>NC_134220.1:15463465-15766495 GCF_965140235.1 Caretta caretta | reverse complement strand
AATTTTATTATGAAAATGTCTTTGGGGATGATTTATCCAGCAAACCAACAAACCCCTTTTTATTTTTTTTATTGTAAAAATTATCTTGCTATTCTATGAAGAAATGAAGTCAACTTCACACTTTCCTGCCCATCTACCAACCCCCACTCTTCTGCAGGTACTGTTACTAACTTCCATCTCATAAGCTCTGGCCTCTTGTCACAAAAAATAACAATATTTTTGTTAAAGTGTAGCAAAAGCAGAATATTTCAATGAATTTTCTTTATAACAACCTCTTTGTCCAGTGCATTAGACTACACAGCTACATGGAACCAGCCATAAAACTTCACTGATGCACAAGTCCCTGTTACTGTTAAAAGGTGCAGTACCAAAAACTTGTTTACACTGACTAATTTTTTATAAATACAAGATGCATATATTTTTGTGCCCTTTGATCTTGCAGGCTGTAATTTTATCAACTTCTCCCTTCAAGACAAGTTTGCTGGGTAAGGAATGCAATTATGTTGATTAAATATATTCTACAGTATCACTGCCTTAGTATCCTTGTAAATGAGTTGCACTAAAAATATTGAACCATTAATGTACTCATTTTTGCAAAACTTAAGATCTACTAAATTGAGTCAGTGCAACTGAAAGATTTCTAAATGAGCACTGTATCTTTAATTTACTTGCCTGCAAGATGTACACAGATTATGGTACTCCCAAATTTTAAAAAGCAATTAATGAATACTCTAATACTGCATCCCTTTTACTGCCAGAGATCAGAAATTGCTACATATAAAAAGACACCCGCAGCCCATACATTCTTCAGGACTACTCATATCAGTCTTCTGCTAGATTTGGTGTAGGTGTTTAGGCAAGAAGCATGCACAGCAAAGGTAGCATTAAAGGCATAGGTCAAATAAAGATGTTAACCGGTAAAATTCATTTGCAGATAGTGAACTGTTTCTCTAGAACTTGAGAGTTTAGAAAAAGGTCATCCAAAATGTTCCAAAACAACTGTTCACACAAGAATACATATACAAAAAGAGGGAACTTACACAAGGAGAAAAAGGCAAACATGGCCTGAAAGAGCCACATAAACTACACTATTCATTTGTGAGGTTGCAAAGTTCAGTGATATTCTCAGAGCCACCTCAGCCAAAATCCTCCTTTCATTTGCATTAGTCTGTATAAAGCATGTTCCACAGAATATTGTCCAAACAGAGTGAAAAAATGCTTTTAATTTACTCCCAGCCATTGTCTTTGATCATATGGGCAAGTTCAATGATAAATTTTCCTTCTTTGTATTTCTGACTGCTCTCAAAAGCATGTTCCTAGAAACAAGAAAATAAAAATATTTAAAATACTGAGTTAGAGTTAGGTTTTCACATTATTTCATTACCAATTTTGACATGCAAATAAAAATGAATAGATAATTAACATCTGTAACATCTATTAAGGCTTTCTGGTGATATTTTATTTGTATGGATGTTTTCTCTTTCCTGCTTGAAATATCTAATTTTTAGCACATATGGTGTCCTTTACATAAAATCCACACTAAAATGTTAATATAAAATTGCACGTGCCTATGCATAAAACTATAATTCAACATTTATAGTACATACATATATCTATTTACCTAGATATTACTATGACCTCCATCAGTACAATATCTTGAGCAGCTCTCAAGGTACATTAGACATTTAACATGACTGTCATTTCTATGGAATGCCAGGATTATCATGCTGATACTTTATTTCAGAGCCAAGACAGAGTGAGTGAGTGAGAGAGTGTGCGCACGCGCACCTGTTTTTACATATTGTCAACTACAGGTCTGCTAAGGCCAATCTTTCCTCAAACTACCCTTGGGATTGCTGGATTCAGACTATGATTTTTGCCATTTTTTTGTATTTTGTTAAGCCACAGCTTAATTGTAGGTGATTTCCTAGAAGCAATTTAAAATTTTGGACAGGTGTTGTTTTTCATTACTTTAAAGAGTGTGGAGTGTGTTTATCAGAATATCTTAGGTTCTTCTGAGTTCCAAACCAGTCTTGCATGGTAAGAGAAGGAATGACAGAAACCAAAGTTGGTATCTGGAAATAAAACCTTCTAATGTAGCTGTTTGGTTTCTTTCATTCCATGACTGGACAAAGAAAATCGTCCTTTTACAACCTCAGCTCTGGATGTTCATTATTACTATGAGAGGGAACACATGCAGCTGTTTTCCAGAAGATTGTGAAATTCAGCTGAACCGAGTACATCCTACAAGTGGAAATATGTAAAGGTCACCTCAAAGAAGAATTTAACATTTTTACAGTGCGAAAACTGTAGCATGTTAGCAGTCTGGATTACTTTTCAGCCACAAAATTGAGTTAATTATTGTGATTATTTGTAGCATAGAGTACAATATATTCACCATTTATCACTATAATTATCTGGCATTTTAAGAAAACAAAGAAGAAAATAAAGAAATCTGAAAACTTGACATCCAAAGTTTTAATACCAAAATGTGTGTGGCACTTAAATACCAAGGTAATAGGCACTATAGAAAAAAAACCCACACTACTATAATGGGGCCTACAGCTTATACTGGCTTTATTATTCTCAAAATGTGAGACATGGAACCTGCTATAACATTCAAGTAATATAGTTTTGTTTGTATTACGCACACTAGTTATAAACGCAGTATTTTTTTTCTGCTAGATGTGGATATAATGGATTAAGAGTCACTCATTGTCACAATAATGAATGGTGCCTCAGTAGATTAAGGACAACTATGGATTGCTACATATATGAATGTTTGATCAAGAAATAAATTATTATATACATTACTTACATATTTCCATCCAAGAGTAGTTTTACAGTTTTCACAATAGATATCTGCTACAGCATGTAAACCTGTCAAAAGAACTCTCTCCTCTGCTGGACCACAGCCCACATTTACCCTATAACAAACAACAGAAATAGTAGTATCTTAAACCACAAGACAGATCTTGCTTTTTGTTTGACAACATCCTACTTTCCTCCTGGAGATGAAATCTGAGACCAAGTCTCCAAGATATATATGCCACTATTTTTAGTCAAACATTTGTGAAATTAAGTTTTAGGGTTATATTTAAAGAGTCAAGAGGAAAAAAGTGTAATCATTTTGTTTTTCATTTTCTACCATGAAATGGTGTCATTTGTAGCATGAGTTAACTATCACCCATGTCATCAAGTAACATAAAACAAAGCACGATAAATGGGAAACTATTTAACAGTACTTAAAACAATATATTAATAAAAGTGACAGATGGCTAATAACTTAGGCCTTGCCTATGCTGGGAATTAGCTGCTTTCAAACAGGGGTAAGGTCCACCAGTGCCAATTACAGCTTTCCTTTTCTACGCTAGGGATTTGTAACAATGCGACTACATTAATGTAGGAAAGGCTTTAGCAATATTTCTATGCTATAGACCATAGGTTAAAATACAATAATCACTGACAGTGAATATTAAAAAACAATGAAATGCCTCTTGCATATCTAGCTATGGAGTACTGCTCCAAAAGGAAACTTTCCCAAGTAAAAACATATGCCTAAAAGACTAGTCAAATAGTCATTCTAGGAAAATCAGGCAACATTTGGTTAAAACTGTTATACTACCCAGATCAGTGGTACTCTTAACTATGCCTGGCATCTCAATTCTACATGAAGCAACTACAGATAAAAGAATAAAGATATCTGTAAAAGGTAGAGTCACATCTTTCAATCTTCACCATAATTACCTCGCCTATAAAAATAAAACAGACACATCTGACTTGCATTCTACTTATGAATTGCTCCGAGCAATTCAGCTAGTTAAAAATAGAGATGCAATCCAATGACAGCATATTACAAAATCAAAATTAGTTCACGATCTATAAAAGCAAGGTAACAAGCATGTATGTAGGACTGCAGTGTTAAGGGGCTACTGCAAACATTGGACCCTCTTGAGATAAGTCTGGCTTCTTGCTTCTGACAAATCTGCAATTTTCAAGGCCAATATTCAAGCATCCTAAAGGTTAACCTGAAAAAATAATGGCTTTGCTTTGGGCTATAGTGATGATGTCCACCAGAGTAAAGTTACAGTAACATAATTTACTTGAATGTCAAACCTTACATGGTTTTCTGGAATAAAACAGTTTAGTGTCACTTGCCTCAATTCAGTTAGAATCAGATGCAGTTGAAAGTTTTATTTCTAATTAAGAGTTAAATGTGACTAATGATAGGATTTCCTAAATAACTGTAAGGAAGGCTCAGACTACGAGTTGCACAATAGTAACGTTCTCCTGAGAAAGGCCAGTTATTCCAGTCACACTTATCAACAGGGATTGCCAGTATAAGGCCATAGTCCATTAAGAAAAGAAATTGAAAGAGCAGATGAAAGTGACACTCTTACTAATGTTGAGTATTTTGCCCATTTGAGGAACATACCAAAAGATGATACTTCATAGAAAGTATGTAATTGTAGTCATACTTACACAGAATTAAAGAGGTAGGCTCTTCCCTGGCTTCCCTGAAAAGACTGTAAGAAAGAGAAAAATATAACTTTTAAAATGAAACAGTTTCAGAAGTGATGCATCATAAAATAATATAGTGTTGCCTTTAAAGACATTAAGGTTTATACAGAAATTACTTTTATTGCACAACAACTTTTAACCACATCTGTATGTAGTATGAAAATAATGAAATATTTTGTACCAGCAAAGAACAAGGAAACAAATAAAAAAGCTTTACCGTAAAGGCCTCAGTTTGAAAAACACAATTTTTTCTCCAAACTTCACATTTTCCATCTTACATTTTTTTAAAATTGAAAGGGTTGCATAATGTATTGGCTAGAAATCCCCTTAAATGTCCACAAAATGTATTTAACCAAGTTCCATGGAGTGGGCCAAATTACAATTTTTGTTAGGGTCCATAGACTGGCCTATGTTAGGGCCATATGCTACACTTGACCCAAAGGAAATGTCTCACTGATGTCATCGTGAGTTTCCCATCAAAAGTGCAGAATATGACCCCTTAACCAGAAGGTAGAAAAGTCTAGCAGAAGCAGGTTTCCTTCCCCAACCATTCCTGGGTAGGGACTGTCAGAGGCTGAGAAATTTATCAGACTAATCTCCATATTATTCCCCAAGCATGCCTGTCACAGAAGAAATTCCTTCATAAAAACTATGTTAAGAAGATGTTAAGATTGCATGGTTAAGCCCCCAAAAGTCTAAAATTATCAGAATTAAGATGGCACGCACAACCCTTAACTTTGTCCCCATGTGTGTATGCATTACAATTCAGTCTTTTGTTATGCAGTTACATGCCATTTCTCAATCATCATGTGATTTTGCAGTCTTTTCTACAGCCTTTTAAAGTACCTTTTACACGATGGGCAGTGAACAAGGTGCATCACACACACCCACACCCACCCACGCTTCATTGCTTTCCTTTGATATATAAAGTAATGGACTACACTGTACATTTGTATATCTGTTTGTAGGGAAAAACGTATGCAACACTATTTGAGAAACAGTATAAAATCCTACAAAGACTGTAGACACACTAAGAGGCATGCAAACTTAACAGGTTTTTGGATGTAATATATATTAGAATTACCTTTATGGTCAGGTCACCTACTACTGAAATGCAGCCACATTGGTCAAAGAATCAGACAGAGTTTAACAGCTACAGCAATGCTACTGCTCTGTTTAGATAAGGAACTGAAGAATATCATACTGAAGTGAAAGTATAGAGGGAATTTAGAATTGAGAATGTAATAATCCAGGTTGGATGTTATTATCCCCAATGTCCTGACCAAATTTCCTTTTCTTGGGAAAAAGGACAAAAATGACTACTGTACTCAGGATCTTGATTTTAAATCTCATAAAAAACAGTACTTCCAAAAGGACAGTGCACACATCCCTCTTACACTATTGTGGAACATCTATTCAGCACTCATTCTGTATCACCAGCACAGCCTTCTGGGTACTCTGTGTTTTCTTGGGGTCTAGCCAAAAAACAACCAACTCATCTCACCACTTTCTATTTCAATTGCAGGAAATAATTCTTTTGACTTTGCTCATATAAACCCATAGCACATCATACATACCAAATCCACCCCCACTCACTAACTTCAACAAAATTCCATATATAATTCCTATCCCTATCCCTCCAAGGGGGAGAAGAGAAAAAGAAGGAAAGAACCACAGGACAGATGCTATTCAGATCACTTACTGCACTTTGGGATAGTGCTCAGATACTACGGCGCTAATGCACTACAAAAACTTGAATAGAATAGATCCAACACTATGTAGTTCACAAGATTACAGCCCAAGATGGTATGGCTACAATCATCATTCCCCCCATCCCCCCAACAACAAAAAAAGCATTCTCATGAAAGGTTTTACCTGAAAACTTGAGTACTTTTTATTATTCCTTGAAAACTGTTTTATGGCAACCCATCATTCAGTGTACAATGAAGTATTCAAAATGCTCAGATGGAAATGTATTTTTCCACTTTTTAAAACTGCTAAATCAATTACGTTATCAGGTTTTATGGGCCATCTTGAGAAATATGGATAGGGATAAATATTGTAATAGTAGAGATTTCATTAGTTATTGAAACAAGTTGGATATTTTTGTGAAATTATCCTCATTTTCCCTTACATATATTACTTCAAAAGAAAATGAATCATAATCATGCAGAAAAGGCAGTGCAATTTGTTTGCAGATTAAGGGAGGGATTTTTAAGAATACTCAGCACTGACTTAACTTTGCTCTGACTGAATCAATGGTAAAACTCCCACTGAACTCAGTGAGAGCAGAATTAGGTCAGAGTGCATTTGAAAAATCCCACTGTAAATATTTTCTTTGAAAGACTATGTTCATGTAGATTATACATAACACCATTGAAAGGATTTCCTGTTACACAGGATCTTTTCACAGAAATTTGCAGTACAGATTATTTACTTTTTATAATCTGAAACCATCTGAATTATAGGTATCACAGACAAGTCTCCCAGCCCCTCCCCCAACCCTAATAACTCATGGCATTTCCTGTATCATTAAGGCTTAAGACAGAGAGTTTGTCATGAAAGTTCTAAATTATGTGCAGTAACGTTGAGACTTTTTCCATACAAATTGTTATGCACTCGATCTAAAGTTGACACCTCTATATACTGTGAAAAAGCAGAAGCCAATGACTAAGTCAACGTAGTATATGTATGTTCTTACACACAGTCTGAAGATGACACAAAGCACTGATACTAGTATCAGCTTTGAAATAATCTTGCCTCATACATCCCATTAAAATACAGTTAGCAAACTAGGATGTCAGTCAAAGGAAAAGGTAAATGTGAATTATACCATTTTGACCAGGAACGGCCAGTGATTTGGGATGCAATTGTGGCCACCTAGCAATATGAAAGGAGAAATCTGCCACTTTGGAACACTATGGACAGTAGGCCTGTTTATACCTGCTCCCATGGTTGCAGGGACAGATTACAGAGCACATTAGAGAGGCAAGGAAGAGAAGCCATGTCAGAAAACAATCCATACTGAAGTAGATGTAAAACTAATCACAAAATACTGAAAGGAAATTAGATTTTAAAAATACTGTTTTTTAATATAAGGTGACTTTGGTAACAAAGGTTTGCTTACAAAACAAAAATCCTCCTATCCTTAGCAACTTTTTGCCATTTATTTAGATTTATACTGTCAATCAAAAGGAGCACCAAAGCAACTCCTTTTAAAAACATACAACTACATACAAGGAATAAAAAGGCTCATTTTATCCCAGACCACGAATACCAAAGATATGGAAAGAAAGATGAGCTCTCCAACAACAAAAAACATCTGAATACCCTGCCACTAGCCAGCATCACAAATCTCACCACTCCTCATGACAGAGAGGAGAGAGGCTGGGCCTTAGAGCATACAGTGAAGGTTAGCAAACTCAAGCCATTACATACCATGGAGAGGAGTGTTCCAAAAAGGTCTGGGGGCCTAACAGAGAGCTCTCCCTCTTTTGTACTAATTGGACTCCAACTTACTAGTTACCTCTGCTGACCACACCTACAACAATATAGAAACAGAGAAGGGTTGTCTTTTTGTAATGGGGCATGATGATCCCAGGGCTTTTTAAGTTAAAACCAATACCTTACAACCCAGAAACAAAAAGTACATAGTGAAGATAAAAGAGTATAACGTATTCACAAAAGGAAACAATACTTAAGAAATGGTTGCCAAATACTGTACCAGCCCTATTTAAAGTGCACTGCAGTACTCCAGTCCTAAAGTGACAAAAAGCATGGCCAATAGTGGCAAGATCCACATCCAAAAGAAACACTTATGAGCCCAGCTGTAAGTAGATTTAAAGAAATAACTACCTGGCTATTGCTGCTGTTTGATCTTCTAGTAGCAGCTGCAAGTTTAACCCCAAGTCAACCCACAGCAGTCACAAAGCCTCAGTCTGAGGAGGAAGACTATTATTAAATCACACCATGCAAAATAGTATTTTTTAAATTACCATGAAAGCATTTAAGAGCTAAGTACATTTTAAAAAAAATCTCATATTAAAAAGGGAAAGCATTGCATGCATTTTCCCCCATTTTAAAAATTGCAGTTGTGCTTACAATTTTGTGATTTAGAATTGTGTGGAAAGTTCAACAAGAAATGCACAATGGATAATAATTCATTAAAAGGGTATTTTTTGTCTCTGAAAATTAGTTATTTTTGCTGCTTGCCCATAGTTGCCACTATACTTTGACAAACATAAGTACCACCTCAAGACATTGGAATGATTTTTAGCCGTATTGATGCAGCACTGGTACTAAGATGCTCTACCTCTGTACTTAGCTTCACAGTGAAATGGACTAGAACAGGTTGTGTGATTTGAGTAATTTTGACTACACCTCCTCCCATTCCTGGCTGTCTCTTCAGCATTCATGCATGTTTTAATATCCCTATCCTTCAAAAATGACCCTTGACTTCAGTAAGAACAGTCCCATCTCCGATCAGTAAGTTTCTTGAATCCTGTATACAACCGTTGCTTCTACTTCTCCACTGGATTCTCTTTCCACTTAGCTTTCATTCTTTATGCTTCATCAAAACTGTCCCCACCAAGGCCTCCAATGACTCATCATAGACACATTTCAGGGCCTTTTCTCTAACCTCCTCAATCTTTTCCCCTTCTTTAACAGATTGTCTCATTCCCTCATCAACTCTGACCCTCCCTGGTTCTTTTCTTCCCTCCAACAAACCCTTCATTGTCTTTCAGTGGTCCCTCCTCCTTCCATCTCCATCAATGTTTCTCAAGGCTCTATCTTTGGTCTCTCTTTTCCTCGTAACCTAATAGCAGAACTTCTATCACCATTTTAGTCTGTTTCTAAAAATCTACCTCAATTATCACCTACTGTATTTCTGACACAGGATGCTGTATTGCTGTGTCACAGCTTAAGCTCGATATGGTGAAAACTAAGCTCTGCATCTTTCCTCTCAAAAACTTTATTCTTCCTCTCTTCACGCTGCTCCCTGTACCTTGCACTCATTCCTGTACCAGTCATCCCACAGGTCATTCAAATCTCTCTTTAAAAAACTCATTTCTTTTGTGAAGCCCACAAACATTAATCCAGGATGGCAAAACATAAGTGGGTTTCTAGCTAGCCCCATCTTCCAGATCTTCTAGTACATTTGTACTGGATATGTCTAGGCTATATTTCTCAGGGCATGACCATGTCCCCCTTCCTCCTAGATATGAGGGTAAGGCACAACTGACAGCAGCAGGGTGGATGGCAGCAGAGCCATACTGACCAGGCTGAGGGCAGGCATCCCCAGAGATGCTCCCCAAAGTTTAATGAGTGTTCTGGTGTTGGGACCCTATTACCACAGAGATCCTTAGATTCTTTAGTTTGAAGTAGCCTCTACTCTCCCTTATCCAAAAACCCTTTGTGTGGTAGCGGTAACTCAGAAGTTCTCGCCACTTTTCTACAGCAGGAGAGGATCTAGGATTTCTACAGGAGGAAAGGATCTAGGCACAATCTCCAAATGTGGGTTTCATAAATTCTGCTAATTTATCCTATATACTCAATCATGTGTCAGTCATTTTAAGGCTAAATTTCATAAGACTTTAGCAAGAAAGGTACAACTTAAGTAGATAAGTATTACTGCATCAAAATCAAATAAATAGACTAACACTTGTATTTAAAGAATCCATTTATTGATAATCTCTAGCATTTACATAGTGCATTACAGCTTCAAAACAGCATGCAAACATTATGTAATTAAGCCTCACGATACCATGTTTGGCAGGTAAGACATTATTATATGGGTGAGGAAAGAAATGTCATTACTTACCCAAGCCACACAAAAAGACAATGGCAAAGCTGGGATTGGAACACATCAATTACTAACTTCTAGTTCCATGGCAAATTAACTAAACTATATCATCTTTTCCATGAACAGATTTTGCTGAAATTATTTTAAAAAATAACTAAGCTAGATTTAAACTGAAGGGGTGAAACAAGCAATTTCATATAAACATTGTTCAGGAAATTTTACCTATTCAGGAACTCACTCTTAAAGTTCCTGCTCTTCTCTTTCCTCCTTATAGCAGAGAAGTTCAGACAACTGAGATAAGCAGTTGCCAACCTCTTCATCCTATGATAGCAGTCTTTCTGTCATCACCCTCAACCTGACTGCAATTAGGCCTTTTCCCCAGATGATGTAGCAGCTTTCTTGAGATCAAGACATGGCAACATTATGAACTACCTATGTGGCAAGTACTGTACCACAGACATAACTTGTAGATTGTTACTTGATTCTTAATGTTTGACTAGTTTTTAATAACCAGAGAATGGGAGTTGCAAGGTCCCTTAAAACAGTACTATCTTACAATTGATTTCCCAAAAGTAACAGCCTCAAACTACCATATATTTAAGAAATATTCTGCTGCAAAACTGTAAGCCCCATCAAAGTGCTTGGATATATTTTGAAAGCAGAGTTCCAGAAAATGAAGTTTACTTACCTACAACTGGAGTTCATTGAAAAGGACTCTGCATATTCCCACTCATTGGATGTGCCAGCACATGCAGCTCTGACAGTGAAATTTTCTCACAGCAATGCCTATGGGAGCACTCGTGCCCCTCCCTACTCTGCCGTCTCCCTGAAAATTGTGATGGCAAGGTTATAAAAGGGGTATCTGGCACTCCTGGTTGCTTTTGTTCCTTCCACTCTTTTCTCAGGCGTAGGATTTCATTAGGACTGTGAGGAAGAAGGGAAGACTGGGTTGGGAGCATGAATGTGCAGAGTCCATCTTGAAAAATTCTGATTACAGGTAAGTACCCTTAATTCCTTCTCTCTTTTGTTTACTGCCACTCGTGGGATAGTTTGATAAGCAGTACCTTATGTAAAGAAGGTAGAGCTCAGAGTCCTGACTGAGTAAGGTTTGAATTATTGCTCTAGCAAACTGAGGGCCTGATTTGGACACTAGGTCTAGGGAGTAATGTTTTGTAAATGTACATATAGAGCTCCAAGTAGCAGCTCTACAGACTTCTAAAATAGGAAAATATCTAAAGTAGGCATGTCAAGCGATCAAAAAATTAATTATGCTGTTAAACAATAATAGAATACCATTTATTTAAATATTTTTGGATGTTTTCTACATTTTCAAATATAGTGATTTCAATAACAGAATACAAAGTGTACAGTGCTCACTTTATATTTATTTTTGATTACAAATATTTGAACTGTAAAAATAGAAATAGTATTTTTCAGTTCACCAATACAAGTACTATAGTGCAATCTCTTTATCATGAAAGTTGAACTTACAAACGTAGAATTATGCACAAATATAACTGAATTCAAAAATAAAACAATGTAAAACTTTAGAGCCTACAAGTCCACTCAGCGCTACTTCTTGTTCAGCCAATCACTCAGACAAACAAGTTTGTTTGCATTTACAGGAGATAATTCCAAGTTGTGGAATAAATGCTACTTTATAGCTTTCCTCTATGGCAGTGGTTCTCAAAGCCGGTCCGCCACTTGTTCAGGGGAAGTCCCATGGCAGGCCGGGCCTGTTTGTTTACCTGCCGCGTCCACAGGTTCGGCCAATCGCGGCTCCCACTGGCCGCGGTTCACTGCTCCAGGCCAATAGGGGCTGTGGGAACGGCGCCCAGCATGTTCCTCGGCCCGCGCCCCTTTCTGCAGTCCCCATTGGCCTGGAGCAGTGAATTGCGGCCAGTGGGAGCCGTGATCAGCCAAACCTGAGGAAGCGGCAGGTAAACAAACTGGCTTACCCCGCCAGGGGGCTTTCCCTGCACAAGCGGTGGACCGGCTTTGAGAACCTCTGCTCTATGGACCGTGTAACTCATCTAGAGAGCGTCTGTGCAGTGACTGTGTGTCCCTTATGGCTGTCTGAATATGAAATAAAGAGATTAGGAGACTTGCAACGTTCCTTGGTTCTGTTAGGATAGTGAGTGAGTCAAATCTCCTTTAACATTCATTTAAAGTATGCAGCTTTGACTCACCCATAAGAGCATGGAGGTCTTGGGGAAAAATACTGGCAGATTAATAGTTTGATTAAGATTAAATCAGATACCATCTTGGGGAGGAATCTAGGATTAGGATGAAGCAGTACTTTATATTTGTGAAAGACACTGAATGAAGCATGAGCAATGAAGCATGTAATTCAGTCATTCATCTACTATGATGGCTATGATGAAAGCACTTTTAATAGACACGTAAAACAAAGAATACCCTCAAAGAGATTTCATTAACTACATAAAGGACTAAATTGAGATCTTGTGATGGTACTGGACCCTTTATCAGTGAATACATATTGACAAGTCCTTTAATAAATTTCTTTACTGTATCATGCACAAAGACTTGACTTATCTACCAATGCATAGTGTGCAGCAATAGCTGCTAGGTAGATTTTTCAAAGAGGAAATAGACATTTCTAATAGCTTTAACTGAAGTAAGTATTAAAGAATAGATTGAACTGGTACAAATGGTGGATCTATAAACATATCATTTGCCCACTTTACAAGGCCTACTCCATTTGAGATCATAGCACTTTCGAGTTGACTGTTTTGTACAATTAATCAGTATTTGCTGCACTTCTAATAGGCAAGATTTCTCAAAATTACATCCAGATACCCCCACACAGTGAAGAGCTTGTCTATCACTGATTTCTTTAATGACCATTCATTCAGTTCTATTATATCCCTGCTATCAGGATCCTGGGTATGGGGCATGGGTAAAGGCTGGGATCTGAGTTGCAGGGGACTCAATGTAGTCTGAGTTCAGTCTAGATGGTCAAGACCAGAAGCAGCAGCCTATACTAGTGTCATGCAAGAGGATCAGGTCAGAGTGAAGGTCAATGAGCTGCATCAGAGTGGAGCCAAATTAATCAACCAAGGTAGGGTTAGTGGAAAAGAGACCAGGAGAGGTGTCAGGAGGAGAGTGGGGTCTAGGAAAACATGAACTGGGATCAGGAGCAAGGCATGGTATCAGGAACAGGGCAGCAGGGTCCGTCTTCAGCAGCAAGCTGGGGATCTGCCTAACTGTACAGACAGCCTCCAGGTGATTTCCCTAGGCTTTAAATACAGTAGAATCTCAGAGTTACGGACACCTTGGGAATGAAGGTTGTTCGTCACTCTAAGCAAGTCATTATGGGATACTCCTCAGGTAGACTGCTCAGAGTGGGGCTCACAGCTGTGCCTGCAAACCTTAGCATCTTCCCCTTCTACCTGATTGTGGCTGCCCAGCAAGTGGGGATGGGGACAGGCAGCCGGTTCTAGCCCCCTGGCTGCAAGGGTGATGAGTGAGGCACCCTGGGGCACTGCAGCGTCAGTGGTCGCACAGTGCAGGCTATAGCCCTTTAAAAATGAGCCACTCCTCGAGAGCGCAATATACAGGCAGGAGCTCAAGCTCTGGCTCCAGCAGATCACGCTCCAGGCCAGGTTCCAATAGCAGCTCCCACCCCAGCACTGGCAGCTTCCTTGCAGCATCAACAGCTGGGCTGGGGAAGTTTCTTTCCCGGACTCGGACTGAGCTTGTAAGCTTATCCCCTTCCCAGTGCAGGAAAGCGGCACAGACCCCAGTGCTGCTCCTGCTCAGGGGCTCAATGCTGTGCCTGTGAACCTCAGCATCATCACCTCCTACCTGTAAGTGGCTGCCCCACGAGTGGCAAGTAGAGGGTGGGGGTGAGGACAGGCAGCTCAGATGTGCCTACCTTTAAGATGCAATACACATACAGTACAGTACTTGCTGGTTTTGGGTGGTTTTTTTTTTTCGTCTTTGCTGCTGCCTGATTGCCATGTGTCCAGTTGACCAGTCAGTCCGTAATTCTGGTGTTCGCATCTTAGAGGTTCTACTGTAGCATGAATGGGTTAAAAAACATTCATAAATGATCTGGAAAAAGGGGTAAAACAGTAAGGGGGCAAAATCTGCATATGATACAAAACTACATGGCAGCAGTCAAAAAAGCAAACAGAATGTTGGGAATCATTAAGAAAGAGGTAGATAATAAGACAGAAAACGTCATATTGCATCTATATAAATCCCTGGTATGCCCACATCTTGAATAATACGTGCAGATGTGATTGCTCCATCTCAGAAGAGATATACTGGAATTGGAAAAGGTTCAGAAAAGGGCAACAAAAATGATTAGGGGTATAGAACAGCTGCCATATGAGGAGAGATTAATAAGACTGGGACTTTTCAGCTTGGAAAAGAGATGACTAAGGGGGGATATGATAGATGACTGGTATGGAGAAAGTAAATAAGGAAGTGTTATTTATGCCTTCTCATAACACACGATCTAGGGGGTCACCAAATGAAACGAATAGGCAGCAGGTTTAAAATCAAACAATAGGATGTATTTTTTCACACAACACACAGTCAACCTGTGGAACTTCTTGCCAAGACTATAAGACGGTTCAAAAAAGAACTAGGTAAGTTCATGGACGATAGGTCCATCAATGGCTATTAGCCAGGATGGGCAGGGATGGTGTCCCTAGCCTCTATTTGCCAGAAGCTGGGAGTGGATGACAGGGGACAGATCACTTGATGATTATCTGTTCTCTTCATTCCCTCTGGGGAACCTGATATTGGCCACTGTTGGAAGACAGGATACTGGGCTAGATGGACTTTTGATTTGACCCAGTATGGCTGTTCTTATGTAATCAGAGAATGCAGTAGGGACCTGTTCATCATGATCTCCATGGGTAGGACACCCAGCATGCTTGAGCACACAAGGGGCACAGACCATTGTTTACCACTTCACCGGGGCTGTCAAGTGGCAATGCGGACCCAGGCTCCAGACCTATGGATCCTCACACTTGCTCAGCTGGTCCACCAGGCTGTTGTCTCAGGCACAGCTAGGAAGGGTCAATCTCTCCCTGTTTGTTCATGTAACATATTGCCATTATATTGTCTATGAAGATGTGCACTGCCTTATTTTGGATCTGAGGTAGAAAAGATTTGAGGGCACAATAGATTGCTTTCAACTCAAAGATATTTATATGCAGTAACTTTTCTTGAGAATTCCAATGGCTGGCTACAGCTGTTAATTTGTTGAAATGTGCGGCTATCTCTGGTTGAAAGCACCTGAGGCAATTTTCTAACGGGGATGGCGGGTTTAAAGCTACCCCTCTTAGACTGTTGCAACACCAAGTCTACCATGTCATGTCAAGAACAGAAATATCTTTTATGGGATGGTCAATGACGTATATATGTTGTCTGCGTTTGGTCTGTAATTTAATGCTGCGTTTGATCTGTAATTTAACGTTGAAGACTTCTCATCCTGAGCTGAGAGTAAGAAGTTATCACAAGTGATTGAAGCCATAAGGCCCATAAGAACTGTAAAAAAATAAAAAAAATAAAAATATTTTTTTTCGGAGTAGGATTCTGGTAATGCACTGCTATAATGCATTGAAGCTTCAGAAATCGGTCTTCTGGCAGAAAAGCTCTGCCTACCCTAGAACTGATCCTAGAAAGTGAATCCTTTGAGTAGGCAGCAGAATTTTTTTTTAAATAAGCTATTAACATCTTGAGGAGGGAACAGGTATAAGCTATGTGCTTGGAAAGGCCTTCTTCTGATTAGGCTTTGATCAGCCAGTTGTCTAAATAAGCATAAACGGATATACCCTGGCATCTTAAATGAGCTGCTACTATGGATAGGAACTTTGTAAATACCCAGCGAGCAGCAAAAATGTCAAAAGGAAATGCCTTTGTACTGGAAACGGTCTTGTTCAATCAGAAAATTAAGGTGCTTGTGGTGCCTGGGTCTGAAGGAGATATGGAAGTATGCATCTTTCAGCTCACAAGCTGAAAACAATCTTGGGTAGTTAGCGAAAGTATAATGGATACTAGTGTCAACATTCAGAATTGGTACTTTCTGATAAAGAAAATGTGCTTCTATAGATCTAATATGGGATAAAGCCCTCCAAATATTTTCTGATATGGAAGAATGAATTTTGACCTCTGAATTCCCTTGGCACTTTCTCTATGCCTCCTGCTTCCAAAAGGGAGTGAACCTCCAATCTTAAAAAGGTCTTGTGAGAGGGGAAGGAGGAGGGTTAGGTGGAGGAGGGAACTGAATTGAATGACACATCCATCTTTTATTAGGACCAGAATCTATTTGTCTGATGTAGTTCAGAAACGCCAAGTGTTGACAAAGTGGGAAAGGTGGAGACGAGGGTTAGCTAAAGCTCCCCAACCTCACATAAAACTTGAGGGTTGACATTCAATCCTGAAGACTAAGCTGAAAGTTCCTTCCCTTTCATTCTGGGTTTAAAATACTTTCTCCTCTTCTGTGGCTGTGAAGAAGGTGGTTACTGTTGTTGAAACACATGCCTTTGGGAAAAGTGAGACAAGGAATCATAAGGATCTATTATATCTGAAGACAGATCCTGAGGTCCTTCTTCTTGCGGGTTGGGAGACACCTAATGATCTTGCACCTTTAGTTTTCCATCTGTTTTATTACTAAACAAGCCATCACCATTAGAAGGGTGATGGACAAGAGGCGCACCTCTTGAAATCAGGTCTTTTAGCTATCATATCCTATCATGGATCTGGGGAGCGGAACCAAAGATATGAACTAAAATATTAAACTTTTAGAAACAAAAACAAGAAATAGACTAATTAACCTTAACACCAGAACTAACACCTAAGAATATTAAGCTATGGCAATGGCTCTCTCTTAGAGAGAAGATCTAGATCTGATGGATCTAGTCCAGTTTATGGCCATCTGCTGCTGCTGGAAAGAACTGAGGCAGCTGGGGTACCAAGCCCTCTTTTATAGCCTCACACTAAGAATATTCAGGACCTGAGAGGTAAAGTGTGGGAGGGGCACACAATACTCCAACAACCATCGCTACGAGACGGCTCCATCATCAGAGCTGCACCTCCCAGCACATCCCATGAGTGGGAATATGCAGAGGACACTCAAAGAGCAACTTATTTTAGCACTGAAACTGCAGATAAATTACAACTTTAGCAATTAGTGTGTTTGCTCACAGGTAGTAATTTCATTATGCATAACACCATTAATTTTATTCTCTATTGTGTTATCTTTTTTCATGTTTCTATTTCAAATATACAACAATTTTACAGACTGGGAAGCTGAGATGGAGGGAACTGAAGTAACTTGCCCATGGAGAGAGAAATGACACTTCAGTGGCAGAACTAAATCTATACCTGTAAATGACTAATCAGTATATAAACCTCACTCTATGGAGGATATTGTATCAGTGCACTGTAAACATATAGTCTGTAATGCTTGTTCAGCACTTTCAAGATGTTAAGTACCATACATATGCTATTCTAAACAACTACAGTATCTCCTGTTCAGAATGGTCATGTTGGCATGTTCAGCTTCTGATTTATTCAGAAAAGATGGATTATAAGTGGCAGGAATAGATGGGAGCAGAGATTCATGATAAAGTGTGCCATCAATTATGAGATAGTACTCAAAATCCTGCCAAAGAAGTCAGCTATTTTACTTTGCAGCTGGGAAACTGTTTTTATTTGAACATTACTGAAGGTTACCGTGTAAACGTATTGCAACACTGCTTTCTGATGGTCCTAGACAATGACAACTAAATTTATAGTTGGAGTACTTCCAAAGGAGATTGTGGAATACCCGTTATTGTAGATTTTTAAGAGCAGGTTAGATAAACATCTATCCTGGATGGTCCAGGTGTACTTGGTTCTGCCTCAGTGCAGGGGGATGACCTCTTAAGGTCCCTTCCAGGCCTTCATTTCTATGATTCTATACTGCCAAAGCTTTTTCATGTTTTGTAGAAAGTCAACAAGAGCACATTTCCACACACAGTAACTCCATTCAGTTCCCTCTCTCTTCCTGTTTCATAGTATTTGGAAGGCCTAAGATATGTCCATTAAAAAAATGTTCAATCAATAGCAAGATTTTTAAAATATATTTAGCAAGCCTACTACAGTCTAATATAACTGCTTGTTGTAGCCATGTCATACAACTGGTAAGTACTGCACTACATAGTCAGTACATTATAAAGCAGTTCTAAATGTTTTCACTCTTTAAGAAGGGTAGGTACATACCTTCAACTGAAGCTCTTTGAATGCAGAATTAGGTATGAGATGCACTCCTAAGTCACATAACCTCTGTTGTAGCATCAGGTTAACTATTTTTGCCCAGGAGAAAAGGAAATTGCAGTTAAGCAAACAATTTTATGTACACCCCCTCAAGGCAGGCCAAGTGGCTTTATCCTGATGCAAAAAGCATATCAAGCTAGTTATTGCTCCACAGACAACACACACTAGACTAGGTCATGTGACTAGAGAGTTTGGCTGCACAGAAAATGACTTTAGGGGAATGACAGATGCCAACCAGGTCCTACCAAGGACTACTGCAGGCATTATGAACAATTCTGAAGTTTGACAGAGGAAGTCATTAAACATAGTGGCACTATCTGATAACAGTGTACTGTTAGTTATTCATACGTACATGTTCCTCAATTGTTATGCAGAATTGTAAAGAACAGGCAGATAAGAAATGCAAAATTTTAATCTGTCATGTTATTTTAGGTGGTGATCCACTAAACTAGGCAGAGTCAATGTTCTGATACAACACAATCCAGAGAAAAAGCATGTGTTGCAAGAAATGAAACTTGATAATTCAGTGGGTGGTACTCTTCCCTTTGAGTCAGCACTGGACCAATAACTGACTGATCCTGGAAGCAGTATCTTCTGGGTAAGCTGTAAAACAGAGGTCTTTATCACTTTTGGATATTAAAGATTCCTTGGCACTTCACAGAAGTAGTGAAAACTACTCAGAGGATTAAAAGTATTAAGTCTATAAATCAAGTTGTTTGAGTTATGAGGGGAAAGGAAAATGTGTCATACTGGTTAATTTATTCTCTTATAAAGATTAGTTGCTAGTACTCTCTAGATATAACTCTTTCTTCATACTATATCGAGGCAAGTGGAGATAGCTCTGTTCTAGCTGCTTTTCAGGGCAGATTCACCACAGGACTTCATATCAAATGGATATACTCCAAAGATTAATGATTGCTTAATAGAACAGTAGATGGAATTACACTGAGAACTAAAAAAGTCTAATGAAAAGCTGATTTTGCAAAAATGAATTTTAGAAGAGGTCCACCCTTAAAAACTATCAGTGTACACAGGGTTGGCAGACAGTATTTCTAGAAGTAGGCAAATTGATAGGCAAGACAAAATTATCTTCTTAGGCTAAAACGTGTTGGCGTCTTCAGAATTAGCTATGACAACTCTCCCTCGAACCTTCAAAAAAAAAAAAAAATCCTTGAAGAAATAAACCAAAGATTGATTTGGGGATTTAAAGTCTCCCTTTCCCCGCAAAAAAGTGCATCCGGGGAGAAAACTCCAGTTTAGAACGTTCTGAATGAGCCCTTTATGGATTTTTTCAGTAGGTGCAAAAGGTCTTTTCAGCCCACAAGGTGACCAATTATCTTTTAGAATATTCCTTATACCATAAAGGAGGGGGACAGATAAACTTCCCGGCTTGGAACATTCTAAAATGTCACATTTACTTTGTAATAGTAGAATTGGGAAAATTCTCCTCCCACCCCCACCAGCCAAAATGCAAAGGATGAAGAAAGCAGCCTTTTAAAATAACTTGGGATAAAACTGTTTTCCTGATATCCAGTTTATGCCAAGACTTCTCCTTCTCATGAACCATAGTAGGGTAGAAGTACTAATTCCTTGGAAGAACTGAATTCTGTATTCACATTGGGATAAAATCCAGGGGCTCTATTTTCCCAACACAAGATGCAAGTAACTTCCACTGAAGTAAATTAAATGTGTACTGATTCCTGGAAATGTACATATCACTGTCTTGTCGTCATGTCTTATGCAACAATGATGTTCAACCAACTGCAAGAGAAAAGCATACCTGAGCAAAAAGAGAATCATAAAGGGCAGTTTGGATAGTCAGATGATAAAGTAAAACTGAGCTGATCAGCTCAAACTGATACAATTAGGAGGATTAAAAACAAAAATTAAGCTTCCAAGCAGAGTACTCAAAAAAGCTTTTGAAGGCTTTTATACTTAGTCTTTCAGCAATGCTTCACATGGGGATCTTTGCTTAACTTTGCTGGTCTTGAACAGAAAAGGAAAACATTCAACCCATAGCAGAACAGTATTGAGGCCCCATTTGAATCATGTAAAATTATCAGCCTGACAACTGATCTGTCAGCAATCAGGCTTGTCTTTATGGCAGAAAAACAAAAGCTCCAAATCTTAGTATACTCTGGCATTGTAGATGATTTTCTAGAAACAAAGTTATTGTCTATTATGTAATCAGAATAATCTTGCTTTTCCCCGCCCCCACTGTCTCTCTTTCAACAACCATGCAATCATTTTGAGAAAGATTAGCTTCTGATGAAGTAGTAGGTCTTCCATGAGTAGATTTCATCTGTCAGTCATCCTGAACAGCTTTACTAAAAAAAGTCCTATTTTCCCAGAAAGCCTTATCTTTTAAGCAAGTGGAAATCTATTGTTACCCTCAGCTCCTTCTTCCTGGATGAATGAAAAAGCATACATAAGTTGACATGACCTTTTCAGTGATAACTTGTCCTTAAAAAACTCATCACATTTTCATTTTAATCAAACAAGTCTACCTAAGGTTTCTCCTACAGATAACTATCTGATTTAATAGTGGTCTGTTGGGACATTTCCCTTACATTATAGTCCTCCTCCTTAACCAGTCTGCTACTACGTTGGTCTTCCCTTACATATGTACTGCCCTTATGGATGAATTTTATTGCTGCCTATTTAATTAGAACACTTGCCACCTTCAGTAGACAAATGCGCTAAGGCCCAGATCCTCAAGGGTCCTAACTCCCATTGATTTCAACAGAAGTTTGGAGTCTAAATACCTTGAGGATCTAGGGCCAAATACTTCCTACTGGACAGTACATCCAGTGTCATATGTGAATGGATATTATCATTATAGGTTTTTGGTTTTTTAAACCATAATGGACGGTCATAAAAATGACCATAAATTATTGATTTTGTTTCAAGGAAATAGGCACTTGCTATCTTCTGGACAGCTCTTTCAATGAGCTTCCTCACCCTATAAGAATGCACTGGTTGAGCTAATGATCCTTGCTTTGATCTACAACAGGAGAACTCTTCAGAATACTCCCCTTATATATATATATATATATATCTCCAAGAGAGCACATAGATGACCTGTTCTATAATAGCAACAGTTTATGAAAGGTCCACGAAATTATCTATAGCCCCATAATGATCACTCTCAGAAACCTTATGAAAGGCCAAATTAAGGCTCTAGGAGACTGATTGATCTTGTAGATTCCTTCAGCTCCTGTTCTTTCTATTGATAGGAAGGCCCTTCCCCTCTCCGAAATGTATCAATATTCCAAGCTAAAAGTATAGGTTACGGAGCTTTTTTTCCAAATTCAGAACAAATACTGGAGCTGTTTTCTATGATCTTTGCTTAGGGGACCAATAAGTGTCTGCTACGATTATGGACCGATAGAAATGAGGGAGACAGACTGTAGGATGACTGAAGGGGTGTTAACAGGCCACTTCACCTTGAACAAGCCCTTGAAATATGTGCTACTTATACTAAACAATCTGTTCCACCTTACATTTAGGAGTGACAGTCTGAGTACGTTTCTGAGACCTGAAGAAGAACTGTTTAAGCTTGAATGTTTGTCTTTCACCAACAAAAGTTGGTCAAATAAAAGATATTACTTCACCCACCTTGTCTCTCAAAATTTTCATCAGGAATTTGTACCTCTTCGTGCTTCTAGTGAGCCTTCCACTTTTGTTTGTGCATGTGTGAAATCCAAATCACTTGTGAAATTCCAAAAAAGAATATGACCCCACAGAATTTCTTATTCTTGTGCCCTCCATCAGCAAAGATTTTAAAGTGTTTTACAAAGGTGGGAAAAGAAATTGGAGATTCCAGGAACTTCATTCTTGGAGGATTAATCATTACAAAACAGTAACGTAAGCTTTTACATCCAGTATCTGTTAGTCTGATGTAATTTAATTCACTGTGCAAGTTAATCAGATAGCTCAGTTCCTACAGCTACAGATTGAAAGCCAAGGACAGCCCAATTAGTCTCTTGTCTTCCTACTGAAGTGGTTAGAAGAGTGCTTGAAAAACCTTTAGTCACTTCTGTTCTCCAGGTAGCTTGTGGTAATTTGTTTGCCACACTGGCTGACAGGAAGATCTGAGCTAGGTGTATGGTTTAATTACTCCATTTGATGATGGCGAGACATGCTTACCTAAATTTCATCTAGGTTTTCACCAAAGTTCTGCCTACTATAATCTTAGCTCATGCTAGAAGCCATTCTGTGCGGTCATCAGCTTTTCAAAGCCACACCAATAAGAAAGTTCCTCAATAAAGCTTTATACAAAGCATCTTTGCACTCAGTCACCTTTCCTCAATTGTCTGCAAAATGGCATTTAGGTACTGATCTCCACATTTAGTTTAAATCACTAGACAAGAGGAGATGGTCTGTAACTAATCTTGTGGAAGCCACTGAAGTTTAAAAATCTACAGCTGAAGCTTAAAGTTTTGAAAGACCTCTCTATTGTGTCAGTCTAATCTTTTGGAAGATTATCCCTGGAGAAGATCAGCATGTCCTTGACCGAAAAAGCAAGTCAGTCATATCTACATTACCTAGAATGTGGTCTAACTTGTTTTTAGATTTCTTTGGCTTTGCAGAGATTTTCCTTGTTTGTGTGTGTTTCCAACACCCACAGTATAGCGAAAGGACTCATGACTGTAGGAAGGGAAAGTGTTTAGGTCTTTTAGCTTTTCTATCACAGTGGGGCTGAATTTAAAAACAAAAAACCAAAACTACAACCACCACCAACATGGCACTCTAACACCTTAGAGTAGGGATCCCTAGTTGTTTCATAGCATGGACCACCTTCCCTCCCATTTTGTATGAAGAAGCATAACTGTGGAAGCTATAACAATTGATTACCCAGGAAAGAGTAAGAGGAAATTAACTATAGCTGTCTTTAATCTATTTGATTTTTTAAAAAGAACAAGACATTTCACAATCTCCTCTCACAAGTATTTCTCTCTGCTGGAAACAAGAGCCACCAGCACCACATAGCAGTTTAGAAATTACTGTGTTTTGATTATCAAGTCTCGCTTGTCCTGTTTTCACTGAGGAAGCCTTGGAAAACTAGTGATGTGGAGTAGGACTGTGTAGCCCTCAAAAGAAGCACCAGGGAGACAGAATCTCTTGCTAGGCTAGCTTTTCTCTAAAGTTAAAAATAAGTCTCAAAAGAAAAAAAAAAAGAAAAAAGTTCAGCTATTTATCTTCTCCCCACCACCAATTTCCTTGTTTCAGTCTCTTGAAGCATCATAATCCCATGAGTTCTAGTACTTAAGGAAGAACAGAAAGTCACAACCAGAAAATTTCAACACCAAAAAAAACAGCAGGGGAGGGTTTACAAGGTTTCATTTCCAGTCTTTTTTTAATACATCCTAAGACAGCACAAATATCTATATGTTTCCCATGGATCACCTTTAAAATATGTTCTCAGAAAAGAAATGTTAGAGTAGACAGTATAAGGGTTAAACTACTATTCCTTCTACCTAAACAGTGTAACATCTCTAATGTTATATCCACAACTGAGTAGTATTCATAAAATGATAGCTTACATTTAGTTTTCTATGAATGAGGAAGTGACAATTTTAATGGTTGGCCTTTAAGTCATGCACTCTTTTCTTAGAATTTCAATCAAAGTACTATTCTTCAAGGCAATTCATAGTCTGCAGTACAGCATATTTATTTATTGCAATTGTATACAATCAAGGTCAAATGTATACCAACAGCCTCTGGAGTACAGTGTCACCCCTGTTAACTTTTTGTTTAAAATATCTTCACTGTTGCCACACATACCAGATATATTCATGTTCCCATTATTTTAATGAATACATGTTTTAAGAGGGACTACATTGGAGAGGAGGGACGGTTTGTAAGAATGACAGAAGAAAATTCAGAATTACAACTATCAATTATGTTTGGGTATAATTCTAAATACAGTGCCTTAATATATAATTCAAGTATGTTAATGGTCTGTTTTAAGATAGCATCGAAGGTTTAAAATTCTAACAGTACAATTACAGGGGTTTTTGTTTGTTTGTTTTTGTTTTTTAAAGTTAGTAGTGAACTCTTCATTTTCCTAGTGGGTGCACTGTGTGTCGTAGAGGCTTACAGGTAGGTTACAAGATTCCACATTAGGAATTAATACTCTGTGCTGAAAGAAACCCCCCACCCCAAATGTAGAAGCGTTCTCATAACATTATATTTGTCTATGCACTCTTACAAAGTCTCTCTCTCACACATGCTGAGCTTTAAATAATTGAACGTTTTCCCTTTCATTTGCCTTTATTGCCCAGGTCCCAACTATAGCAGTACAGTAGGTCAGAAAGCAGCAAAGACTCAAGTACATTTTTATTTACAAGCAAAAATACACCTCACATTTAATGCATTTCTAGATTGGACACACAACATTTACCAACAGATTATGACAACATAAAGGCAGGAAATTCAGAGTTCACGGAATGTTGGCCATAAATGTGATTTTGCTGACTTGCCAATCTGCAAACATTTGAAAGTTTGGTAGCTTGTTTTATGAGAAACCTTCACTGGAGAATAAGAAACCAGTATTAAACAAGAGACTTTATATTATATACCCGAATCCTTCCTGGCTGGAAGACATTGCTTAGGCTAAATTTATTTGAACACATGGGACTTAGATCTTTTATTGAAAAAAAAATCTCTATACACTCAATAACCCCTCTTCAAAGTTTTACGGTCTCAGGTTTTTAATCCTTTCTAGACAATTTAAAGTTGTAGTACGAACCTATGATCCAACTGGAGCATATATTCAAGAGATATTCTTATTATCAAGACCTCTTTCAAAACCTTTATACATATCTGCCTGTCTGGGAATTATGGTAAACCTTAATACTGTCAAACTAAAGAGCTTCTTGTATCACATTTAGATGACTCTAGAAAAGTCTACTGGATGAGAAGTTAGATACCAACCACATGTGGGGGATCTCATTTTTTTCTTGAAAGTTCAGTGTTCTAGCTTTCTTTCTGAACTTTGCTGGTAAAGTTTGCCATATTCCTCCTCCATTTGTTTAGTATGAAATGCGATTCCCAGTAACTCCACAGGTCTGGAAAACATTCCCCCGCTCAATTATTCAAATCTAACCTTCCACTTACTTACAGTGTGTGTTGAATAATGAAGTCATGTCTCCTTCTTGAAATTTATAGTGGAGTGTTGCTGAAGAAAAGGCGATTCTTACCTTAATATTTTTCTTTGTGATTAAAAGAAATTTGAATCACATTTCTGCCTGTATTTTCCTACAGTTTTTTTTAAACCAATATTTATGATTACTAGAACTAAAGAGCTTGCATCTTTTCTGAATTTAATAAACGTATGCTTTTGACAGCACTTTGTATATAGTCAGTTTCAATGTTTTGCATTTGATCAGTCACACTTCCTGCTTTGTGCATTAGCACAGCACATCACACCCTTTCTTTTGTTTTGGTTTTTTTTTGGGGGGGGAGGGCGGAGGAGAGGAGAAGAACAGGAGGAAGGGAAGAGAAGAACAGGCCTGCAAGAAGATATCTACAAGCAATACTGCAGCAAAACTGCCGACATTTGTGTGTGGTGCCAGAAGTGTCATCTCCTCCCAGGAGAGGAGTACAAAAGGTTGAGGTGGAAGTTAAGGGGTGTGTGGCCCAAGGAACCTCCTTCACTCCCCAGGCCTCTGCACAGGACTAGAGAACAATGAAGGTACTTAAAAGGAGTGGCTTCTTTACTTCCTGGGACTCCTCAAGGAAGCAGCTTTACTTCAATGCTGCTAAAGATACCAGCAGGCAGGAGCAACAGAGGGTGATGGCAGGGAACAGAGAAGATGGAAATAAATAAGGGATGGCCCCAAGAAAGCTGTTCTCTGGCTCAACCACTCTACCCCCATCCCCAACACACACCACCATTAAAAACAAAAAACACCAAAGTTTGAAAATTGAATTGCATTTTTTCCTTAGAAAATATTTACAGGGTGCTCCATCAGAAACCTAATTTGACTTAAAGCACCAACTGTCACTTTATATTTTCCCCTGGATATTAAATTTTACTAAATGATTATGGAGTCTTAGTTTCTTTCCACAATTGATATAAAAGGACAGGGCTAGATCATTTCAAAAGCTTCAGAATTTCTTTTTGAAATTTAAACTTGAGACTGCTTGAACATTCCTCAGAGTAATCCATTTTTTAAGCTCCACAAATTAACCAGATGGTATATAATAATGAGAACGAAGAAAGGGTTTAGATAACGTAGTGATGGACTTCATGTTGATCCACTGGATTGTGTAATACAAGCTAATTTTGTGACCTCTACTAGATTAATCTTTTTAATCAATTTAACAAGAATAATTTCCCAATCCTGAGCTCTGTACTTCCCTCATACAGTTTCCTTCCTTAGCAAATTTATCACATCTAATCCTGGTCTGATAAAGACCAGGCACATCTCAAAAGTAGCACCTACCTGTCATTCGTGGGGGGTTACGAAGATGGGGCTTTACACGAAGTTTCCAGAAAACATCCATTCCTCTGTATAATGCACCTATGACCCAAGAATGGAGCTCTTGGGAAGATACTTTGAAGTATGCATCAGATTTATACCACTTATGTATTGGAAGTACTGACAACAATTTTGGTTAAAAAACCCCACATGAAGTCTCTAAACAAATCACTTGCCTTGGAAATCAATTCATCATGATTGGCTAGGTGGGCTCTGCAGTGGATACAGCTGTAGGTTCGGTGACAGTTCGGCAGGTAAGCCTGGAACGTTTTTGATTTTGTCATTTTTACCATCTCTGCTGGTGGCTCCTCACTCAGCTCAGGGCTGGCACTTGAAGAATTACAACTTTGCTGAACTCGCTGACAAAAAAAACACTGGAAAATGCAAGCAAAAGCCGTTGTTGTTCTGGAGCGTGTGTGGCACTTTCCACACAGATGCCACAAGAGAAACAGTCACAACCTGCAAGTAAACAGAGAAGACAACTTTTAAAAAGCCAGGAATACAGTACATTCAACTATTCTCTTGGATTTCAGAACTTTAACCTCCCTCCATCTCCCCTTCAAAAAACTCCACAACCCATTAACACAATGGACATCTTTGTTTAGCAGCCTCAGCAGAAAGGCAAAATATTAAAAGGAATGGAGACTGAACTAGCTTTTCAACAACTTTGGTAGACACTAAAATAAGAAGTGGAAATAGTGTGGGAAACCTGCACTTGCTAAACTCATAAACCCATGCTAAACTCCAGAACACACAGGAAGTGGGGAGTTGTGTCTATTTTTCAATTTCCAGGGCATTTCACAAGCACTGGACTTGAAGTCAAATGTGATACATACACAAAACAAAATCTTGACCAAAAATTTGCACTATTTTGAGATCAGACTATTTCCCAGCTATAAAGTTCAAGCTTTTTAGACCAGTTTTCTGTCCACTCCGACTATTCAGTTTTTTCAGCTATTTTTCCCCCCTTACTCTACCAAAATAATCTTAATATCTAACAAATTTCAGTAGTGGAGAACAGATTCTACAACCTACACATAAATATTAAGAATTCTGTTTTCTATGTTCAAAATGCTGTACACATTCTTGATCCTCAGATCTCCTTAGAGGAAATAACATATTACATACACTGACATTTTATATAAATATACAAAAAATGAAGGCTACACTTTTCTATCATCTTCTACCTTGAAAGTCAAATTTGCACCTGCACGCTACAGATCTGTTTACTAAAACATTACTTAATAGATTACGTGACTCAAAGCAACTGAACAATCCAAGCATGAAGACTACTACAGTAATTCAGTGATACTGTACAAAAGATCACCTATTATGCCACCAATCATTATGCGGCTGGTATGGTGGATCAATAACAGAAGTATTGAAAGAAAAGTGTCAATGTAATAGTTCACTGTATTTCTGGTCTTTTCTATTGGCTTTATGAAAAGTGAGAATAAAAAGCACAGGTACGGTTTACTAGCTAGATAATATGAGAGTTAAAGAAAAAAAAGTTTACTCTTTCCTGTTAAGCAGTAGCCTATGTATAGCTGGTAACTAAAATTGATTTGTTCATCTGAGTTGATGAACCAAAAAAACCCAAACAAAAAGTTTAATGCTGCTATATGGAAGAAATAATCAACCACCACCTAGAACTCAAACTATTTTTGTATAGGTTTAAATGAAATTTGGTTTGACAAAACAATGAAACAAAAGATATCAAGTATAAATCATGTGTGACCACCATGACAACGTGCTTTCCATTTAAAGCCACCCACCCTTACATAACTTTGCATTTTATTTTCCAACTGCTTTATTCAATAGTTGGAAAAAAGAGGCACCACCTGAAGTATTGTTAACACTTCAAAATGCAGAAAGGTGATTTACTTCTCATATTGCCACAGAATATAAGTTTAGCTATGAGTTTATACTCCTGAATTACATGGATTCCACTGACTGCTTTGAGGAAGCAATTTATAAATAAATCATCACAAATCAGACTGTCTTGAGAAACAACCATATGAGCATATAATGCCTGCTTCAGGAGGCATAAAGACCACGTGCATCAGCTGTTTTTGAATTTTTACCTCAAGCTAATAAAAGGATGGGTGCATACTTTATAAAAATTAAAGAACTTCAGTGAATTCTATTTGTATAGTACATAATTAACTGTAAGGAAACAGTCCTCAACTAAAACTTAGAGGGATGTGTACATTAAAAAAATAAGTAAGTAATGGGAACATGCTGCCAATAAGGGCACATCCTCTGTTCATAACAAGGCCTACCTGCTTTCCCCAAGAGTTTTTAAGGGGGGGCAGGAGTGAAGAAAGATGAAGTATGAAGAATGGAAAGGATCTGGCAGGTAACTAATTTCACAGTTTTTGAATGTTCACCTAATATGCACGGATTTTAGAGTGAACATGCATCCAGAGCCCAAGATAGGTACATATGAAATAAATCTAGACAAATAAGACACATGGATAAACACCAATATTGTAGACCTAACCCCAATGTAAAATGTTTTACTATAAACCTATTAAGTTGTCATACATTTTTATATTTCCTTTCCCCATCCTTGCCAGCGACAAGGACGTGTGTCAAAAAATTCTTTATTGTAGGCTGCTACTCCTGTCAGTTTCAATACAGGATGAATTACAATGCACATCACTATGGCATCATTATATTCTCTTGGCATAGCCATCATGAAATATCATTGCGTTTTAAGATCTAAGGATAGTATTAGAAGTATAAAACTACTATGGAGAAATGCAATGTACATGCAAAGAAAGAAACCACCCCTCAAAAATCCATCAGGGCTTGAAAAATCCACTACCCAGGTAGCAGGGAGAGGACCAAGCCAATTTCTGCAGATTTGGTAACCTGCAAATGGAGGACAGGGGGGCTTCTGCTCTCTCATTTCTCTATGACCTCTTAAGAAACCCTGAAAGTTGTCCATATCCCTACCCCCTCAGATTTGGAGACTTTAGACCTAATCCAAAACCACTGTTTGGGCTTTGTATCAGGTCCCAAAACTCCAAGACTAAACAGGATCTTAGTTTCTAAAGTAAAAAATACACACAGAAATTGTAGAGCTTTGGATCAGGCCTCTTAGGATGATGACTGAAGAACTAGTGAAATAATGACATTACAAGAGGTAATCGAGTGAAAGTTAACCAATTTAAAATATCCCTTCTACTCTAAAGTCAGACTGTTTAAAACTCTAGTTTGAGTTTCATTTAAATCCAAGTGATGGAAACTTGAGTAAAGGAAGTCTTTTGTTAAAGACTTGACATTTTTACCCCTTCAATTAAAAAGTGTTGACCTCAAACATTCCCAAGACCTCCCAGAGCTCCTTTGGCAAAGCCACATTCTCCTCATCTCCAAGGAGAGAGACCCCACAGGTTTTTGCACATCATAAAGCAGTCCTTCCTATGTTGCTTCAAAACAAACAAAAAAAAGGGGAGGGGGGAGGCAAGCAAGCTTCCAAACCTGAACTAAGTCAATGCAATTTTCTCTCCCTAAGCCTGCAGATAAAAAGTGCCAGAGAAAAAGCACTACTGCCCATAACTGTGCTAAGAAGTAAAAAAACCAAACATGTCTAGGGTCAGTTTCCAGAGCTGCTTCCCACAGGGCTCTGAACTGCAGTGACTGTCAAGAACCATGACAATTGCATATTATTGCTACTTAGACCACAAATGTCTAGCCAAGACCATGACCCACAGGTTTCCCTGAAAATCTGAATTTACACAGAATTCTGAAGTCAAAAAATGAGAAGTTTTACACAGATTCCAAATTGTGCAATTCAAGATACCAGCCTCTATGTGCCCTTCCCTTCAGCAATATGAGTTTAGGGAAGGAATAGCAGGAATTTCTGATGGAGAGGCTTGCTACTTGCAGGCCTCTGGGAAGCAGGAGCTGCAGCAATACATTTTCAGTTACTGGACAACAGTGATGTCATCAGATCTGCACTTTCAGTCTCTTCTGACTGGCTGTTTGCCTTCTCCTCCTTCCAACTCCTCCCTCACTATCTCTCTATTAACAGCCTTATTTCCCCTGCCATCCTTCTTTCTCTCTCCATAACACCACACTCTCCTCCTCTTCACCCTCAAGAGTGTTGTTGATTTATTTCCCTCATCCATTCTCCCTCACTCTAACACATAAAAGTAGCAAAGGCACGTAAACTATCATGATATAGCCTGAACCTCCTCCCTCCCCCCAACAATTTATCTGGTCTTGTGGCTTTTAGGCTTTATGCCCTTCCAGGCAGGAACGGTCTTCTTGAATGTTCGTACAATTCATGACCCAGTGCTCCCCACATCCTGACTGGGGCCTTAGGGCACTCATTCAATATGTGATTAGTAAAGAATACCATTTGCTCCTGATTTATTTTGGGTTTCCTCATTAAAAAAATTATACACAGCTCATAACTTCAGTGTTAGGTGGAATTAATTTTTTTTAAATTGGCAGATTCCTTTTATAAGATGTGTCATAAAAGAACTTTACCAACTCAAACTCCTTTAGCTGTTGTCCAAAGGGGAACCAAATATTAGGTTACAGGCTTACTATCTGTATCCCTGAAGGCATTAATTGAGTGACTTAGAAAGTTCTGAATTTTACTATCACTAGTTTTCAAAATATAAATCATGTTGGGAAAAGATGGAGAGTTAAATAATAACCCTCAGAGCAAAGCCTTTTATTTGCTAGTTAAAATAGAAATTGTTTCTCTGATGCCAAGATGCAGAAACCACATGACTTCAGTGTATTTTTTCCCTGTTTAAATAACTCAACACACTCTATTTCACTGCTGTCAAAAAGAAAAAAGCCACTAAATAATAACGAGAAAATATAAAATTGTATCCATGACACATGATGAAAATTAGAAAAAACAGCTCCCAGTCCCCCAAAAAGCACATAATCCAAGAACATATTGGAGTACTTAACCTCTTTTCTTGATTGGAAAGCAATAACCACAAGCATAATACATGAAAATAAGTCTGCAAATATGTACAGTCTAACCATCTTTTAAACTATGGCATATATGACTCAAGAAGTACTAGCCTTAAAGATACTCCAAAAGTTAGTTCCTTATTCTAGGTTACTAATAATTATATTTATAAAAAGAAAAGGAGTACTTGTGGCACCTTAGAGACTAACCAATTTATTTGAGCATGAGCTTTCGTGAGCTACAGCTCACTTCATCAGATGTTTACCGTGGAAACTGCAGCAGAATAGGTTTTCTCACATCCCCCAAATAGAGACTGGGAGTGGCTAAGTCATTATGCAAGGTAGCCTGTTTCCTCTTGTTTTTTCCTACCCCCCCCCCCCCCAGATGTTCTGGTTTAACTTGGATTTAAACTTGGAGAGTAGTCAGTTTTGATGAGCTATTACCAGCAGGAGAGTGAGTTTGTGTGTGTATGGGGGTGGGGGGGGATGTGAGAAAACCTGGATCTATGCAGGAAATAGCCCGACTTGACTATGTAAAGAGTTGTCACTTTGGATGGGCTAGCACCAGCAGGAGAGTGAATTTGTGTGGGGGGGTGGAGGGTGAGAAAACCTGGGTTTGTGCTGGAAATGGCCCACCTGTTGATCACTTTAGATAAACTATTACCAGCAGGACAGTGGGGTGGGAGGAGGTATTGTTTCATATTCTCTGTGTGTATATAAAGTCTGCTGCAGTTTCCACGGTAAACATCTGATGAAGTGAGCTGTAGCTCACGAAAGCTCATGCTCAAATAATCGGCTGTTCCTCTGAAACCTGTCATTATGCAAGGAATTATATTTATAAAATTCATCAGGATCAAAGATGTTCAGCATTTTACCTTCCTCCTTGCAGTGTCAAAAGTTACAGCTCTTAGATACCATGCATAAACTAGCTTCGTGTTGAGCACATACAAACACCATGACAAAATCTAGCAGTCAAACAATCTCAACAGTATCCAAATTTACTTTAAATGTCTACTTATGGGTTAATATCTCAACTCTGCACAATCATCTAGCAACAGAAATAAGAGGGCCAGTTGCAAAAGGGTTCAGAGTTAAGAGGAATGATTCTTACTATTCAAAAATATTAAAAACAAAATAAATTTCCGTATTAGAGTGCATGTTGGAGGGTGTGGTATAGGAGATGGAGCTTCAGAAACTAACATTTTAAAGATAATTCTCAGTTTCACCTTGAAAACTGCTTCTTGATCCCTCCATTATTGGAGGCTGACAACGTTTACAATTCTTAAAACATGCTAACTATTTGAACAAAGAAACTTAGCATTTAAATCTGAACTTACAATTCATAGATTTCATCATGTAATTTCAGTTCTGCTGCCATCTAGCAGCATGACATCACTGAATGGGATGTCCAAATATGGTAGCCAAGTATCAGCCAATCCTAATGAAGTGGGCAGTCCCCAACCATGCTCCCGGATGTGTAAACAAACAATGAGAGGAAGCATGTTAAAGCAGATGTAGTCTAAGGACAGTACGATTATCCACCAGGTAACCGACATTAGTACTGGAATTTCAGATCTATGTAACTGAACATTTTAGTCTATCTTGTTTAAGAAGGATAGCAGCTGACTTGTAGCTCAAAGCTTTTAACATTTAATAAATATGCCATCTTCGTAACATTTCTCATTGTTATTCCTAACAGCTTATTTTTTGGAGAGGTTACCTTATAGAGTTGTGTGTAAACCTTTGACTCCCTTTTCATGATTTAAAACAAGAGACTTCTCAAACCTATTCCTGATTTGAAATGTATTTAAGTTTGGCACCTAAGTCAGCAACAAGGCAACTACAGACTAAAATTCTCAGTCCTTAAGAAATTCATAGCTAAGTTAGATATATTAATTCAACCAAAATATATCGGTTTCTTGACAACTTAGTAGTTAATTCAGTTGAATGACTGTCTAGGCTGTTTTCGCACCACTCTTAGTAAGCTCAATTCAAGACTCATACCGGGAATTGTAATGACAAAAATAAAATAAAGTAGAAAATAGTTAACTCAAGGCTCCTGAGTATTTAAGGGGCCTCTCTCCTAATCCATTCAATACAAAAATGCGGGAAGGGGGGAAATGAACGTTTTGTCTGGCACCAACAAGCCCGACACGGTTTTTTTGTTTTAAATGCACAAACTGCCATTCGAGTACACTTCCTTTTTAAAAAAGAAACGCACGAAAGTCAATTTAATCAGATACGGTTCCATGTTTTCAGCTCAAGCAAAACACACTGCAATACATCATATCGACAATTATTAAATCTCATTCCTGATTTTTAGTAGCCAGTGTATAGATAAATTAAAACAAACACAATTAAGCTGAAAGTTACCTCCACAGATCGATCTTGGTTTCCCCTCTGGAAAGTTTTAAATAGTAAGCGATTATTCTTCTGTTTAATTCTATTTCAAGCTCGTTTTGCAAATAAGTTTTCAGCCTCAGTATCAGCAAGCAAAGTTACCTGTGTAAATGGTGCTGCTTTTCGTTTGCAACAGTATCTACGAGGCTTACAGGACAATGTAACTTTTCATAAAAGCCGCAGCAGCGAAGAAGGCAACAGAGATCAGTCCCTTCAACCTGCCCGCGCCTCAGCCCTGGGCACGGTTGTGCAGCAGCAGCAGCCGGGGGAGGGGGAGATTTCACAGGGCTTTGCATGCAAGGTGGGGGGGACCCTGATCCGTCAGGGCTCTGCAGTCCGGCCAAGCGACCTCCGGCCCCAGCAGCGATCCCTGCAGCCTCCGTGCGCCGCGGCCTGCCCCGGATCGCACCGCAGGACCTCGGAAAGGGCTCGCAGCGTCCCCACTGTTTACAAACAAAGCCCCGCGCCTGGCAGGCGCCTGCCCGCGGGGGCTGGCCGAGTTAGCCCGCTCCAGCCGGGGAGGCGGGTCGGGCGCTGCGCTGGGACAGCTAGAGGCGAACTATCGGGAATCCGCCGGGCTGGGAAGGGGCGAGCCGCCCTCTGGAGCCGCGGCGCCCTCTGGTCTGCTACCCCCGCAGCAATGCAAGGCCTCACAATCCGCCCGGTAACACGGCGGCTGCAGCCGGTCGGGCAGCTCTGCCGTCACTTCCAGGCGCTATAAATAGAGCCCGAGCCCGCCGGGCCAAGCCAGGAAAGTTGCCTCGGCTTCCCGCCTCACCAAAAGCCGCCGCCGGGTCCTTGAGGCGCGGGGAGGCAAGGCCACGGCTGGCTACGGACCGGGGCGGCGGGTCCCTCGGGTTGGGGGAGCGGTTGCCGGGTTCGCTGCGCGGGCTGGGTACTCACCGGCGGCTCGGCTGCCCGGGCCGGACCCCCGCGGGCTCCGCGCAGCTGTGGGTCCCCCCGTTCCCTCCCTCCGCGGGGGGCTGGCTTGGCGCGGGGAAGGCGCAGCCTCCGTCGCTGGGGCCAGGGGCGGGTCTAGTGTCACTGGCCCCTCATGCCCCGCTCAGGTGGCGGCTCTGCGTGCGCCGGGGGGGGGGGGGTCCGTCCCCCTCCCCAGGCTCAGGGGCGTCTTCCCCGCGGCGGCGGCGGCTGCAGCGCCCAGGGTCATCAGGGGAGCCGGGGGCCGGGCCCGAGTCTCCTCCCCTCGGGACCGAGAGGCGGCCGAGGCATCCCGCGCCCGCTAGGCTCCTTTGTTTTGTTTTCCTCTCCCTGAGCCTCGCTGCCGGGCTGCTGCAGTTAAACCGTCTCCGAAGAACGGTGGCTGCGGCCAATCAGAACGCGCGTGCCGGGAGGGGGAGAGCGTGAGAGCCAGCGCGCTCCACCAGTCAGCCCCCGGGAAAGCGCGCGACGCCAAATCCCCCTTCCTCCTCCTCCTCTTTCGGGGGGAGAGCGCGAGACAAGGGAACGCGTGGTCGAGCCGTTTGCGACCTGCGTTCCCTACGTGCAAAGAAGTGGAACGCTGTGGGTGTCCAATGGGAATGGAGGCCTCGCGCCAGAGCGAGGCTGCTGCGCGCAGTCTGGCCCGGGAGACGGGGATTATAAATAATAGGCGGCGCGTGCGGGGTCCTCCGGCGACCGCGAGCCCCGCCCGGGGACTCCGCCTCGCTACACTGTGTCCCCCTCAGCTCGCGTCGCGTCGCGTCGCGGGGCGGCTGCCGTCTGCGCCCCCGAGCCGCTTCATTCGCGGAGCGGCGGCGGGGTGAGCGGTGCGCGCAGAGCCACGCTGCCGGGCTGGGACTGGGGGCAGACAGAGCCTGGGGCCCTGGGCCGTTGCCACGGAGGGCGGTCTTGGCCCAGGCTCAAGGAGAACGTAACCGCCGCGAACCCCCGTCCGCCCAGGGAGATCCCGCAGAGGGCCAGTGGTAGCAGGCTCGGCTCGCCAGAGGGACGGTGGCGACCAGGACCAATGGCCGCAGCCCGACAGTGAAAGCCGCGCTCTGCGGGGCACGGCGGAGAAGTGGGCTCAGTGAAAGAGGGCGAACACAAGAGCTGCCCAACAGGGCCCCCTGCCACGCAGCGACTCCTCCCTGGGGAGCCTCTCGCCGGCTCTCTACAATACTAATGGTTGTTTCCACAAAGCCCCAAAATACATCCTCCCCCATACTAACACTTGTTAAAACTTCCAGATTCAATAAGATGAGGGGTAGGTTGGGGATAAGAGTACATCGGGGCCCCTTGAACTCCTTGGGGACAGAAGCATTCTGCCACCGCTAGTGCCAGGAAAAGGGGATCTTAGCCCCCTTCATTTCCCTTGGTGCTTGCCATGGCCTGACCCCTGAATTATCGTTTCTGGGGACAGCTCCACCTCACTCCAGCTGACACCCTGCACGCTTTCTCGCAGGCAGGATTTTTTTTAATCTTTCCTTTTCCTGTCTTGTTTTTTGTTTCTGATTAGTACACACTATTGTTTAAAGGAGACAAAGGAAAACAATTACATTTCAATAGACAGCGAGAGATAAGAAAAAGGCAAGGTAATCAGTAGTCCAAATTCTAATTCTAAGGTGGCCCCAATAATTATGATGCTAATTACAACATTTGGCATACAGAAAAATGGGTGGGAACAGAGAAGTTTGTTTTGACACAGGAAAGAAAAAGCAGCAATGACTTATGGTTGATTTTTTTTTTCAGAGCAGTCTGAGGGATTTAGATACGCATCTTCCATTAATTTTAATGGAAGATTTGTCTAAAATGCCCTGTGCTATTTTGAAAGTTTAAACCTATTCCTCCTCTTTGTAAATTGCTTTGAGATCTAGAGCTGGAAAGTGCTCTAAAAGAGTTAGGTATGATTTTTATCATTATTTATTTTTGCCTTCGATCTTCTCTTTCAAGAGACAAAATAAATACAAAGGCTGGTTTGCTTTGGTTCTGCACTCTTAACTCCTGAGGCCAGCAGGAGCTGGGAGGCGTGTACTCAGACTAGGAGGAGCACTTCACCATAATAAACTAAGAATGACCAGAATCCCTCATTCTGCCATTCATGGCTTTAACCCTGAGTCCCAACCTATGTTACATAGATACTTCACAATAGTATTTGCCCCCCTCACCTCATTTATTCCTAACCAATACTGAGTCATTTGTTTCTTAGGACCTCCTACTGTACATCTTTAATTCTTACTGACTTCAGTGGGAGGTAAGGGGGGCAGTAGAGTTTACGAATTAGAATAACATAATTCACTTTTATAGTTGCCCTTGAGATGATGGGTTGTAATCAGTAAATCATGTGTGAGTTGTGGTTAGTCATAGTTCCACATTTCAATATCCAGAAAACTAGTGTGCATTTTTCCTGTTGTATACTTCCACCTCCTCAGTACTGATTTCAGTGTTATTCTCAGCTAGTTGTAAGTACAAGGAAAAAATCAAATTTCCATGATAAAAAGTTAATGCAATGAGAAAAACACTAGGAAACAGCCCTTTGTAAACATTTATGGGGCCAATACAGTAGATTTTTTTTGCCAAACATTTCCTATTCTTGATATAGTAATTTCAGCTCCATCATTGGTAGCAATGGTGCAAATTTCAGAGTAACAGCCGTGTTAGTCTGTATTCGCAAAAAGAAAAGGAGTACTTGTGGCACCTTAGAGACTAACCAATTTATTTGAGCATGAGCTTTCGTGAGCTACAGCTCACTTCATCGGATGCATACTGTGGAAACTGCAGAAGACATTATATACACAGAGACCATGAAACAATCCTCCCACCCCACTCTCCTGCTGGTAATAGCTTATCTAAAGTGATCATCAAGTTGGACCATTTCCAGCACAAATCCAGGTTTTCTCACCCTCCGCTCCCCCCCCCACACACACACAAACTCACTCTCCTGCTGGTAATAGCCCATCCAAAGTGACCACTCTCTTTAAAATGTGTTTGATAATCAAGGTGGGCCATTTCCAGCACAAATACAGGTTTTCTCACCCAAATGTTAGCATTGACAGGGCACAGATGGTTACTTTTTATTTAAGCGTCTTGATGTCTATCCTCTGCCACAGTGCCCCAAACCAAGCACCCTAATCCTGTCGTCAGAGGAATCAAATAAGAGAGGAGAAAGGTAACAAAAAAGAGGGGATAAAAGAGTGATATATAAAATGAATGGGACAAAGAAGGTAATTTCGGTGTGGCTCTTTAACAAGAGCAAGAGGACAGCTGATTAACTTAAAGGCAGAAAATTTAAGAGATAAAAAGGAAATACTTTTTTTACACAATGCATAATTAACCTAGATAACTCATTGCCTCTAGATACCATTAGCTAGAATGTAGCAGGATTTTTTTTAAATGGAGATTTTATATATATATATATATATATATATATAAAATCTCCATTTAAATTTATTTTTTTTAAATGGACATTATATATGAAGAATAAAAATCATAAGGTATAAATCCTCATGCTTCAGGTTTAACTGAACCAGTAGAAAGAAATTTCCTCCCACGGGATGGTTATTGTAAATTGTCCATGTCGTGTTTCTTGCACTTTACTCTGACATATCTGATACTGGCCACTGTCAGCCCGATAGATGTCATAGATTTTCTGGTTGTCATAGTAACCGTCGGATACTGGATGAGCTGGATCACTGCTCTAATAGGTTATGGCTGATCTATGTTCCATCCACTCAAACTCAACTGCCACTCTGAACTACCCAAAACCAACTGCCATGGAAAGTTTATATTCCAACATTTGCCCAAAATATCTTGTTGAGTGAAAAAATATCCCTCCGTGTGTACTCCATACATGCACATTACTCAGCAGTGACCTCTCTGCCTGTTAATACTACTAAACACTTATGTTGTGCTTTACCTATTCAAAGCACTCTACCAGTCTTGAGTCATTAATCCTTAAAACACTTCTCTGTGAGATAAGAATTTTGCAGATTGGGAAACCAAGGCAGAGACATCAAGTGACTTGTCCAAGATTACGCAGCAAGTAAGTACAACACTGATCAATAGTTCTGAAGCAAGTCCCATCCAGCCCTCATCTTGGAGAATATGGTTCTGATGCTAGGTATTGAGGGTTTGTTTCAAACGTCAAGTTCCATCAGGAGGCTGAAGACACACACCTCAGAAAAAATACCAATTGCAATGAATCTCTCTCTCTTTTGTCTCCATCTCTTCATGTAATTGTTGTGATCTGGATGGGAGAACAATTAGTCACAGGGGACTTCATCGTATGCTCATTGAAAGGAGCAGCCAAGCTCCCATTGACTTTGACAGTACAGGATCACGAGCCATAATTTAAGGACAAGGCACAATATTTCATACATACTTGAGTTAGAACGATAATCTTGCACTTACATAGTACCTTTCATTGACAGCAAGTACACAGTGTCCCAGTTTTGCATCTCATTTGAAATATGGCATCTCCAACATTACAACATCTCCCCTCCTAACGTCCAGCTGATGCATGTTTCCAATACTGACTCACAGGGACGAATAACACATACTGAATCACCACCAACTCCTGAGCCCTTTTTATATAGCATAAAGAAGCAAAAGAGGGCACAAGCCCAATTTCTTCCCTTTGCAGGTCACCTTTAAAAGTTCCTTTGTATCCCTTACTGCCCACCATGCACTCATTTTAAGTCCAACTCCTCTTTACCAGTGTCCAAAAATACTTATTAGCTTCGGCCCTGATTAATATGAGACATTTACCGTGAACACAGTTTGGGGGCGTTGGAATTCATTGGAAGATGGGTGCATTGCACACTGCCCAAGGATTAGAAAATATCAATGGTTCTCCTCTGAATACATAACTGAGTGGCTCTCCTTATGAGTGACAACATGATGGGGAGAAAGATATGTCTGTCATCCAGTGAGGACAGCACACAGTCCTGAAGGCAGAACAATGTCTCCATTATTTTAACACAGGCCCTGTTTCCAGCTGAAAAAAATCTAAATGACAAGAACACTGAGGGTTCCTTTATTTTTGCTGTTTGTTTCCCTGGTAACACAGACATGCTTCCCTGGTGGATAGCCATCCATTCCCCTTTGTTTTAAGATGTGGACAGGTCAAGGATGCATTCAGTTTTTCCCGTCAATGGTAAGTTAAGGCTTTTACGAATGGACCTGCATTTCTGTACTGATACATTACTTGGTTGAAAATACTGTGGATTTTCTAATGAGACTTTGGCAATGAACAGGAAATAGTCTGAATAAATGGAAAACAGGGAAGAGACCAAACTCTAAGTAGTATTCATTTCTATACTAGTTAGACTATGAGTGCTTTAGGGCAAGGTCTGTCTCTTACTATGTTTTTGTACAGTGCCTAGCACAATGGGACCCTGATCTTGAGTGGAGATAGTAGGTGCTACTGCCAAAAAACAAAAATAATAAACTCCGGTGGTAATGCTCTAGATATACCACAGCCACCTATTATCTTTGCTATGATAATACTCAGTGTTTTAATGACAAATATTGATTTCTAGAGTGCGGCAGCTCCTGCCTCTATATTTATTATGGACTCTGCATTGTGAGAGAACTTGTTAAAGGTAAGTTTAGAGAAGGAAGGTCTCTTATTTTTACCGGACTCTCATCAGTGCAGTAGGGTGTGGTTTACAGCCTTGAAATTCAGTGGGTGCAGGACTTGGAGAGATGCCATGCAGTCATTACACTGCAGTGCGGATAACGCTTTAGAAGTAGCACTGGTTTGTGATTTATAGCCAAAAGCATAGAAAGTCCTTCTATAAACAAGAATAATAATAAATAGAATGTGGTGAGGAGGAGGGATGTAAAGGAACTTTAAAGATGGCCTACAAGGGGAAGAGAATTGGGCTTGTACCCTCTGTTGCTTCTTTATGATATGTGAAGGCGTCTCAGAAATATTGGGATTTTTAAAAGTTCTACTTTTTTTTTTTAACTTTACAAATATAAAATTTTGTCTACCCTGTTTTGGGTAGAGGACTTTTTGAAGCTCTAAAGAATTGGAGTAAGAGCTTTCTTAGCCCACTATTGAAAAAGGAGGGAGAGTTTGTTTGAATGTTTAACAAAAAGAACTTTTCTCCAAATGTTAGTCAATCATTAGTGTTAAATAGGTGTTAACAAAAACAAAGCATCTGCCTAAAAAATCCCATGCTCACTTGCTCAAATTTATGATGCCATAATCTCACTAGTTCATATTGTTCATGGAGTATTTCAACAAAAAAAAGTCCCTTGAGAAGCAATATGAGGGGAGTCAGTGCACAACAAGCCACGTGCATAGTGTTTGTTTCTAAAGTGGGTGTGCGGAACAAAACCAACTGGTTCTTCACAGTGGCAGTAGTCATAGAGGGAAGGAAGCTAATGAGTTATCAAACTGTTTATTACATCACAAAGAGAAAATGGCTTTGTACATTAATTGTAAATCTGTTTATTCTCCCTTGAAGCGGATAAATGAAAAAAAATGAACTGAAATGTCACTTCTCACATTTTATTCAGTTGAAAATGTGTGTAAAGTAATGTTAAGGGTGACTCAGTAGATCAACATTTTAGCACGTTAGATAGCAATGATTTTTTAACAAGTTCTTCCTCAGCTTGATGTATCAGGAAAAGAAATCTTAAAATGCACCATATAATACTGAATGAAGACTTTACATACCCCAACCAACACAATGATGCCATTACATATGGGGAATATGACCAGAACATAATGCAACATTAAATGTCATTCTAATCTGTCCTGAAAACATGATGGGTTCTCACAGCTATCCTGAAATGGGGTAGTGAAATATTTGCAGAGAAATCCATTTGCTGTCTATAAAAGTAGCAAATGAATGTTGTAAGGTGACTTTTAAATGGGCACACATACACATCTGCCCTTACACCCACACTATATATACTAAAATGCTGCTGGATGTTGACTGAATATTTTGCTTGTCATTCAATGAAGTGACTCTTTGGTAACTTTACTTTTATCTCTGTCTGAGGCTATGCAGTACCAAGAACATATTTTAAACTGTTCTTTCTTGATATTCAAATTGACAAATACATGCAAACTTAAAATAATTTTGGCAAGGGAAAATGTCCCACCTAATGCAAAGAAGTTCTCCAGAGTTAACCAGCCCTGTACACAGAGATGTGTTGACAGCTTAAAGGCTTCTTAACTATAATTTTTTCCATACATCAACTAATTTGGCTCTTGAATTTGTTTTTGTAGCACTTACCAAATGTCTAGTTTAACTAGAAAAATCTAGACATTGCACTGACCGATAATGGTAACAACTTATTAGAGCTGAATGTTTGTTATATACAGTGGGATATGACAGCTTCCTGCAATATCTTTGGGAGACCTTGGTGAATTAAATTTAAGTATCTTTGGGGTCCATTGTATTAAATGAATTGTTTATATATTATTGTGGGCTAGCATTGTATGTAACCTCCAAGGGGGGGGGGGGGGAAGATGTGACAGATGTGAGACCTGGGGGGTTCAAAGGACTATATTGAACAACGTGCCAGCTAATAATGGACTTTTGGAACAAAAAGTGTTAAGTGGCTTTCATGGGAAATATCTATGGGGTGATGAATGAAAACCTAAACTTTTGAAGCTACACCCTGAGGAATGGGCCTTTGTCTGCTGATCACAAAGCTAAGATCAAAGACCCAAGCTGTATAAAGGAAAGACTAAACTATTCATGGTTGTTCTGGTTCTGAATATGAGATAGTTGTGAACTTGATAAAAATCCATTTGTGGGTTTTGAAGGACTGACATCTACCAGAGCTCATGGTTGGAGGTGGAGTGACTTCTAGTAAGATTTTTAACATGCAGACAGGTTCTTTAAACGTTTTTAATATGTTTTCTCTATAATGCTTTCACCTTAAGAATAAGTGTGCTTGCTTATTAAGAATGAGGTGCTAACTTTTAACTATGGGATATTTATGCTATTCATAGTCTCTGGAGAGAAAGCAAAGCGCAGGTGCTTGCCTTTTAAGTGGTCTGGCTTTCGGAGGATATCACAGTGTAGGCAAGGAAGGCTCCTGGTGAAGAGGGAGTCAGACAGTGGTCTCTGCCTAAAACAGTAATAGCTGAAGATCAAAGAATCAAGATTGCCCTTGAAGAATCACAGAGGAGAAATCCAGGTGCAGTTACCCTGCACTGTGACACATACAGTAGTTGCCTTTCTGTAAAAAAACAAAAACAAAAAAAAACCCCAAAACAAACCCTTTATATCTGCAATAATTGTCTCCCTGTGTCTTTTTGATCTAAATACATTAATGAGGGGGTACTATCATTAGGACAGGTGACAGCCTTAGTTCCTAGAGTTCATCTGCAAGGTGTGGGCACTTGCCTCTTTTAATATCTGATCTTTGGAAAGAATGAGATAAATGGATCCATAAAGATCTAATTGTCCTTAAAACCCAGGACAGGTGCAGAAGCCACAAGCAGCTGGCTGGCTGGCTGAGCAGAAGTGGGAAGCCCTGCAGTTGATCATTTGTCTGCCCTCCCTGGTGGTTGACATTGGCATGCCAGACATTCTTTCAAGGGACACAGGAATAATTCAGACATTACTTAACGAAAGAAAGCTATCAGCAATTGTTTTCCTAGAAGAGAAGCTATGACAGGACTTCGCTTATGTCATATGTATCCCATAACCTTGTATGATTAAAACCCACGTGTACTGTAGGATTCACTTTCATAGAAGACAAAAAGCTAGGATAAAAATGTTAAGTCATAATAAAGATAAAGGCCGAAAGTTTAAAAGTTCTAATACACTTCAGAATGCTAGCAAATAAGATACAGGAACAAAAATAGTTGTCAAAGCAATAATTAAGAGTTGACAAGCTTTTCAATCTTAATTGGCATTATAGATTTAGAACGAGATCTAGTCTGAACATAGAACTCCGGAGTTCCTGACTCCCAGTCCTAATCCTGACTATCCTTGAGCAAATCACTCACATTCTCTGCCTGGATTTCCCCCTCCATAAATTGAGAATAAAAATATTTATCTACTAAATACATGTTTGTTGTGAAGATTAGTTAGGGGTTTTTTTTAAAGCATATTAAACATGGACAGCATCATGTAAGTGCTAAGCATTTTTAACACATTTTCTGTGGTCTTAATTTCAGAATTCAGCATTTGGAAGTAAATATTTTAATTGTGAATGTGGGTTAGTACAACACTGGAATTGGAGCAAATTTGTGTTTAAAATGGAGGTCCTCTCTCATAAAGAAAGGAGGTGGACTAACTAAAAGGTGTACTGGTGGCACCTTAGAGACTGACCAATTTACTTGAGCATAAGCTTCCATGAGCTACAGCTGTATTCAGTCTGTATTCATCAAATACAGACTAACACAGCTGCTACTCTGAAACCTAACTAAAAGGTGCAGATTTGGTTAATCTGTCAGAGGGGGGAGGGATAGCTCAGTGGTCTGAGCATTGGCCTACTAAACGCAGGGTTGTGAGCTCAATCCTTGAGGGGGCCATTTAGGGATCTGGGGCAAAAATTGGGGATTGGTCCTGCTTTGAGCAGGGGGTTAGACTAGATGATCTTCTGAATTCCCTTCCAACCCTGATCTTCTGTGTGTGTGAGCTAGAGCCCAAGTCTTGCAGTTCAGGGAATTTCCCTTGCAATGGTTGTGTGCTCTCTCACCTGGAGGAGGAGTAGCTGACTTCATGCAGAACTTGAGGATGTTGTTCCCAGCTGCAGTGTTGCTTGGAAGCCGTGGGAGTGGCTGTGTAACTTCAGAATGAGGAAGGAGATTTTTTCTGTAACTCTATGATAAGCTAACCCTGACACTGCAAGGATCAGAACTCCCTTCACTGTGACAAGAATGGACAAAATCTCACCAGTTTTCCAATTATTCCCTTATAGAGTGTAATTTCACTGTACAAAAGAGCATTTGGACCTCAATATAGTGTGCAAATAACTGAGTGACAACATGCAATTAACTAGAGCAACAACATGTGCACACTAATTGGGCCGTAGCAGGACCATGATATTTAATGCACATAAACAGATTACAGCATGCACTGTATTAAAACTAACAATGTATTTAGTAATCATAAAGCAGAAACAAGCACTTTAGTTCAAAAGGAAAAGGAAAAAAACCCAGCATATACAATAGACACATGCCCATTATATAATCAATATTACACTTTATAGGGACTTGCTCTTCTTTCTCCAGCTATAGCCTGCCATTGCTTGCTAAAAGTTAGGCTTGCAGTTTGAGAGACATGGAACAAAACTGGTATTCATTTTCTGTTGACATGTGTCTTGTATAAACGTGCCTCAAGTATATGTGCACAGGTAGATATCTGGTATACGTAGCAACAGGCTAAAGGCAAGGGAGTCAAGTTTTGTTCAATAGTTATTCAGAAAAAGGTGTGTTTCTTGGTCATTTTAAAACCTAGAACAAAAACTTGTTACCTTTCCCGACATCCTGTCCTGGCCAGGAGGAAGCATTGAAGTATTTTACGTGAAACTCATATTGTAAGAGTTGAATATTTTCATCTTCCAGTCTTTATGTCTGAGCAAACAGACCTCCAAAGTTAAAGGATTGGAGAGACAAGAGAGAGCGTTGTGAAGAAGAAGTTAATGGAGATGAAAATGAAATCTTGGAGAGACTGAGTTGCCTCCCCTGCGTCAAGCATATCTTTTAAGTCAGAGAAGCCACTCTAGTTTTTAAAAGAATTGTTATGCTGTCTCTATTGATGTAATGTATGAAACATGCACAAGGGCCTCTTTGGCTGCATAAACATTAAAGGTTAGATTTGGAAGGACACTAATGTTTAAGTAAATTTATTTTCCTTTAGTCTACCTACCCCACGGGCAGTATTTATTTTAAATAAAATGTGTTTACATTGTTTCTAATTGAATATTAGGAATAAACAGTATTGGAAAGATAAAGCCACCCTCACAGAAGCTGTTTAGCTATTCTTTTTCCTAAAAGTGTTACCAGTTATGCAGTAAGATTACATGTAAAAAGAGAATGAATACATTCCCAGCTCAGCAAAAAGTGTACAAGCCGTGACTGGTTTGTTCCTAAATTCACCAATACTTTCATGCTGGCTACTGCTACTGAGAATTTGATAAGGGGAAAAGAAAAAAAACAGCAGCTATTTGGCTGGCCATCAAAAAATGTCTTACTAGACATGCCTACACCTGGTGTAGTACACCAGTCAAAAGCTCATCCACCACCTGTAGGCATCAAAAGCAGCTTTGGCTTTTCAAACCAATCGATGAGTGACGAGCTGCCATGAATGTCCAACAGGTCATGTGGATTTCTTATCAGGAAGGTAGTTTATTTACTTCATGCAGCTAGCTTATGCATGAGTTTCCTTAGCAAAGCTGTAGACAACTTATTTACTAGGAAAAAGAGATGACAGGTATTTTTACAAAGAGATAGCTAACACAGCATAGGATTTTACAATGTATTCACTAGTGCAGACAAGGTAGTTTTACCATTGATGGTAAACATTGTAATTTTACCTTGATGGGTTCACTTTGACCAGTTACATCAAGATAAAACTACAGTGTGCCCTGTCTATGCTAGGATTTTTCGTGTTAATCTTGTTGTTAAAAATAATAATAGTAATGATAATCACTTTCCCCCTTGGTGTGGCATGGCCAGAGAAGGTGCTAGTATGTGGAATGTTCTGCCAGTTCCTCATTCCCTGTCCTCCTTTTGGCAGGAACAGACAGAAATAAGATCTATGTACAATTACTCTGAGTTAAGTAGGACTTAAGCCAATTTCTAGATGGGAAAACAAACACACAAGCACTCTAGACACTGAATGGTAGAAATGTGATTTGATGCTCAGGCAGTCCATAAATGGAAGGTTTTGTAAATTACATTTTGTCATCTGAAGGGTCCACAGCAACTCTTCTCTGTTCCAGTGCCCTGAAATATTCCTCTTTGACTTTTACACTGGCAATAATTTCTGTTGACTGTTGTCCTCTGAGACTGCTACCAGATTCTTTACTGTTCTCTCTCATTTATACTGATCCACCTGATTTTAAGACTGACCAAACCTTCCTAATTATCAGCCCTTTTTTCTCTTCTCTCCTCCTCTTTCCCTTCTGCTTCCTAATTTGACCACTCAGTCTACTTTTAACTTGGTGAGCAGAGCAGAACCCAAAACCCAGCTAAACATAGAAGGCTATGAAAGAAGCATCACTGGACAGGAGCTTTGTGATCTGATTATCTGAGAGGTTTTCATTTGTAGGATAGTGTGATTTATATACAGAAGTTGTAGGAAAAATGGATTTCCAAATGTAAGAAGATATTTCCTCTATTTCTTTGTCCTTTGTGCTTTAGCCTATGCTTTGTCTCAGGTAGGTTTGGGAATGTGACCTAATAAATGGGGAGAAACTAGTGATCAGCGCAAAACCCCTATCCCTTTTGAGGATGCCAGAGAGAGAGAGAGAGGGGTGCAGTAGTAAAAATGTTTCATCAATGAAACACACCTCTAACAAGGTGTGTACAGCATTATTCTAGCTCCATCTTGTGGCTGAATCTGTAATCTCTTTTCAGTACTAGGTCTGATCCTTACATTCTTATTATAGTCCCTATAGACATTAGTAATATTAAATAAATAAAAATCCTTGCTTTTAAAAAAATGACGTGAATTTTTATTGGTAATGAAGGGATGATGACATTGGCAAAAGACAAACCTAGTGCAAATCGCCAACACACCACTATCAATTTTACCTCAGTCACATCACACCCCGGCCATTGCTGTACAAGCTAAGATGAGCATAGTGTAGGGAACCAGTCAAAGGCAGATCTGTCAATGTATCTTAATCCCAACCTGCAAACACCCCAGTGTTCCAATCTGGGGGCTTGATATCACCAATGAATTGAGCCTAAGGCGTCTACTTTAACATCAAGAAAATTGTCACATGCTGTCAAAACCTGAACAATGATCTAGGGTTGATTTTGGTAATGCTTATTTGTTTCTCTAAAAACAAAATTCTGGGAAGTTATAGAATAGATATAAATCATGCTGAAGAGTATCAAGATTCACAGAATAAAAAAGACCACCAACATGCATTGCTACCCTTTGAGCTGTAGAACTCCCCTCCTAGACACACCCTGAGAAGTACTGTCACCAGCCATCCCATTCCAAGGCTCCACAAACCAAAACATGATCTCACCCTGGAAAGGAAGAAGTCACTGCAAATTTGCAGAAATCACACAAGAGAGCCCATATCCTGGATTCTATGACAGCCTGGCTCAGGCAGGTCTATACATATTTCCCCATATATGTGGGTCCACATTTGGAGCATAACACAGCCACTGTGCATATACGTTTTTGCAGTTTTTAAAAATGAAAGTAGTCATATGATTAAATATTGCTAAAGCTAAAGAAAAAATGTCTGAACGTATAGAACACAATAATACTTTACACTTAAATACCGCTTCCAACCAAGAATCTCAAATCACTTCACAAGGAGTTGTCATTGTTATCCCCATTGTTTTACAGATGAGGAAGCTGATGCCCTGAACTTGCTCAACAACCCACTAGTTGGGGTAGAGCCAGGAATAGAACCCAGGTCTCCTAACTGCCATTCCCCGGCTTGAATTATGCTCTCTCCCAAACAAATACAGAAGGCGGTAGAATATTTATACACCGAGAACTGCTATCTCACCCCTCTAATCATATTTTCTTCACCTCCTCATTTTGTCAATGTACTTGCCTGTGGGAGATTCCCAGATTCAAAGTTAGGGTGACCAGATAGCAAGTGTGAAAAATCAGGACAGGGGATGGGGGATAATAGGAGCCCATATAAAAAAAGCCCCAAATATTGGGACTGTCCCTATAAAATCGGGACATCTCGTCACCCTAGTCAAAGTTAGCTCTGCATCTTTATTCACTTTCTAGGATTCTTTAAACGTTTGTCCCAACTTTCACATTGCTGTTAGATACAGTAATTTTTCTTCCCTCTCATCTCCAACTCTCTCTTCACCCCTGCCCCAAGACTTTTAATTCCTTTTCCCTAGTTCAAATAGTCTCCCCAGGCCTGAGTTTAGCCTCTTTGATTCACATGCATTTAAGAATAAGGTGAAAAGATCACTTAGCTCTGCAGTTAAATTTTGGCTATGTGCCAAATCACATGCTCTGCCACAGAGTAGCCCCAGATGTGATTGCATTGTGTGAATTTGCAAGGTTTGAAGAATGCGTGGGGTGCTGTACTCAGGGACTGTTGGAATTGCTAAAACCCATTTAAGATCTCAGCAATGGTGATTGGGGCAAGGAAAGGGGGCACATAGTGAAACTAATCCAAACCAAACAAAGATTTAAGTTTGGGATAATTCTTATTTCTTTCTAGCTTGGCTACTCCTACTTCATATATGCAAAGTGCACTCAGTCTGCTTCCTAAACCCAGTACAATCACGTAAACAAATCTTTCTCCTGAAGTTTCAATATGGCATCCTTCACTTCCTGCACTAAATTGTTGTGGTGGCATTTCAGTGATGAGCTCTAGTTTATAGAACATTTTGCAAAACCCTTTAGGAGCTATTTGCATGAAAGGTGCAATAAAAATAAGTGATTTTTGTTAATTAGCTTAATTCAGCCATTTTACTGTTTAAATAAATTGCATTAATTGTAACTTTTCACCAACAGATGGCATAGTAACAGACTGCAACCTACACTAAGATGAATTCTCCTAATAGTTCTGACATCATTGAATACACTAGAGATTTGTTGATCACAGCTGTAGGACACACAGTATTTTCCTTCCTTTGACAGGTGTATTCAGATTTTTTGGGGGAAGTTAAATAAAAGCCTTCATTATATGCTTAGCTGGTCCAATCTGGGTTCTTTTGCCCTTTGAGGGCTGCATGAATCTGTTGATGAAAACTATTGTCTACAGACAAAATTAACTAACAGCAAGTGCTACATGAAACACCTCTCAGTCGTCATACATTTTCTTGGTTTCTTTTTATAGTGCATGTGAAATTTAGTGCTTGTGAAAGTTGGTAGATGGACAGTCCTGGAAGAATAAAAATCCTCTTAGCCACAGAGCAGCTACAGTATAAGCAGAGGGAGTGCCAGCTTCTCCATTGTACTCAACTCCTGGAAGGACTACTTATACAGATGGGAGTATATTATTTGTATTTCACTAGTACCCAAATGCCTCACATTGGGACCAGGGCCCCATTGTCTCTAGACACTGTACATACCATAAAATAGAGTCTGTCCCCAAAAACTTACAGTATACACAGACAAAAGACAAAGGGGGTGTGAGAGAGAAGGGAGAAGGATGCAACACAATCAGAGTGATCAGCATGATAGGTGGCCACTATCATGTTAGTTCCACATTAAAAAGATATTTAATTACATAGTGAGAGTTCAGATGCAGAAAGGGAAAAGAGGGGAGATGAGTTAATAGAACAATGGGCACAGGAAAAAGAAGGGCAACGTAGAATTGGAAGGGATGACAAGATAGATGGAATGGGTGGAGGACTGCAAGAATGAAGCTGCAGCAAAGAAAATGTGAGGAAGAGTGGGAGAAAACCACCAATGACGAAGGAAGAAAATATGTTCGGAATCAAAACAAAGGGAGAAAATAATTCAGTCTCCCTGCCCATTCAGTCCCTGGCCCTCTGCCAAGATTGCTAACCAGATTGCCAATGAGCAATGATGATTTTGATGTAGGATTAGCAGAACTGGATTTTTTTTTTAATGATTTTGATGGATATCAATGTTTATTTTTAAGCATTTTTTATTTTTATCAATGTACATTTTCCACAGTTGCATGAAATTTTGGGTGTTATTCCCCATTTTAATTTAATTTTAATTGATTTATATTTTAACAGTTGCAGGATATTATGGGGGTGCTAGACAATTATTTAATGACAGCCTTTATGAAGCATTCAAACAGCATTTTTCTTACTTTGCCTATCTCTAAATTTTTATTATCGATGGAAATATTTTTTCGTTGGTTTGTGGGTGTCTGGCAAAATCAATGTTTATCGACACTCATAAAAACTGAATCCTTCCTAGCCTACTTATATATGGTCATTTGTCCATGCAAACTAAAATGAACCCACCATATTCACTCTACCTCGACCACTGACTAGCTACCATGTAGAAACAAATTTTGCTCACTACAGCTCTAGGCTTACTTGAAGTGATGATAGAGAAGCAAAAGGGTCTAGAATAGATCCTATTACCAACCTTCTGAGACATTCAGTTGCCCTGTTTCTGAGGAAACTCCATTTCCCATACAAGCTCCTTTTGCTTCAGGCCTCTGAAGAAGAGCTGTGGGAGGTAGAAAAGCAAACTGGAATCAAGGATCTTCATCTTCTTCTTGCTAAGATGAAGGACTGCTTCTCTCTTCAGGTAGCAACACTACTGTTGATATCATCATCTTAGACACATAAGCTGAGAAGCCCTTGGTATAGCTGCAATGGGCTCTCAGGATGTTTTCAGGAAAGGTTCTTCCATTTTGGAACTTGCTTCCTTCCTTGGTCCAACACAGAGACCAAGACTGTTGTCCTTAGAGGAACACTGCAAGACTTATTTTCCCAGGCTTTTGAGACAGGAATGTGGTATGGAGAACACAAGTGGGTTCAAGGGGTGTGAGATATTTATTACACCTGATAAGCTATTGGAGGGGAATATCATTTGTTATTAGCTTATTTGACAGATCTATTGTTCTTAGGACACATGTGCCCAGAACGCTGAAGGGGGGAACTTAAAAAGGGGGCAAACATGAGCAAATCTATTTAATTAAACACTATTTCTCTCGAGCGCAAGTAGAGGTAGCAAGTAGTTGCAAAGTATTTTCACCGAAACCAAATCATGCTCCTTTTCATTGTGAAAATTACTAGCTATTCGAGTGATTCATAGGTTTAAGTAAAAACAAACTACATACATGCCAAATTTCAGTTAACAGAAAAATGTCATCATGAATCCATCCTCTGAAGAAGCTAATGCCAAGGCAATACTTGCATGTTTTGAGTAAGGCACCTTAGAGACTGAAATGGACACCACTCGTTAATTGATTGCTGCTATCTTTCTTCAAGGACGTGTATGACAATTTGCAGATATGAATATTTATACAAGTGCCACAAACTTCATTGCTGTTGCCTAGTCCTCTATCCAATCTAGCCTAATTTGAAAACTACAGTGGGAGGAGAGGCTGCCTCCAAGGGAATTTGTGGGTAGCAGGTCAAGACTTAAGAAAAACCCCACTTTAATTGGGATTGCTTCTGGTCAAACAGGGTGCAATTTTCCCCATCAAAACAAAAACCAATGGGAGGTAGCTGCATGGGCACAGAGGTGAAGACTGTCAAGCCACTACTAGCAAGTGTCTATGTCAGGTTTTAAGGACTGCATATTTTGAACAGTACAGCCTCCGCTTCGGCTCCCATGAATCCATGGTGAAGAGAACTTGCTTCTGTTCAGAGGGTCAGTGTGCTCCCTATATATGCACACATGGAGATCCCAGGACCAGGTAGCTTTGGGTGGGATGCAGTTTATCCTTCCTCCATCACTATGGATGATCTACAGACAATTCAGCCTAGCCTAATACCATATTTAAGATATTAGATAGCTTCCCCAAGGCAATCCTGTCTCATCAAAGCACCACCCTCAGAAACTTAGAATTATTAATTATTAGTACTGTGGTAGTGCTGAAAGGCTGCTATTGTAGTAGGCCTTATAAACATACAGAAGGCAGTCTCTGCCCCAAAGTGCTTAAAATCTACTTTAGGCTTATGCTAGTTCTTAATGCAGTTTTTTTCTGGAGTTAGAGGTGATCTTGACCGTAGACACCTCTCCGTAGGTCCCACCTTTCTTCCTGCTACCATAACTCTAGCAGCAGCCAGACCTTCCACTGGCTGGGTCCCCTTGTGGGTACACAATAGCAGCCCCGAAGAGGATAAAAGGAAAATAGCACTGCTATATTTGAACTAAAATGGAGTGTTTTATTTTTCTGAATTCTTTACACAGGTCGATCCCTTTCTCTTTTCTGCTGATCCCTCAACTGTGTAGAAAACTAACAATACCCTGCTGCAGCTGCCAGGTTCCAAAGACAATATGCTACCACAGCAACAGATTGCTAACCACAGCCTCCATCCATAAACTATGTTGAAGTATATTCTCTTTCTATACAGAAAGCTGGAGATAAATAATAAAGAAGTGCAACTGCTACATCGATGACCAGTTTGACATTAGTGTTGACGTGTTGCATCGTCATCTAGCAAATTACGTTACAAAATTACTGGCTATAGAAGTGATTGTTTTCAGTGTGATGACTGCCTGGAATCTATTACTGGCACTGGACTGCTGTACAGGCAGCAGTCATAGAAAGATTTTTTTCGTAAGAGCACAGTCCTCATGCTTCATATAAATCTCTTAGAGCAAGGTACACGCCCCAAACAAGAGGGTACAGTGTGGCGAGAGCTAGGAGTGTCCCAGCAATGACAGATATGAACAGGGTCCCCAAAAAAGCACTGTACTTTGTGTCAGACTTTATTGTCTCACTGACATCTCCAATAACTTGGCCATGTACATGGTAATTTGGTTTACAACTCTACTCCAAGGCACTTGGAATACTACACTATTTAAAATGCTATGAGCAGCAAATATGAAAAAAAAAGTGAGGGTGAAAAGAGGGAGGTAGGCAGGCTCACGGTGGATTCTATGGAAGCTAACTGGTTAAAACTAAAAATTTCTCTACAAAAATAGTTTTCAGATGCATTTAAAAGTAGTGAGGAAGGATGTGCGGAGGCAGATGTGTAGGGGGAGCAATTTTCACACCCTAGAAGCTGCTACAGCAAAGAAACGATCATGAACTGACCCTTTGATACAAATGGCAGAATTATAAGATGTAGGAAGTGGGGAGAAGATACAATCTCTTTCTCTCTCCCTTTAGAGCAGGGCGTAAAGTGAAAACAAAACCACCCATCATGTAGGAAAATTACACAGGACTGCCTTGCTACATGGCCAGAAGCAAGTCAGGAATAACTGGAAACAAAGGGGTGGAATTATATAGCAACAGAGAAGTCGCAAACACAATCAAATAGTTACCTGGCTGAAAGAACATCACCCCTGTGACAGAGAGTCATGTTCCATATTCGCAGGAAACCAGATGCTCAAGCTGTTTATATGAGGGGCTATTTATTGGTTCAAACAAAGAGAAGTGCAGGCATTGATCACCGAAATAAATACTCACAATTACTGCATAAAATTATTCCTTTGGGTAATTCTAGGCTCTCAGAACTTGAGATAATTCCTAGCACTCCATATTGCCTGTGCATTTTCCTCCAGTATCAGTCCAACTGAGATTGTTTACAAGCTTGTTACAATGTCCCATGACCTTTTACAGCCCCACTACCTATACGTTTGGAGTCTATGTTTAATGCAAGCGGAATCCCAAACCAAAGAAGAGCAGATTCCCCCCTCTTAAAGTAAATCCAAGGCCCACCAGCACTGGGCCTGGCCTTCTTGCAGAGGAAAGATGGGTAGGTACAGGTCTGGAGAAACTCTACAGACCCACTAATAAAGTTTGGTAGCTACCTTAAGACAGTTATACCAGGAGAAACAAATTTAACATAGCACCAGAAGCCACCACTGTGTGCTGTTAAACACTATTAAATGGTAGTAGTAGCTCCCTAAAAACCAAACAAAAAAATGACAGTGAGGACACTCTCTCCCACAGCTGTAATAGCCTGGAGAGACTGTCAAACCAACATAGTCTGCACTGGTGACAACCAACTAAACAATGGAAAGGCAACTTTTAAAACAGAATTTGCACAGTAATTATTATTTCCACTACTAACTGCATGCAGAATATCTTTGTGCTTTTGCTTTTGGTACCATACCACTTATTGTCACAAGGAGAAAACCAGTGATTAAGTTTATCACACTTGAATCATGCAGACCTTTGGAACACTAGAACACCACATTATGCCTGAAGGAATGTGCAGTGAAACATGTCAGCAATTCAACTGTAAATAGTTAATACAGTTCTCCTAAAATACCACCTTCACCAAGCTACTCTTTTCAATGTCAGAAAAAAAAAAAAAAACTTTTGCAGCTGAACTCAAAGTTATGACTTGACTCTATTCCCCCACATTTGGTCACAGTTCCCCTTTCCCCATATGGAGCATCTTGTGACCTCATGTTTAGCTTCATAATGTTTTCCATAACAACCTACTTATAGCCAAGTTACCTGAAGTAAAAACAGAAAGCTATCCACTTATACTAGCAGAATTTAGCAAAACTCATCCAAATATTTAAGCTTAAAAAGTGGCCTACAAAGGATTTTTTAAAAATTTGGCTTATGAGTTGTTTTATTTCTTTATTTAAAGAAAGCCTGAAAGGTTTTTATGTTTTAGAAAAAGGCTGAAGTTTTTGCTTAAAAAACCCTAGAAACAGTAGGAGTGTCAAGTTTGGCCTTCCTTTGTTTTGCTGGTGAACATCCGAGAGGTCTCAGAGATATTTGTTAGTTTTAATACCTTCAACTGAAGAGCCAAATGAGTTAGAGCTTTAACCAACACTTCCTTTACCAAACGTGTCCGTCACTAAAGCGAAACAAGGGTCAGTAAAAAAAAAAGTTTTTAAAAAACAGTGGCCACCTGACTGTTCAACTCATTTTTGTGGTGTGTCTATTTCACTAGTTCTCAAGTCAGTATACTCCAGCCTAGACAGAGTCTGACTTCCTAATTTTTTTTTAAAAGGTAGGAAAAAAGGATCTTTCACGCCTTAATACATCACAACGAACCAAAAAAGGCATATGCCAAATCTTTAAGTGATCATAAATTCAAGTTTTAACATATTTTGCATGCTTTTATATTCCTTTTTTACCACAGAAGCATGGTTTTCAAAGGTCATATATCAAACATTGTGGCTAGATAGGAAATGCACTGACCTATCTTCTCTCTGACTTGAATACAAGCCCAGCATTAGCTCTAATAAAATTAATGATAGCTGCAGCTCATATTCCCCACCAAGTAAATAAGGTACAATTAAATGTCTATGCTAAAGAATCCCTCCGCCACCTGACACAGAGCCGAAGCTACCTACCATCAAAAGAAAGGGCAATCTTACCAGATGTACAGTGGAAACAACTGTCAATAATACTCGGGACTAGTAGTATTTACTTCCATTTTAGAGATGAGGAACAGAGGGCAGGTGAGTTACTCAAACCTACACATCAAGTTCTATGAGCAGAGCTAGAATCAAAATTCTATGTTCCCATCCCTATGATCTATCTGTCCACTAGATCAAGCTGCCTCTATCTGGGACAAGTTTTCAGTGCAGTAGCTTTAAGCTATTTAAGTTTCTATGGCTATTCAGTCTTTCACCTACACAATAAAATATTAATTTTACAACAGCGCCATTTAAAGCAGCTGTAATGGCACGGTCTGGACCATGCTAGTGTTGTGATTTCTCAAGAGTGATCAAAACAGACTAGTGGTGTAGGAGAGACATATTAAAAAATGTATTTATATACATACAAACACACACAATAGTGATCTTGGGGCCAATGATATCTTTTTGCATGGTAGGGCATAAGAGTTTGAATGTTAACCACACTAAGAATTTCAAACAAAGAAAGTTCCCAAATGTCACTCAGCATGCATGCTGCTGTGTCTCTTCACATTACTGATGGATCACAAAGCATTCTTTGCTTCCCAAAGCCTCCATTTCAGAGCTTTGTGACACCTAGAGGAACATTATGCGGTTTTTAACTATGCTCTTCAGTGACATACTGTTTGATCTAGGAGGAATCTGAAAAGCTATTTTGTAAAAGCTTTAGCCACCACCTTTACCAAGATGAGTCTCAAACCATCAAATAACAAATTCCCCCTTTAACAGAAGTGGGAATCCATCAAAATGTCTTTAATGCAGTACTAGTGGAAAACAATTCACCACTATTCAGAGGTTATAAAAGTGTTAGAGCAGAGGCTATTCTGGCACTTGGAGAAAGGAAAACTACTTACCAACAATCTAGCTAGAGTTCTCTGAATGCAAAATCTCTGCAGATCCCCACTGTAGGAATTGCATGCCATCTCTCAAGTCTTGGAATCATTCAATACACTTGTGGGTCCTAACTGCAGATCATAGTATTCTGAGGCAATAATAGCCTGTGGCCCCAAATGCCCTCAGTTTCTCTTTGTCTGTTTGATGTCTAGGGTGAAATCCTAGTCCCTCTGAAGACAATGAGTGGGGACAGGTTTTCACCCTTAATCTTAAAATGCTGAAAGAGCATGGAGCAAAAAGGTCAGTGTAGCTCTGCAGAGAGCCTTCACAAAACTCACTGCAGAGAACTCAGAACTAGTTACTGCAAAGTAACCTTTTCTTTTCCGTGTAATTATCGCTACCAAACTCTGCTGTAGAAATTGGTAAATTGTAGAAATCCTTTGGAGGACTGCTGGTGAGAGCTTAACTGAATAGAAACAGGACTGCCCTTCCAAAATAAGCCCCCAATCTGGCTCTACCATTATGAGTAATGTAAAGAGCCTCCTCCCAAATCCTTTTGGGGAAGGGAGTTCTCCCCGCACCCAAAGCCCACTCCAGAAAGGTGGCGGAGAGCTCTTCAGAATTTTTTCATCTGAAAGAGCCTGAGTGAGAAGAACATAAGCAAAAGTTTCTTACACATGGTCTTCATTGTCTTTTCCTTCTGAAGATGCTACGGCTTTCCAGATGACTAGTTAAATATCCTCCCCTCTTTAGTCCAACGTGACATATCAAAGGCCATGTTCACGAATCCTAATGAGTAGATTTGTCCTTTGTCATGACAGTAGTGAAGCTCTTGCTCTGGATGGATACCAGTGGGAAAGCTCACCCTGTTCTGGAATGATCTAAAAGTCCTGCCTTTGGCAAGTAAGGTGGCAGCTGTAAAAATTCTCCGATAAATATGTTAATCAATTTTTATTAGCACAGCTCTAGCTATGAAGATATGCATGTAATACCAGTCATTATGATTGCTAGGTGCTACTGGCACCTTATCTGGGGTGGGGGAGAATACGCTTCCCCAAAAGGAAATACAACCTTCTTGTGACCACGAACTAATTCTGCACATCTTGACATATGAAGCTGCAAGGACTGTTTGCAAAGCTACAAGGACTGCATGTAAATTGACTTGTCATACCAGTACCTCACAAGGAAGGGGGAAAAACAAGGGGGAGAAGATGGGTCTTGAAAATGCAGAGAAAAGTGAGAGGTGGTGGTTAGGAAATGAGCAGCTATTACCATTTTCATAGTTGTTCATTACACACAGGATACTCAAAGATTTGAAAGCAGAAGGCCTTTTCAGAGTCTAGTTCCTCAGAGGCTAAAGTTCCCAACAGCAATGGGGAATCTCCCAGTGAATAGGAGTGCTGAATACAAGGACTGCTCCAAATTCAAGAAACGTTAGAAGGTTCCATAATATTCCTACAGAACATCACCTCCATCTGTTGAGTTGGTTTCTCAATCAGAACAGAGATGGATTTTGGATCCAAGTGTCCTACCTGAACTTATTGGGTCAATAAGTATGCCAATATTGACCTGTGGATCTGAACTGCTTGCAACTCAGGGAGGCTCTTTGCACTAAACTTTCCCATTGAAGGGTTTGTGTGCATTAGGGTGTATCAGGATTTGTCTATAATCCTTTTCATATAATGAAGACCGATTCTGTATGTATGGATCAGGATAACGAATGTTCTGTCAAATTGGCTAAAGACTTCAAAATACTCTTTTTAATGAAGAGGACAACTGTAGAGAAGATTTGAGATTTAATGGAAATAACCAAATTCAAATACTTTGATTTCAGATCAGAATCCTACTGTACTGAAGACACTGATCCTACTGATATCAAAAGGTAATCAATAAAGCTTCCTCAGAGGATAACTGAGCTTGTTCTTTCCCTTACTGCATGCCTGATGAGTAAAACTTGTGCAAGCTGAACAGTCCTGAAGGAAATCCCTTCTAGGTATTTCAACCATCTGAAGTGCTGATTATGGACATCAGATTTACAGAAAAGATAGAGCACCTCTGAATCTTAAATAATTCTTTGGGTCTTTCATCTAATTATCTTGCTAATACAAAAAAGAGCAATAAATTAAGATTTGATTTAATTAATATACTGCCTATTTCACCAGCGTACACTTCTAATTCTTCCCATTGCCTGACTGCAAATGGGACTTTACCTCTCGCTCCCTGATCCTCTGCTGTCTGGCTCCATGGAACAGCACAAGGAGCATGCACGGTAATTCAGCTAACTACTACTTATGGAGATTGTCTTGTTTCAGGCTCTCTGCTGACAGTCAGGCACAACTGCATATTTATACTCATGTTTTCTAAGTTATCTGAACAAACTAAAAAACAAGAAGTGAAAGCTGGGATCCAGGAGCGGCTTCCATGCAGATTCCTTTGCTAGGTAATCACAAAATACACTGTGCCAGTAGAGCAGGCCAGGTCTGCACTACCGAGTTATGTCGATTTAAAGCAGCTAAGTTCACACTGCCCTCACCAATGTATTTCAAACCATGACCCAACTCAACTCCCTTTTACACAGGTAAAACATTAAAAAATATTAATGTTAATAAAGTTAAACTGTATGATTAACAAAGAAAGATTAAAAAATAAAGCAGTAGGCATTAGGTTAACCAAAACAGGCTGAAGATAAGAGATCTGAAGGAAAATGGAATTGGAATGTAATTACAACTCCTTTGCAACATGTCCATGATCACAAGCAGAATTACAAGCCTGGCTCTAATTCTACATGGAAGCCAAAGAGTGGAAAGCAAAAGTAACCTGGATCTGTTTTTCTTGTAACTAAAGCTAGTTTGAATAACTGTCACCCCAAAATGCTAGGTGTTGAATGTAACAACAAATTCCTCATCAGAGTTTCTTATATAAGTGTAAATCATGTATTAATATCAAGTATCTGAAGGACTAAAGAATCCTCATACATTGGAATTTATTTGCACCACCATGTATTCAACATTTACTTGAAAGCCCCGTTGCCTTTTTAACCCTATTGCTGTAAGCATTAAATGAAGGTCTGCCTACTGCTGGGGAATTTACCCTATCAACTGTTGGATGGTCACAAGTTCTCATTTCAACCAGGTAGATAGTACTTATGTATTGGGGGGCCCCCAAAAACCCAAACATCAGTTTCCTGTATATTTTTAAACAATATTTGATTAATGTAGGTTACAGTCATCAATTAAACGCTTAAACTGATAAAGTCAATTTTTAAATAATAAATAGCAATTAGTATTAAAAAGTGAAATTCCAGTCATTCTATATATGCACAATACTATGCTACATTGGTAATACAGGGACACAATTTAATGATTTTCTTTGCATTTGTTTTTACAAGAGTCAGATGCCAGAAACAAACAGAACATTCAGTTAACTGATTTTGAAAAAAATTATGCATGTTTACAACATCAAAAGAATCAAGACAAAATATAAACCTTTGCTACTTACAATTGTTCTATACAGATTAACCAAATCACAAATCTGTCACAATATAAATGTTTAATTGTTACAATATAATGAATAAGAACATACAGAAAATGATTTTTATAAAATTTTCCTTTGTTGTGTCTTTTAACGTATCATTGTAACTAAGTTAGCTATGCAGGACTTTTGGGGTACATGACTAAGAAGGCACCAACAGTACAAAGCAAATACAAAGCAGTTTGAGTATTTTTTTTTTGTTTTGTTTTTTTTAAAGAGTGTTCTACACTGATACAACACAAGAAAAGGCAACAAAGTAAGTAAATCTCCTGGAAACTTTACAAATTTGTTCTGGATTTACAAAGATATTCCAACTTTTAAATTTCTTCCAATGCATCACATAGTTTTGATCGCAGCACATGCTACAAGTATCACTGTAAGCTTCATTTTACTAAATGTAAACTTTTCATTATTTTAGCGTGATGTATTTCAGTCACCACCAACTAAACCATTTGAAAGACCAATGTGTTCAAAACTTATGCAAAAGGATTGTTCAGTGCCTTTTTTAAGCCACTGCATTTACAAAAATATTTCCCCTAAAATTTGGGATTGCTCGAAGACACTGTTGTATAAATATAAAAGTACTATGCAAGGGACCCAAATCATGTGCGTATCTGTGTCTGCGAGGACATATATTTATACCATATCACTGGCTGTAAAATCAATCAATAAGTTTATTGATAATCAGGGGTCTACATAAGCTACACTAACATAAGCAAATATATTAATAAAAGTGTATATCTACGGTATAGTTATTCAGCAGATTGTTTGTGACATGGTATAAATATATTGTAGCACATTACGGTGGCAGCAATAACAGGGTTTCCCCTCATTCATTCACTAAGGATAACCATGCTTAACTCATCTATGGTTTCATTTGGCCATGTAATCATCCCCAACTCCTGAAAGCAAATAGTGCATTACACTGTTCACCCTGTATTGTGGATTGCACACTCCAAATTTTATATATTATCTAAAATATTGATATGAGGAACTTTGATGCCAAAGTCATGAAAGCAGAGCTCAAAAAGTTTATCAGAGCCACCAAAACAGAATTTCCTTGAATTACATGTTTATGTATTTGCATTTCTTTATCTATAAAGGTTGGAATGTTTTTGATAGTTCCATTTACATTCCTTATACAAAAAATGTCTTTACTGTTAATAGGCATATCATATGTGTCACATCAATAACAATATGCCTTTCGGTTCTCTACTAGTCTATGGGAATTTCCGGAAATATAGTCTACAAATACACAGAATAGGCAAGAAAAATCAAGCATGAAATGATTAAATAATTCACATAACAGTGTTATTATAGGCACCTTCTTTTAAAATATTCTCCAACCTGACAAAATCATGCTTCTGCAGTTGAGACAATGAGTTCAACTCAACATCATCCAATGACATTTTGATGAAGCAGTTAGTGGTTTCATGCCAATCTGATTCAGCAGTAATAGCTAAGGAAGAAAGAGCCAAAGCACCAGATGTTAGTAAATCAAACCCATGGCTTCTCTTTTTTAGGGATGCAACTTGATGGTAAATTCGTAAATGGTAAAAAAAAATCTAACATTAAAAAGAAAATAGTCAAAAGATAAATGAGAAAGGGGTGCATGAAATAAGCTGCCAAAGCTCTTCCTTAATAAGTTAAAGTTGAGGTGTTACAAACTAAATGTTTCAATAACAGTCTTCTTTCCATATTTTTCCAAATCAACTCCTGTAGTGACCATGATCATGCAAGTGACCAAGAATCTAGATATAGTTTAGCTTTTAGAAACTGAGTGAGGAAAGTGTTTTGGTAAAGATATAACGCGCAGACACGTCAAAAGAGATTTTTACACTAGTATCAACAGTCGAGTGCAGTATTGTAGAAAAGTTGTTAGCATAGGCTCTATACCAGCAATTCAACGATCAACTTAGCAGTGTTCTGATACTGCTCCTAATATATATCGTATTCATGGACCACAGGATTTTTCTAACAGAAAATGCCCTTTGAAGATGAATCCTTGTTTATTAAAAATTAGTTTTGGCAGACTACCACCACCTACAACAAATAAAAATTCAGAATTCTATATCTGGTAAGCACCCTTATAAACTGAGAATCTAAGTTAAAGGCTTTCTAAATTATCTTGAAAAGCAGACAGAGAAGTGCTATGAGGAAGCCTGGGATAATATACCAGCAAGCATCCTTATATACTACAGTAACAAACGGAACCTGATTTCCATTCAAACACTTTATCCAAAAGGAAACCAAAAACTAATTCTTAATATTAATGTGAAGATGTAAGATTTAAATTTATTTCCATGAATTACAAGTGCATTTTATTCATATTAGCAGGCAATCTTTATACAATCCGTTCTTCACTGCTGCCAAAATAAAGTGAGAAAAGACAGCAGAGAAATGGAAAGCTAAAAATAGAACTAGTTTTCCTAAGTTATTTGTTGAATAGCATTTCAGTTGAACACAATTCAGAGGTAACAATAGATTTTTTTCAATCATAGGCATGTGGCACTTAGACAATCATCTTTGCACAGAAAGCTTTAACAGTCATGCGAGGGCACAGTAATTATTTTAAACAAGGCAAGTTTCTCACCACAGAGAGCAGTGGGGAAAGAAAAGGAGGCACTGCACTGGAACAGAACATCTAGGAAACTCCACATTATACAATTTCAGTAACAAATACTTGAAAATATCATTAAAAGGTATACAGTTTTAAACATGATTTAGTGCTAGCTTTGTTTGGCTGTCCTAACTCAGCATCATCAGAAAAGTTTGATAGTACTTGACAAGAGAACAGTACTTCACGTCACGAGCTCACAGAGGCTTGATTACAAATCATCATAACGTAGGCTGCAAGAAATTAACTTGAGATGGTGAAGTGCAGTAGTAGCAAAAGTAAATTCAAACTTTCTCATTTAAAGATGCAGTGTTTCTCTCAGCAAGAACCCTGAATGTTATTAGTTAAATTCAAATGTTATATAAACTAATCACCCTCATTTGAAGTGTATATAGTACATTGGTATATATAGTAAGTAGACTGAGTTTAGTAACAGCACATTTTGGTTTCTCTGCTTACTAATGCATATGGATGCCTTCTACTAAGGAAAACATTCATAATTAGGTAAATATGCCATTGTGTTCTTTATTAATCTTTCAACACACAGTGAATAAATATATTAGTGAGCTGCCACTTTCATTCTTTTTGCATAAATCTTGTAAACACTACATAGAGCATGAACTTTGGAAGTACTATACCTCCAGAATGGTACAAGTATCCACGATCTTTTTAGAAAAGGCAGGGGAAATGTAGGATTTTTTTCACTACATAGGAAAAAATGTTCTAGATGGGTAGATGAATTCTGTTAGCTAAGTTGTATTCCTAGATATTCACTAATATGCTGTGCAGAATTTATGTACAGAATAAGAAACCTAAATAAGTGCATAAGCAAGATTAATGCAAATGTGGCCTATGCTGTAATCTGTAATTGCGTATATATGAATGAGTTCCCATTGTGAGTAAACGGTTACTGTATAAAGGTGAAGTGCAAAAAAATTGGGATGTCACTGACTTAAAGTGCCCTGAATAGTAGCTTTCCCTAAAAAATGCCAGTGACTTCAGTAAATCAGAAAAACACAGTTCATGGTGCAAACTTCTATGGGTTAATGAGTTATCTGCTTGGTTAATGATACAGGAGTGAAAGGAACTACTGCATCTTTCAAACCAGAAAGCAAGCAGTTAAAGTATGGTCAGCAGTGGGTGCACTTATAGTACAGTACTGCAACAGGTCAACAATGGGCATTATGGATAGGACTGTCAATAACAATTCTTCAGACTTAAAGAATTAATTGAAAGCATAAAAAGCCAAAACTACCAGTAACTGTCCTCCTGAATGGCTCAAAGGAGTTAGTGGATAAGCTGAGATAGGCCATAAGACATGACCAAGGATACAAGAACTGGGAAGAGGAACAGCAACGTTTGAGCATGCCCAGTCCTTTAAGTCCTTGTCCTACAAAAAACAAAACAAAACAGGTTTTAATGAAGCAGATCTGAACAAGAAATTGTAATTTAAAGATAAGAAAAATTACCAGTATTTCTGTATCTCACACACATAAATTCGGACTGACAAGTTGCAGCTAATCACAAAAGTCAAAGGCAGCAGTACCAATATATTCGTAAGATTTTCAAATCCCACCCTCTTTTGCCCTTGTTCTATAGAAACTTTCCAGGGGTTCAGACAAACTGTCTAAGAGAGAAAATTTTCAGAACTCCTAATATGAATTGATTTATTACCCACAGGAAACATACTAAACTACCAGGAGGATGTTCTAGATTGCTGTACCTGAGATGCAAAAATATTTACAAATAATGAAAGATTAAGAGAATCATATTTCCGTACCCTCAGATCCACCAATCCAAACTGATGGAATCTTACTACCAGTACTAAAAACAGAATAGGGAGGGAGTTCAACAGGAACCAACGTTCTTAAAATGTATCACCTAACTGGAGGCAAAGCTATCCAAGCTTGCAGTACTCGGTTAAAAGGCAAATATGGGGAAACTATAGTTCTGCCGAGTTCTTTCAACAAGCCATTGCCTTGGTGGAATGTCCTAACATTTGCAGGACAGTCACCTTGGTAAACCTTCCTCAAGGAAGTCTAGCATGTACAGTAGAGAAAAAAGTTGATAATGACTACTACGCAGGAAGATGATTTTTTCAAGTAACAAACTACGTACATTCTTTTGTGAATTGAAGAATATCAGCTACTTTTATATAGGCTGTCAATGCCAGAGACCAGTCTCAAGACAGTAGATTTTGAATCTCAGGGAGTAGTGTAGGCTTGAGAGAGAAATTTAGACTCATCAAGATCACATACATTACAACAATGGGACTGGATTTGTCTTTCTGAATCATCCTTACCACTTGGCAACAGATGCACAGACACAACTGTAAGGGAAAGATGCCTCTCTCATTGCCACTGCCCCAGTCAAGCAGGGACTCCCTCTATGGATAAGGATAGTGCTCAGGCTCAGTAAATCCTTGGACTCTTTTTGAGGCTACCAACAAGGATGCCAGTTGTGGTGGACAGCTGTTGAACTGGACTCAGATCAACACACTCAATTTTAATCAATCAATATGCTCACAGGAGCACAGAACAGACAATTTGAGCTGTATTCACATGTTTGATCCAGAGGTAAAAGTTTGTGTTTCATTTCCACTTCCATGATACAATCCAAATCTTCATTCAGTGGCCTATTTAAAAGTACTTTAAATTATCAGTATTAGAGAAAAATTTTAGTCAAGGATTCTGAGTAAATCTGAATAATTTTGCAGGAAATTGAGACTTGCCAATTTCAGGGTATCTAAAGAAAGGTTTAAAGTATATTAATGTAAAACTATTAAAAAAAAAAAAAAAGGACCATTACAAAATAAGTCCAAGCAAGGAAAGATGTAGATAAAGGAGAGTGGGCAAGATTCTATAAACAAGTTACACATGAGGTGGATTGTTCCTGCAAATTTCAGTTTGGGTGGTTTGGGGGGGGTTTAATGTGCTATTAAAAACGATCAATGGAGAGAGTGAATAGCAATCAGCACAAAAGTACTTTGGACTAATCTTAATGATTTATACCGTCTTCATTTAATCAAAATGAAAATATAAAATCTTTTAGATGTCTTTGAATAACGTACTCAAATATTTTGGAGGTATTTTCAAACAAACTGGGATGACTATCAATAAAACGGTCTTGTTGTGTTTAGGTCAATAATCTCTCCTCTTTACATTATATTACAACAATAGAAACATTAAATGTTTATTTTAAAATAGAAACAATCTAGAACAAATTTTTGAAATATTTTAAGTTTACATTAATATTATGTTTTAAGAGATCTTTTCAATAACATTTGAATATCAGTGTTGCCATAGCTTTTGTTCAAGCAAGCTCCATTTCAGTTTTACTGTCACTCTTCTAATGTAATCTACAAATTAAATAAAAAGCATGTCAGAAATTGCTTGGATTCCCAGTAGGCATTTTAACATTGCAGAGAAAATTAAACCCATTTCTTTAAAACAGTATGGCTGAGGTCAAATCAGTATTCTAAAAGCAATGACTAGATGCTAAAGGGTTGCTTTACAATAGTAATGAAATGACAAGCTACGAGTTTTGCATTAATGATAACTACATGGAGTTCTATCATTCCTCTTTATCTCTTTTACATGGTTCATTATGATTATGGCTTTATGTACCTATGCACAATTTAAGATCGATATCCTGGCTGGAATCTAGCAGTTTCCTCAAAAATTAGTTCTTTCAGTTTTTCCTTCGGCAAGTCATCCAATTCCATGTCAAACTTGAAGGGTGCTTCAGCTACAGGCTTTGAAAAAAAAAAAAAAAAGACAGACAATAATATTTTTTTAAAAAAACAAGAAATTGTCAATAAAATGTGAAGACAGCAATTAGTCTGAAGTGGGTAGCACAACAGACAGTCTCAATTAATTTTTATATCAGATTCTACCAAGATTTAAATAATTTCTTAGTGAACAGCTATTCAAAACTTAAACCATATTGAAATATTTGAGTAAGTGAAAGCTTGTAGCTGAGTAGCTACCTGAAGACAAATTACAGAGAGACACTTAACCTTCCATTATAAACCTAATTTTGACTTCCACTCTCCCCTATGTCACCAAAACTAAGCTAATCTTTCTGAAATTTCACTGGCAAGGTCTTATGACGAGGTAGAGTTTTTTCTGGAAAGTTGAAGGCAAATCTCAGCTACCTTGTTTCCCACCCCTTGGATGCATGGTAGTTCATTACGGGATAATAGTTCATAGTAGGGGTCTTAGGTCTTTTTTCCTACTGTCTACCCAATATATGTTTTTCATAATACATCTAGAGAATGTGACAACACCACTGAAAAAAAGCTAAAATAAATGAAAGTGGGAAAGTCATAGAAAAATTAGATTGCAAAAAAGTTAATCTAACTTTTTCCAAGCATTAAATATAAGTTCTAAATTAGGATTGAAGTTAAGTAGATCTTCCATAATGAAAAGTTAGTAATACTACATTTCTCTAAATACAAGCAAATTTGCTTTCATTATAGCAAGATTAAATCTGCAAATATACTACACACACTATGAATGTGCTCACTACCAAGACACCATCCAATTCAGAGTAAAATGAGTGAAAATAACCAAAATCTAACAGTCCTTTTGTTGCTTTTAATTTTGTTTTGATAGAAAGAAATACAGACACTACCTTGAAGGGTAAACTTTAAACTCAATTTGCAAGTACTCACCTAAACGATGAAATAGCAAGGGATTTAGTTAAGTGTAATTTATGGCTCTGTTTCTGTAACTATACTTTAACACAAGCCCAATATAATTTTAAGTTTAGGGTTTGATTTATCAGACAGTGTTTCTCATTGTCTAATAAAGTCATGCCTAAGTGTGGCCAGACTCACGTAGTATTTAAAGATTTCTGACAAGCTTTCAAATTTAGGTTTCCAGAATTAATCTACTAAATCCATACTAAGATCCCTAAAGAAAAATACCCAATTTAAAGTACCCACGCTGTAAAATTTTACTCTACATTATTCGCCATTTATCCACAACAAAATATGCTTGTTCTAAAGTCCCAAAGGAAACCGCAATTCAAATATTTCCTGGTATAAGCATTGTGATTTTTTTATCTACACAAACAGTGTACACACACAATTATAACAATTTTTAATATAGAACTGATTTATATAATTTAACTATTGGCAATTTTTCAAGATCCAACTATACAAACTGTATCCTTAAAAGGGCTTCTCTGATTTCTTTAACAATCATCTACAGTATTTATGTTAAAAAATCCTTTACCTCATCACTTGGATCATAATACTGCTCCAGGTATGGATGGGCCAAAGCTTGCTCCACTTCAATTCTCTTGTGAGGATTAAAGGTCAACATTTTATCCAACAAATCAAGTGCTAATAGGAGAAATAATTTTTTAAACAAAAAGTCAACATATGCTGCAAGTTCTATCATATTAAAAATAATACATTCACTGGTGTTTGGGATCTAACACAAATATTGCCCTTTGTTTTAAATGCTAATTGTAATGTGAAGATGTTTCAGCTTACCCTTAACAGGAGCAGAAGAATAGTCAAATGTAGTTAACAGGAATGCCAATATTTTTATTTTATTACCCTTTCCATATCCTCAATTTCCTATTCTCTGATCACTGACTTCCTGTTCACATTGAGAAGTCTCAGAATGCATTAGGTTTGCAATATTCATATCATCACAGGCCAGGACTAGAATAAAGAATGTGTCTCTAGGGATTCAGGAAGTCAACTTTATTCAGCACTGAATTCTTGAAGTCTTCCCCTCTCCGCCCACCAATGTCTTAGGAGCACAGATCAATGGTTTTATGGACTTTGCAAACCTAGCACATTCTGTACCACTCAGAGGGAGCGCAAAGCCAATGAACGCGGAACAACCACTGTGAGGACATGCAAAACAGAGGGATAAAAACCCCTGGGTTTTAACTACAAATTTCTTCTGTAAAACAGTATGTCTGAATTCTGTATGCAAGTGGGTCCTATCCCTGAAGGAATGTTAAGGCAATTAGAACTGAATTATATGGCAGGCAACATTAGAAATTCCTACCAACTTTATTTCAGATTAACTTAAATAGATGGTGACACTATAAAAACTGGTTAATAACCTAAATACTAGTCCTTTGGTAACACAGGCCCAGCATGCTTTCCACTTAACCAGTTCTCTTCTCAAAACTATGGTTCTGATTCCTGATTTGAGGGTGAACCAGGAATTGACCAACATTGGTTCAACAAAAAATGTACATGTAATGACCAAATTTTTCTCATAATTGCTCTGGCAATTATGTACATGTGGGATGTAACTAGCAGGATTCAACAATAGGGAGAGAAAGAATCAAATAGTCTTTCTACAAAACTAATTTTAGGACTTTTACCAAATGAGTCAGATAAATCAAGCTTAATATTTGGTAAACATATGGATTGAAACTTGTAGCAGTTTTGCTTATTTCCATAATTAGTGCATGTCAGCAATCTTATGAAGCATGCTTTGAGCTCTAGTGAAGGATAGTTCCTTGTTGATTGAATGTCTCTCATATACATATATTTTGTAGTTCACCTGGTCACTTTGTCATTAGCTACTTTCTTTCCTTTACAACAAGTGAATTGGATAGACTGAAGTTCAGTTGCCCATACTACATCCAGGTTACCAAAATTTTGGGGGATGTGATTAACTGGACCAACATATAACCTCCTGAGCTGTACTAGGATATTGGGCTAGAACATTTCTAGAGTTCCTGTGTGCATAATTGTCCTTGTGAAATATACCTGATTCAATACTGAGAATATTTAACTCAGACAAAGTTCTGGCAAAAGTTAGGGGAGCTAGATTCCATCTTCACAGTTAAAATAGGGGATTGGCGCATACTTGTAAACCCAGACTTAAATTCTAAAATGGATACAATCTCAACTAGCTATTGCACTGTGTTCCATTTTGGGAAACTAGCCCTACACAGATGCCTGGAAAATGCCGTTTCCTGTACCATCTGATTATTGTATTCAGAGCTGTTAATCGTAACCCACAGTAACTCAGTTTCCTGTCTGCTGACACTGTCTCATAGAAATTTGAATCTGTGGTCTGGAGGGTTTGGTGATTCATTCTGCACTTTGTGAACTTATGCTGAATCTAAGCTATATCCACAAGGATGCAACTGATTATTTCCTACCTTGCCCTCCAAATTTTAGAAGCATGTCAGTTATCTGTCTAAACAAAAATCCTTGACTTTTCAATATTACCTTTAAAGTAGCTGGACTGCTAAACTTATGAAGAATGGGTCTGGATGACAAACTGGTCTCAGCAGTGGTTCATATGACCATCAAGTTATTAACCATTAAACACTTTTTTTTGGAGTAGGACCTACCCTACCTGGTCATTGTCAGATAAGTGTAACTTCTCTTCATTTTAAGTCTTCTTAAACTGGTGGAGACTTGGATGGCAGTTGCTAAGCCCAGATCTGCCAGAGCCTGTGTTCCCTCATTTAAAATAAATATTTATTTGCTTGCTGTTTTGGGATGATGCAAAATGAGTATATCTTGGGGTCCTCTCGAATGGATATTATCCTTTGTAAGGTCTCATTCAAGTCCCAGTCCCCTTGATTTGTGGATTACCTGCTCTACTAATATGCTCTGTAGTTTAATCTGCCTTTTAGGACACAGTGTTTCTTCTGCTTCTTGCATTAGAAACTGGCTTGTTCTCCTTGTCTGTTTACTTATATAACCTTGAAGTTGTCAGGTATGTCTGAAATCATGATAGAGCCTTGCTGCCAGTAGCTCCATCCTGTTTCTAATTCTATTGTTCTTGTGATTGATTCACAACTCTTGAACAGAGTATCTTCCTAGATGGACTCCCCCGTGTGCAAGTTTAGCACCCATTGTTACATTTTCTTTCACTGAGATTTGGGAGTGGAAACTGCATAATCTGCTGCTCTGATGGCCAGTCTGAAGAGGAGTGTACTGGCAGCGAAGCAGCTATTCCTTTTTCCAGATGCTCTTAAGATGGATCCTAAAGGTCAAAATGAAGCAATGCAGTTTTTTCAAATGAAGAAACACTCAGGGATGCTGAGGGAAAAAACTTCCAGCACCTGTGCGTGTGGCAAGCAGACACACCTAATATGGAATGGACATGAGTAAGTACTCAAAAAAGAAAACTTCATTCTGACAATGCATCTCTATCTTGAAACACAAAACAACAATATTTAAGGTATTTTTAAGATGCCTATCACTTTGGTAGCTAAGCAGTTCTGGGTCAGACAAAATCTGCCAATCTTATCAAACTGTACAATGATTTTGTGATGTACACAAACATCCAACAGGAACACAGATGAGATTACCAAAATCCCTTTCATTTGTGACCTCCAGTGAGTTCTTGAACTGGGGTCTCTGGGTTCAAATTCAATTCCAACACTTAGACAACTAACAATTTTTAGCATATTAACTCCTTGGTGATGGAAAATTGGGATTTCAATTTTATATAGTGAAGTCAAATTCATTGAAACCAATTTTGGGAAATATGGACTGCTACAGCCAATGAGTTTAAAAAAGAGGTCATCATCATCATGTTCTTATTACGCTTCTGGCATTTAGGGCAGCGTTGAAGCTCCTCCACTCCTGCCTGTTTCTGGCAAATCTTTCAATGGTTCCCCAACTGTGCCCCAGGTTTTCCAGCTCGGCTTCCACAGCTCTTCGCCATGTTGTTTTCGGGTGGACTCGATTTCGCTTGCCTTCAGGTGTCTATCATATTGCTACTCTGGTGATGGAATCAGTTTCCATCTGAAGCACATGACCGATCCATCTCCAACGCCTCCTGGCAATGATGGTGCTCAGATCCTCTTGATCTTGGTTTGAGGTTGTTCTGGGCCAGAAGATACAGAGGATTTTTCTGAGGCAGGTTGTATGGAATGAAGACAGTTTTGACATGTCATACTTTCTCATTCCCCAGCATTCTGCACTATAAAGTAGTATTGCAAGTACGCAGCTCTAATAAACTTTGAGTTTGGTTTTGGTGTTGTATTTTGATGCTTTCCAGACTGTATTTAACTTCCTAAAGGTGTTCCTGGCTTTATTGATTTTGTTCTGGATGTCCTGGCTTGTTCCACTGTCCTGGCTGATGGTGCTGCCCAAGTATGTGAATGTTTCTACATCGGTGAGAACATAATCCTCTATCCGTGCTGATGGTGAGGCAATATTAAAGGTCATGATATTGGTCTTATTGCGGTTGATTTTCAGTCCAATTTGCTGGCTGAATGTGTTGAGCTGAGTTGTTTTTTCTTGTATATGGTGTTGGGTAGGTGATAGGAGAGTGACATCATCTGCAAAATCCAGGTCTTCGAGGGATGAGAAGCATGTCCATTTAATGCCTCTTGGCATGTCTTCTGTTGTACACTGCATTCCCCAGTCGATGGCAATATTGAAGAGGGTTGCAGACGTGACACACCTGTGACGTACTCCTGTTTTGACTTCAAAACTGATCTCACTGTGATCAACACTGCATGTAAAGTTGAAATACAAGCTTTTGATGATGTTGATTATATGGAAAGCAATTCCATACGCCCGCAGAATGCACCATTGGCTGGTCCTGTAAATGCTATCAAAAGCCTTTTCAAAGTCTATGAAATTTATGTAGAGTTGCCGTTGCCATTCTAAGCACTGTTCTATTATGTTTCATAGAGAAAAGATCTGGTCTGTGCATCCACGCCCTTTCTGAAAATCAGCTTGCTCTTTTCTGAGAAAGCTATCAACTGCCTCTGATATATGCTGGACTATGATCTTACACAATACTTTGCTTGGCACAGATACAAGTGTGATACCACGCCAGTTATTACAATCACAGAGTTCCTTTCTTTGGTATCTTCACTATGACCCCATTTCCTTTTTCCTTTTCCCAGACTGATGTAAATAGAGGGGCCAGGATAAATGCTGCTAATTTAAGATTAAAAAGGAGGTAAAAGTTGATAAAAAAACCTGTCATGCTTATCTAGAACATTAAAATGAGATTTTTTTCAAAGCAGTTTAAGAGATTTGGATGCCAAATTCTCATTAACTTTACTAAGAACTGGTGTACAAATCCCTAAGCAGTTCTGAAAATCCCACCGTTGGTTGCTTTCTGTGCTGCTTTCCATCTTTAAAAATCAAGACAAGTGTAACGGAGCAAAAATATAAAATACCTTTGGGGTCTGCATTTGGAAACAGCCTGTTCCATGGTACCTTATTTTTGTGTGGCAGAGAAAGCAAGTAGTTTCTGGCCTTTAAATTGATTATACAATTCAAGTCTTCTTGAGAAGGAGATCCAAGTATACCTAAAAAATGCAAAAGAATTTCATTCATATGGAAAGTACATTGAAACAGCCACATTACAAGCTTTTGATAAGACTAAAAGATTTCTGCTTTTACTCTAATATTACTGCTCAGATTTATTTAAAAAAAGTGATAGATGAAGTAATTTGATATAAATAGCTTTCACAAACAATTCTGACCAGGTTTCATCATCACCCACAGACATTTTTATATTAGACTTGTATCAGTCTGTGATGGAGAACTGATTTTTGATCAGCTTACAGAAAAACAGGTACTATCAAATATGAAATGAGCTACATTTGATTCTCAACAAATGAACTAAAAATGAACCTCAATTTTGTAATATTCAATTTAATATCATCATCAATACAATAAAGAAGAGATCATCTCTTCATTCTCCAGAAAAGTTATTTGACTTAAACAAGTGGCTTGGACTGTTCACTAGTAGAGCGATACTGTATGAACCCTTCTTTATAATTATTATTACTAATTTATATATGTGATAGCATTGAGAGGATTCAATCAGGCTAGAGGCCCATTACCCTAGATACCCAACATGATTATAACAAATAATGGGAGGGAAGAGAGAGAGGGAACAAGGATAACAATAAAAATATCCCACATTTACATAGGCTTATAACATGCAGAACTTTATGTCTGTAAACCTGTTAAAAGTATTTTCCGATATAAGTAAGATCTAGCTATCCTCAACTGCCCTTCAAACTAGGTTGATCATTTCTAGTAGGCATCACAACAGAAGTATGTTGATGGAGAGAGTAGTGGTCTTGCAGAACACTTCAGGAAGAGTATTCCATACATATAATACAGTGGAAGAAAGCATGGAGACAGCTGTTGGAAAGGTGGATAAATGGGTGGCCAAGCCTGGTATTGTTGGTAGGGATCCACCAATGAGGTAAGAGACAACTGTGGAAACAGAAACTACTTTTTATAAAAAGCTTACCAAGGATATGGTTCAGCTGATCAAGGTAATGTTTTCCTGGAAAGATGGGTCTGTTGGAGAGCATCTCTGCCAGAATACATCCTACAGACCAGATATCAATAGACTTGGTATAACCCTGAGGGGGAGGAGAAAAGAAGCCCTTTTTATATTTCATTGTATAATTAACACAGTAACAGGTTATATGTGCTAAAGTACTGTGGTTTTGAAAGATAGGGCACCAGTGTAATTTAGTGATTTAGATGAGTCATGCTTAAGACATCATACTGTTATATAATTATTCTTGCACAGCGAGGAATAATCAAGCAATGTGTGTCAAAAATATGAGTGAAAGTAATGCTTTACTTGGAGAAGAAATGCACAATATTTCTTAATCCAAAGAGATTCTCTCTTTAAATTTAGTTGTAGCTGTTGCCAATTCAGTTTGAGAACTGTGAGTGTATTTTTGTGAATTCTCTGATTTCAGGGCCTGTCTACATAATAAATTTTAATAATGTTTAGCTGTCATAGAACACCTTGTATCAGTAGATCATACCAAGTTTGATTCTACCAAAATTGTAAGTAACTTACACCACTACGTATCGAAATGTAAGAACCACAGTGCCCAGAAGCATGTTGCATACTTCAAATACACACACACGGTCCTTTCCCCAAGCTTCTACAATCAAAGTATTAGGCCACAAAATACTCAGAGTAACAAGCCTTTGGGATGTGAGTTGGTAAAAAGAATAAGGAAGGACAAAAGTTACAAAAATAAGTTTACCTGGTTACTTTAGAGCGTATATCTGGATAAGCGCCATAGTATATTTACATATATACACACAAACATGTATAAATGTTTTGGGTATATAGAATTTTGTAAAGAAATCATGTGAGATGTCTTACACCATTTAAAAATTAATTAGCAGGCTTTTAGGAGGGTGAGGTGTGAGAGGCAAGAGGAAATTGGGAGGATATGGCAACAGATAATCAGACAGCTATTGTGCCTTGAAGTGTCCTGTGAGGTGCTGATATCAGCAGGGTGAGCGGCAAGGATCCAGCTGTTCTGAAGCTGTGCTACAGTTGAACTACCTGCTTCTATGAGCCACTTGGAGAATTTTGGGTTTTGAAATACCAGCCCTTGATGGCTGCTCGGACTGGTGCAGGAGAGATAATATGGGACATGGTCTCCTCAGCTCATGGGGGAAGGGCACTGAACTGGTTCCACTCACACATCGCTACTTCACTTCTGCTGTGAGCCACGAGGGAAGTGTACCATGTGTTTACTTTGCTAGTGATCTTGACAGATTTCCAGGCTCTAGAAAGCTTCCGTTATGTTTCTTCTGCTGTGTATATAGGACCTAACCAGGTTAGTTAGAGCTAACTCTCAGGTGTCTGCTTAGGAAGACACCACAAAAATGTGAAAGACCACCTACAACCCTCTGCCTCTGGCACAAGCAGATGGGACAAGAGGTAGCCCAGACTTACCCAGATTGCACTGTTACAAACATGGCTGTGCAGCATAGGAGGTGTGGGCAGTACACCATGGTTGATACATAGTTGTGCCAGGAAAAGTCCTCCTGCACAGACATATTGAATCATGTTAGCTGTAACCGTGTCAGATAAACATATCAAAGCCTGGTTACACTTAACATGGTTCTGTCTACAGAGTAAAGTAACTAATGTGCTAAGCAATTAAATTCCATGAGGAATGTAATATGTCCAAGAAAAAGTGCTATATGCATATTTAAATTGGAATCTGGTAATCCTCTTGTTATTAAATTGAAGTTCTCTCTGACACATGCTAACACAATTCTGCGAAACCTCGACTAGCAGTAAAAAGGGTAAAAGGAGCAAGTGATCATTTGAAATATTTGGTTTTCAAACTTAAAACAAAAAGGAACTGAAGTCCTACGGCCTTGCTGCTGATATACCAAAATTCTAACAAACTCTATTCTCCTCTCTTGGAAAACTAGAAAAAATGTGTACTGAACTACATAGAATATAAGCACTTCATATATAAAGCAGTACTGTATACATTCATGCAGGCGTTTACTAGCCTGCACAAACAACCAAGTCAAACCCCTTACATTTAAAATCTTCTATTGGTTCTGGCAGTCTTTTTGGTGAAGACATCTTAACCACTATTTAAGTTGCTCAGTAGCCAGCAATGACATGAACGATATGATTTAAAGGGAACTCTACTGTAATACAAATCTAGGCTATCTTGTAGCATACTTTTCTTGTTGGTCCATCTACAGTCCTTACCTTAGAATTCAACATAATTTCAGGTGCTCTGTACCAACGCGTGGCTACATATTCTGTCAGGAACCCTGTGTGATCATGATCTGGATCTGCGACACGAGCCAGTCCAAAGTCGCAAATCTGGTTTTAAATTTAAAAAAACAGTATTAGAAATACAAATTTTAGTGTTATAATTCACCTTGGTTACTACCCAAACTATCTTCCCTCAAGCCATTGTAAAGCTGTAAGCCATGCAATGATAGGGTAAATTTAACATGTAAATTTGTTTTCTCCATATCTAGAAAAATATATAGATTAAAAACATAATTTAACTAATCTAAACAAAGAAATTATGAATATTTTGCATTCACATGCTGCCCGGTCATTAAAAGATTTCAAAGTGCTTTATAAAAATTGAGTTAAGCTTCATAACTTTTGTATGAGATAGGCAAGTATCCCCATTTTGAAGATGAGGAAATCAAGGCACAGATGTTCAATACTACTTGCTCAAGTCACACAACAAGTCTGTAGAAAAGCCATAAATAGAACAGAAATTGACTAATTCCTGAATTTTAGGTGCAGGCCTATTCTTATCTTGTAGCTGGGTTGGAAGAGAGAGAATAGTTGGATATCAGCAGAACCACTTCCTGCTCATTAATGGTTTTCTATGATCTATCTACTGCACACTGCTACTACTTCCCCTGCACAGTTCAGTACTTCTCTTTTAAGAAACTACTGCCACCACAATGCAGTCAATGCAACAGAGGGATACTACTGAGCCATGAGATAGCGGTAGACTGGGGAGAATGTAGACTGCTGAGGAAGAGAAAAGCTGTAAAAAGATGATCAACCCTTTGGGCAGACACACCCAGTGCTTAATTTGTGCCAGGGCTAAGCCCCAGTACCTCTAGGCTTGGCATTTCACAGCCTCGGCACCTTTGGGCTTGCCACATCAGTGATGAAAAAAAAAGATTGCTTGAGCCCTGGTACCTCTTTCAAGACATATTAAGTATTGGACACACCTAGATCACAACAATGGGAAGCAATTCTTATCCAGACTGGCAAATTCAGCAGAAAGCGGGAGATCGCTTTTGTCTATCCTCTGGTGAAGACACTGTAGAAAGTTGAGCTCTAGCTGATGGAGGGACTGGCAAGCCTTAGGAATGGGGGAGGTCATTCCAGGCACATTTTGAAAAGGATGGTGCTTGCTACAGACTTCTTCCCTTTTCCAAGTCAGGGGAGGAGAAGAAAAAAAAGTGAAAGGGCCACTTTTTGTTTTTGTAAGAGAATATGGAAGAAAATGGAAAATTTAGAGACAGACAGTTCTCTGGGAAACTGGCCAACTGCTAATGTCTATTATCTCACTGGGCAAGTGGCTGGCTCATTGAGTGACTTGAGATTCAGCCACATGAGTAAGCTTTCACTTCTCCTTCATGAGGAACAGTTTACAAAATGGAACAGTCTACACAAGAAGTTTATCACAGAGGAACTTTCTCTCCATCAGAAAACCACTATGGCTATGGGTAGAATATTTCCTCCCAGATAAACTACCAAGATACAGAACGTGTAGGATAATGAAATAAAGATAAATATAGACAATGAAGTGGGATTTTTCCCTAGAATTGTTATAAAGGGATAATCATGCTGTATACTTAATTGTGAATTCAAGAAAAGGAAATGGCAATTCCTTACTTCATATCTTGTAGTCAAAAATAGATTATGTAGTATCATGTAGAAACTCAGGAGGCCTCATCAAGGAGAAACATCTCCCTCACCAGATGCAAAGTGTCAACAATAATCCTAAGAGTATTTCTTCTATCCTTTATTCTGCTTTTCCATTTTCTGATGGAGGCAGATTCTTGACAATTTAGATTTTTTAAAATGTAATTCTAAATGTATTCACCTACAAAATTCTCCTTTTAGGATTATATCAAATGTTTGTAATAGGCTGGTGACATTTGGAAGTAAATAGTAAAGTATGTCAGGAGAATCACATATGGTCAGTTACAAAAAACAAATTAAATTACGCACTGTGGCACCACAATACAGATCCTAAGTTCTCAGCAGTAAAAACAGAAAGGAGTTTTTCAAGTAAAAAAGTTGATAGGAAAAAAGAATGGTTGCAGCAATTGAAAGTCTCACTTTCATCGATTAGAGAGCCTTTGGTAAGATGCTTGAGCAAACAGTATAAATAAATAGGATTGTCTCCAAGAGAAAAAAGCCGCAGTTAAGTTCAATGGCATGAGTTAAACCATATTTAAGGGCTCAATGAAGTTACTTTGCTAGCATAACCTGAAGAAATGGTAACTGCTCTAAAAGCTTCATTTCACATTGTTAGAACCCCAGTTCCCGAGAGAAGCTACTAAAGATGTCTCTCCCTCCTTTCGCTATTCAAAAATATCCAAACACTGCTATCTCCAAAGGGGATACCTTATATGTCTTATACCCTCCACCCTAGAGGGAACTGTTCCTCTAAAAAAGTTTGATTTTTTAAAATATAAAATTATTCTATTTCATTTTATCCATGATTTAAATCCATCATTTTACAGATGTTTAGATATAAAGACACAAATAGGCCAAGGGTCAAACCGTCCAACAGTCATGCCCATGATCATGCTAGTCTGCTGCCAAATAGTTGTTTTCTTTCATGGCCCTGTTGTTCAACCATATACATAGTAACTGTAAACATCAAAGCACCCTTCTAGTTCAGAAGCATGCTCTTTGGAGCTGGACTGTCTTCGGTGTTTGGAAAGCACATAACAGTTAAATAGTCCTGTAGTGCCTGAAGTACCACTGGGAATAAATAGGATTAGTGCTCACAAAAGTCACATTCCATGTATTTCTCTTGGCTCATGCCTCTCGATTTTCTTTTCTGTGACTTTCTTTCTAGGGTCAAAATGGCACCTGTTATCCCTTGAGGATATACGCATACACACGGACTCTTCTACTGCTGCCAACCTCTACCTTATAAGAGACTGAAGATTTTTACCAATGCCTGTTTCCTTCCTTAAAGGAGAAGGTGCCTCCAAGGGCTGCTGAAACCCCAGAGCAGGGGGTCAGAAGACACGGGCATAGGACCAATATTCCAGTATCACTTTCCTCCCATGCATTATGGGACTGGGAGGGGCAGGCCAACAAAAGCAAGAACTCAAGGTAAGCACTCCAGTAACCAGTGTTTGGGATGAGCAAGTACACAGCTGAATGGCAGAATGATTTTTCCTAAAACTAGTTGTGACAAAGTTACAAGCCTAGTTATTGGGCTTATATTTTGAAGACTGCCTTTATAAGACAGCTAGAGACATTTTCAAAAGAAAGCTTAATTAGGTGGAGCAGAGCTTGTAACATTAGACCGACAGTTTAACATCAAAAGAGAGGCTTAATTTTTTCTATACTCTCATAATTCTTGATGGAAAGGGCATTTTAAATTAAACTCTTTCCGAGAAGTTATTTTCTAGGCATAGACTACTCATGAGAGTTTCAGGTGCCAAAAAAAGACTTCCTTAGGAAGTTAGTGGGAGAGTCAAAAATCTGCCTCAAGGTGGCAACAGTTTTTTGGCCTTAAATATATAGTTATTACTTGTGGTTCTATATTATCCTATGCTTTGAAAGTGGCTGTCACAGTTTTCATTTGATAATTTTAAGGGGAGGTGAGAAAAAACAAATCAGCGCATCTCTGTCTGTATACTACAGGACACATTTAAGATTACACTAATTAATAGGGGTTACTTGAAAGTAAAATGAATGTGTTTATGGAAAGGATAGTCGATTCACAGGTGAGAAAGTTACAATCTTTTACGCAGAAACCAAGTCTTGCACTAGTTTACAAAGACTGGTCTTTAACAAAAGCTGGTTTAGCAATGTTATCAAGAAAAGCTCACATTATTCACCACAAAAGTTTCATGACTACAGCAAGTAGTAAAGTCAGGGGTTCTCAATCTTTTTCTTTCTGAGGCCCCCACAACATGCTATAAAAACTTCACAACCCAGCTGTGTCACAATTTTTTTTCTGCATATAGAAGCCAGGGCCAGCATTAGGGAGTAACAAGCAGGGCAACTGCCTGGGGCCCCACACCACAAAGAGCACCACTAAGCTAAGTTGCTGAAGCTTCTGCTTCAGCCCCAGGGTGCAGTCCTGCGCAGGAGGACTTCAGCTTTCTGTCCTGGGCCCTAAAGAGTCTCGCGCTGAACGTGTTGGCAGACCCTCTGAAATCTGCTCATGGTGCCCCAGGGGGACTCAGACCCCTGGATGAGAATGACTGTATTAAGTCATTGTACAAGGGAGTTTAATTTGGCTGAAAAATGACTAATTTGCAAGAAGGTTCCAACTAACCTTGAGATCACAAGTGGTGTTAAGCAGCAAGTTGGAGGGTTTGAGGTCACGATGCAGCACATTGGCTGAATGAATATATTTTAACCCTCTCAGGATCTGGTAAAGGAAATAACAAATGTGGTCGTTGCTGAGGTGTTGAGTCTTTAAGAGCTTGTAAAGATCTGTTTCCATGAGATCTTGCACAATGTATCTGTAAGCCACTGGATGTAAGGCAGCAAACAAATCCATAACCTCATTTTAGATATCCATGTAACGTGCTATATGAACTACTCATTTTTAATTTCAGAATTTAAAATTACTGCCAAGCCACAAATTTTGTCTCACGGTTTCCTTTATTTTCACTTTAACAATCACAAAACAATTTGGAGATTTTTGATTTTAAGATTTGGTTCAGATGAATCTGTTCAATGATTCTGTTGTTACAGGATTAAGAAACTGGTACATAATGTGTCAGCTAATCATAATAAAACTCCTTCATATAAGAAGTTTATTTTATTTGGCTCTGAACATGAGAAACTGTATGTCTTCAGAGGATTCTTCTCTCTGGCAAAAAGTGAATACTCTAGTTTAACAGGTGATAAAACTATGAGGAAAAAAAGACGTTTGTATTCAGTATTAAATAAATGTCAAAGAAATAAAGCTTAGAAGATACCAATTTCTGACCTAGGCTTCTCATGTCCAGAAACCAAATTCCCTCTTGTATTGTATATTTGTCATGCTGGATCAATCAAACAAACACCACATCTTTTACACCTAGTACTGCATTTTCAAGGCAGATTCTTCCATCCCAACCTGAATCGCATCTCACCTGCTCCCAGTTCATCCCCCCTTAAGGTACCTCTTAGAGAGAAATATCTGGATTTGTAGATCAGAACCACATAATCCCAGTGCAAAAAACTGGCCTTTGTGTTACAACAAACAACAGTCAAGGTAAATCAAATAGCAATAATTAGTTTTCTTTCCCTAAATCAACATATCCCTTTGAATTCTCAGACCCAGATGGAACACTACCTGCACTCAAAGTACTGTCATTCTATACTGCTTAGAGGAGAACTGAAGACACTTTATACTGATGTATAAGTCTTCCAACTTTGGCTTCACCTCATACTAAACACATTATTAAGCCAAATTTTCCAAGGGGAGGCAAACTGGGTATAAACAACAAAATCCAGTTGCACATATCATTTAACTGCCTGTGAACAGATGCAGAATTTTTCATATACAGCAAGTACAGCTGAATTTTTGCAGACTTATCCTTTCAGCTCACCTTTGAAACAGTCTAGATCATTTAAGGCAGGGGACTCAGGGGACTTTCCCCACCACAAAGTATACAGCTACTCTGCCATTTCTGTTCCAGAGGTACTAGGCTTTATTTTAGGATCAATAAGGGTTGAACCATTCAATCTAGTTTTAAGATAAAGTGGCTAGATAAAATAAAGACAGATGGCAATGCCAGAATCTCTTGATCTAGGATTTAGAGGAAAACCATCGGAACACTATTTTTGGACCTGTTCATGTAAAAGCTGGTGTTCTCCTTAGGAATGAAACCAGAGACTATTTGAAGACTTCTTACTGTGTAGTATCAAATATAAAATGCCATGCTGGATATTTTGACATTTTCTGAAATACTCTAACCTGGCCAGAGGCACACTAACACTACAGACTGGAATAAATAAGTCAACTTGAAGAAGATATTTAACTATTTTTATATTGGTTGTAGGATGAAATATATATATTGGTAATAAAGTCATTACAGATTGCAAACAGAACTCAAGTTTTACTAATGTGACAAAGCTTTCCTTTCAGTTTACCAGAGCACAGCAGGTAAATTCTTATCACAATTTAATAGCATGATGAAGGATGAATGAAAAATAAAGTGTAACTGCCTCAACATGTAAAGCAGAGAACCAGAACTATCAAAGAGAAAAAAGTGCAATCCATCATTATCTTACACCTTTAAAGGATACACATCTTTCATTTGCTCAATAGTTGGAGCTCTGATAATGTCATTAATTCCAATAATATTCTCATGTCTGAAGCGCAGGAGGATTTTGATCTCTCTCAGAGTTCTCTGGCAATACGTCTGGTGCTCAAAAGGGCTGATTTTCTTTATAGCTACTCGAACTTTGTTGATGTTATCATAGGCAGAACTGGAAGAGAAATTCACAACATTAAATTGCACAGAATATTAAATCCACTTAGTCCACAAAGCAAGAATAAGAATTCTGCAGAATCTAGGGACTGCACATCCCTTTTACATTCATGAAGTGTATGATGGTCAATATGACATGCATTTTAATTTTTCAACAAATACTTGGTTGTATTGCAGCAACTGTTAGATAAATCTGGGTTCTCTCACCAGAATATCTGATATCAGAGGGGTAGCCGTGTTAGTTTGGATCTGTAAAAGTGGCAAAGAGTCCTTGCTGCTTTTACAGAGTATCTGAATTATTCCCATGTATTTAAAATTATAATCAACACCAGGAAGTATCTTTCTTTCTTATCAGCCTGTAAGAAAAGTAGGGTTAGGGTTATTTTATTTTGTGAGCATAAAGACCTTACTGAAAGAAAGGTCTGTCAAAGAGTTGAGGTTTGCATTTAGTTCTGAACACGGAAAGGCCTATGGCAATTCTCTCTTGAAGCAGTTACGAGTTTTACAACATAGGTCCAACTTCTATAAAAAAAAATATCTCCCACACTCACAAGCCTCTTTCACTGATCAAAATTTTCACTGTTCCAGTGAAATGCAGCTGTCATGGAAGGTCTTGATTGTAGGAGAGATGTTTTCACACGCAGAAAGATACAATCCCAAACAAGGCTCTGAGTAAGAGGAAAAAGTTCTTGGACTTCATTCAATAGAGAGCCAGAGCATGAAGCAGAGAACCCCCGTAATGTGTTCAGTGACCTATGTTTCTAAATAGGTAAAGTGATGTAAATACACCAGCCTGAGCTTTTAAGAGCATGTAGCTTCATTTGGAGATGTATCTATATAGAGTGTCTGTATTCCTTTTTAAAGTGCCTAATGTCTACAAATTATGCTTTATGTATTGAGATGGCAAACAAGAAGTCTCAGTGAAACTTCCATGATTTTCTAAAACCCAGTTTTATATTACGTTGCAAAAAGATATACGTTTACGAACATCAGGATGCTTTCTATGCTCCTTTTATAAAAAATGACAAAAACCAGAAGTGTCTTATTACAGTTATTTTTGTGTGAAGAAAATGTGTAATCAAGGGGGACAGTTAACTCATAATTTGGTCAAAAATTAATTTTGTAAAAACCTCTGAAATCCCTAAGACAAACAGAAATGGTTACACAGTAGGGTTTTTTGTTTTGTTTTTAATTCCAATTAAAACAATGAGGGGTTAAACAAGTTGTGTTACATCAGAGAGAGCTGCTAAAATTTAGGCCACCCAATCAATCGGCGCAACAAATTTTTCATAAACAAACAATCAGAAAGTTCCTTGTGGTTCTCATCAGTAGGCCCACTCTGCTGAGAGGCCTGAATATCTTTTGATCAGGTAGAGTAGAGCTACATAGAGGAGATGCTCAGGAAAAAGGACCTCAAAAGGAATTCCTGAAAATGGCTGGCTATTTGAACCACTCTCCTACCCCAAGAGAGATTACTTGGAAAGGGGGGCGGGGGGGACGAGACGACACATTTCAGACACTACAGTACTATTGCATATAAAACACTACATGAAATGAACATTATGTTTGCAAAAATCAAGCACTTACAAGATATTCAGTTTAGGTTACCATTACCAGTACAACCTTAATTCAGCCCTCTTGTGTGAATACATCAGACTGAACCAAAAATTTTGAAGACTGAATGAGCCTATTTAGGAATGTACAGAAGAAATCTTAGGCTGGTTCATTTCATCACTGTACACAGACCACCTACTTCCCCCTCTGTATTTGTTCTCTCTCAATAAAGAGCCTACGCTTATTTCACAGCTCATGGATGGCAGATATGTGACAGAGAAAGAGGAAGCAAATTGTTTTACGAATATTTCATGACCAGTATTAGGCAATTGATGTTGCTTAAATATATAACAACACTTTCTATTTATGAAACACACGTTTCACTCTCAAGCTTTAAAAAACAGTACTGATGTTTTTGCTTTTTCAAATGAATACAAAGTCAGTTATTTGTGGGATAACGATATTTATTCTCCCAGAAAGCAGAAATTCCTTCTTTCCTTTCACAGAATCACTAATTTTTATCAATTCAAAATATCAAATTTTGATATGCTGTAGTTCAATAATTTCATTTACATTTCTTGAAAATTTTCCTAGCAAGTTGGGCAAGAAGTTTAGATTAGATTTAAAAAAAAAAAAAAGTAAAAATACAGTTCTGCCTTTCAGACAGTACTACCTTGTACTGTATGAAGGCAGGGTGGAAAAAGCAGGGTATATGTGGTATAGATGTAATCAGTTTCCTCTTTAGTGTACATCTTGCATATAGTCATTTTTCTCCCTTCATATCAAAGGATCTCATCACACTAATGTAATTACTAAGTATTCATTTCTGTTATTGCCACAAAGCCTGTGTAAGCTCACAAAAGCACAAATGAAGTGGAAGCTAGTGATAAAGGAAACTGACTTGTGAGCAGTTACATTGTCTCAAACTTTGTTTCATCCCTGTGCAATTCAGTGTAGCAGGATTTTTTTATTTTTATTTTTTTCTTACATTGGCAACCCGAGTGATAACGCTACTCTAGTTGTACGAGTGGGTGCACATTTGCCTCTGCAGCATATTGGTAGTAATGTGAATAATGTAGCTACACAGAGAATCTGTTGAATGCCAAGTTAATACTACGTCTCTCACACAGAAATGTGTCCCCTTTGAGTGATTATTGCAAAACAAAGAGTAACAGAACTTACATAGGAACATACCAGAGCCTCTTTACTAGACATGTATTCTAAGACAATGAAGGACTTTAATATTAAAATTGTTGAAATAGGTACATGGATTTTCCAGTCCCTTAATGTTTTCACCAACAGCTTATTTGTCAGCATATACAATAGAAGACAGAGTCCCTACTTTAAGGAGCTGGCAACTTAAGTTATTAACTTAATACTAGTAAACAAAGCTCTATCTTGGGGCATTAGATTGAACACCTGGCCACTTTCACCTCTAAACTGATTCAAACACAGCCTGGGTTGGCTCAAGTAAAAATGGATACTTACTGTGAAATAAGATGGTGGTCTCCGTCCATTGCACAGTGGACTAGCATAAACATTACAAAATTACCATAGCTGGAATTCTTGTTGGGAGTCTCAGAAAATAGGCCAAGGACTGAAACATCTCCTCAGTTCTTAAGATGGTCTCTACCCCTTACCACAACTACCTCATTCCTCTCTCAGATCATTACTTAGGCACAAATTGGTGAAGAAGCTTATGCTGATGATGCCCATGCTGTCTATTTCAGTGGATAAGGATCATCATCTTCAGAAATGACAGTCTACAAGTATTAATTAAATTGACAAAAAAATTCCATACAGCAGCTCACTTCTTCAGTGAGAAACCACCATCATCATCAACTGTTTACATTTTCTCCAGACTAGATTTACTGTGACTGCCTTCTGAAGAAGAGAACTTGTAGACCACCACTAGCTTTCATCACAGGAAAAACTAGGATGCCTACCTGCAAAATGGGGGCAATATTTAGCATACCAATTCTCACAAGGGTTCTGTGAGCAATAATAAGTGTTCAAAGTTTTTTGGGGATTCTCAGGTGAAAACTGCTAATCTATACCCTTGAGTTCTTAAAATAGTTTATCATTGTTAGTAAACTGGAATAGAGTTCATCTTCATTACATGTAGTGCAAACCTTCTTCCTGTAATGGTTTGTATGTATTATTCATAGTTTCAATGAACCTAGTTATTAATTCTTTAAACACATTCAAAGATGACAGATAAACAAACCTTTTTTTCCTGTTAATGTTCAGCTTTACAAATTGATGCAAGCATATGGCTGTGAGTGCTCTTTAACTGTATCATGATAATTTTAAATACAGATATTTTGCAACTACTGAACAATGTTCCTAATTTTATACACAATGTTATTCCAATTTCCAGCTCTGGTTGGATTTGAATACCTTTATATATTTAACACTACATTCCTTAATATTAGAATCTTTTTTAAAAGGTGAGTATTAAGTATTTTGCAAATATCTAATCTATATTGATCTCAGTTGAGGAAGCAAGTTTCAGTTAGACAAGTAATATTTATAACCCAAGTAGTTTTATAATGCCATTTTTTAAAACAGACTTTTCACCTTTTACAACCTTTAACTTTTTTTTTTTTTTTTTTTTTTAAAGCCTAGCCTTAGGGCACCCCTCTGACAATGTACTGCGCAAAAGCATACACAGCTCCACATGCGGGGCTGACAGAACGCATCCTCACTATTAAGCTGGGCCTCTGACATGTACCCCATTCCTCATTAACTCCTGCTCAAGTAGGATGGGCCTACTACTAAAACTTAGCTCCTTCCACCACCAGCAGTGGCAGCACACCCACCATTTCTACTCCTCACGTGTTTCTTATGGAGCAGAACTGGAACAAGTGAGAGCACGTTGCAGCCGCCACTGGGAAGGAAGCCAATTCCTGGCAGTGGTCTCACCCATACAGAAGGTTGTTTCCTCCCACAACCAGAGATAAACTGCCTAGTCTGTCAGCACCCTCAGTCCTCCTTCCCCAGCTTCTTCTTCACCTCACCTTGCCTTTCAGCCCAGCTTGGATCCTTAGGGAAGACGGTGTGGGAAGAATATTCACCCCACACAGAGAGTTTTGCAGCCCGGATAGTTAAGAAGTTATATACACACAATCTACAAAGCTAGAGGTGACACACACTGTTCTAAACTCCCAATCAGCCTGTCATTTATTTAAATAATTATACAGAAAACTAAATAAACAGCTGATTGGGAGTTTAGAGCAAGATCTGTTTTATCTGTAGCCTAGTGCTACCTTGGCAACAAGACTCCAAGGGCATGTCCAGTGATAAGAAACCCACTGAAATATAGAATGACACTGCTAATAACTATGATAGGAAAACTGAAAATAATTCCAGCGGGTCAAGCCATTCTTGGGAAAAATGGAAACTGATCTTTTACAAATACATTTATCCTTTTGATTCAGTCTTCATTTAACTCAATCCTAGGTATCTCTGCAACACTGACATTTAGGCCAACTTTCACTGTAAAAAGATTAAACTTAAGACTCTGCTTGTAAAAAAAAAATAATACTGTATTCTAGCCATGGTACCACACAGAGTTGTTTCATGGATTTGCTACAAAAGTTACTCAAAATTTTTAATTTAGATTTATCAGCCTTTTACACTTATTCAAAATATTTTATTTATTATAAAAGGAGCTAGTTTTTATTATTTGTCTGTATACATATTTCCTCCTCAGAGAGTAATGAATGGAAGATGACAAAAGTGTCATGGAAAAAAATATTTCACACTTCTGAAAGAGTATTTGCAAACTTTCTGTATAAAATTGAATAAAGTTTCATTATATCACTGAATGTGCTTTTTTGTCCACATCCCTAAATGTCTAATGTTAATTAATGTTAATTTCCCACCTGTTCATATCAACTTTGAAGATAAAACTTCAATGTGAAGGATATTACTTAAACCATTTTTATAAGCATTGCTTTATAGAATCAGTGTCTGCTTTAGAAGAAAGGAATGTCTGAAAATGTTTGGATTTAAGATAAACCTGTCTCATTTAAATGGACTTCAGTTTGTAGACATCAGCCACACAGTGTTCACTTAAGTTTGCATTTTAAAAACTTTAATAGGTTATTTTTAGAGATAGCTAGTAAGCTGTCCTTTAAGCTCCTTTGTGAAATTTGAAATTAAATACTGTAGTTTTGCATTCAGAAAGAAATTGACTAATGCTAAACTATACAGTTAACATTAATCTACCCTGTTTAGATTTAAAAAGTAAAAGGAATTGTTGTGAGAGAGAAAGTGTTTTCATAATAAATTCTTTTTTTATCCATTGCTTATATAAAGCTGTTGGGAAAGGACAGGGAAGAGACGAACAGATAGCAGCAGAGAAAAGTTGGTAAATTCATATTTAGAGAAGCAAGTTTAAAGTTCACCTTTAGATATTTACATTTGTTTCCAGATTAATGCAAAAACTTTCAATACTATTTCATAAATATATCTGGAGCATAAATTTTCAAAGGTGCCAAGCACTCACAGTTCATTAGCTTCAAGAAGAGCAACAGGCGCTCAGCACCTGTGAAACAGGATTAATTGTGTAACTATAGAGCAAAAATAAAACTGACTAAAGATAAAAACATTAGCAGTCTAGTATTAACTAGAAACTTTTAATATAGTATATTTAGTATTAGCACCTGTCACTTCTCCAGAGCAACAGAGCACCACCAAAGCTGATGTTTTTATTGCAAATATGAAAGTATAAAAACAAAAATATTCTAGAACTGGAGCATTGGTTATTTGATACAGTTCTGCTTCTTCCTCTTTGAAACTCATATCTAGGCATACCACGTGGAAATACTAATAGGCTAATCAATAACTCTGAAAACAGAGCCATTGAAGAGTACTAGCTTCTAAAAAATCTCAGGCTTGAGGCTCCAGTTAGTCCAATTACATATACATATTACATAACCACAGGAACACACATCTTACATAATTTTACATTTCTTCCAGAGGATACAAAATCAAAAAAATTATAATTCAGCATATCTGAATCATCTATTGATGTGTGTAATTATTGCAGCTCCCCCTTCCACCATCCTCCACACAGGTTACTGAAAGCCAATAGTATATAAACCGGATTTTTTAATTCCAGTGAAAAACGTATACTGAATATTTACTAGCACTTGCTGGAGAAGTAAACACTAGAAGCATGAGAGCACTTAAAATTCAGACTACGTTCAAGCCCCATACTTTTTTAACAGAAGTGATTATATTTTTTGAATTTCTAAAATGAAAGTTTTCAGAGTAGCAACCGTGTTCGTCTGTATTCACAAAAAGAAAAGGAGGACTTGTGGCACCTTAGAGACTAACAAATTTATTTGAGCATAAGCTTTCGTGAGCTACAGCTCACTTCATCGGATGCATTCCAAAATGAAAGTGTGTTTGAGGAGAAAAAAAGTTTGCTTTTAATCACACAATCATGAAGTATGTAAGATTTTCTGCCCTGCAGCAGTAAAGTTTTCAATACTGAGCCAGCACAAACATGAATGCACATTCCATAGGCCCTCCTGAGCATATCTATTAATTCAAACATTTATCTTTGTGCAATTTTGCATTACTACAAATACAAATTACCATGCACTACTTGAAGTATTTACATTTTAATAAGATAAGGGCCAAAGATTTATTTTAACTCTTATCCTACACGGAGCCCAACCAGGGCCAAGGTTTCTCACTACACTGGTAGCTCTACCCCACAGAAGATTGCTAATCTTTGGGTATTCAGCAATCTACCCATCTTCTGCTATCTCAGGGTGAAACAGGAACTTTGGCTGCAATGATGGCAGCAAAGGAAAGCTGTAGCACACAGAGCTTCAAAGTAACTGCAAAGCAGATCTGGTCCCTTCTGTGGTAGTCTAATCTGGCCCCGCTTGTCCCATACGACTTTCAACCTCAAAAGTCAGGAACATGCCCAAAAGAAAAGCCCTCCTCCCCAGACAGGCAGCCTATCCTACAAAGAAGTACCAGAAGCTGAGGAAAGTGATCAAGAACAGAGTATCCTCTGATTTGGGGAAGGAGGGGAGAAACAAGTATTCACACTTTGCTCCTGGTTTAACCCTGACTCAGTTACCCTCCTGAATTCTGACCTGGAGTTTAAGAGAGAGTGACCAGGCCCTTCTCACCCCTCTTCCAAGCTCCAAAACTACTGTGATTTTAGGCAGGTAGTGGGGCTTACTATTCCCCCAGCAGGGTTTGTCAGGCATCCCCCATAACTGCACCAGGTGTCACAGTCAGACTGAGTTGGAAGAGACCTGCCTCTTGAGGCATTAGGGTAGTTGGTCTGAACTGTCAAATTCTGGGCATGCCTCTCTGCTTTCCCCAGAGAGCTCAGATCTGAAAGTTGGGGCAGTCTTTTGCCTTAAGGCATCCAATGGTTCTACAAAATTAAGAGGAAGAAGGAATATATGACTCAGTAGAAGATTCCTCCCCTTCCTCCGGAGTAGTCAGGGTCTTTGCCAAAAAGACAACTTAGGCACCTTTGCGGAAAAGGTGTCTTCTACCCTGGATTTGTCTGGACAAAACAGTACTAGCTGACAATGGGTAGGTAGGTGACAAGCCATAACTAATGTTTACTGTGCTAAGATATGGTTGTTTTACTGTTACCTTGCCCCTCACCTGTCCTCCTCTCCATTTCTTTCATCCACTTATGGCATCCAGTTGTCACCTATTGTAAGATACTTGCCAGTGGTGATTGTGAAGCTTTCCCTGCAAATGTGGAGCATAGGAGTTACCATGCTGGATCAGACCAGTGGCCCATGTATTCCAGTACCTTACCTCCAACAGTGACCAGTATCAGCTGCTTCAGAGGAAGAAACTCTGCAGCAGGCAGTAATGTGATAATCTGCCCCCAGGGAGAGTTATTGCCAATAATTAGAGATTGGGTTACTCCCCAAAGTTTGAGGACTTATATCCCTTCCAAATCTCTCTTTTTAATATTTACTCTTACAACAGCAATAGCTAGTTATCTATAAAAATGTCTAATCCTTTAAAAAAAAATTCCCGCTAAACTCTTGCCTCAATGATTTCTTGAAGCAAGGAATTCCAGTCTGACTGTGCATTATGTGCAACAGTATTTCCTTTTATGAGTTTTGAATTTACCACTTTCTAATTTCATTGATGTCCAACTGTTCCTATACTGGGAGAAAGAATAAACAGAAGTTCCCAGATAAATCTTCTCTATATCATTCATTATTTTGTATCCTTTTATCATGTCCCCTCTTATTTGTCTCCTCAAGAACAGTACCAATATTTTACTCTCTTCACATGAGTTTTCCCAATACCCCTAATTCTTCTTGTTGTTCATCTCTAAACCCCCTTAATTTCTGATGCACCCTTTTTGAGACGGGATGACCAGAACTGCACACAGTATTCCAGGTGATTTTATTCTTCGTCCCATTCCTTATACATTCTACCATTTTGTTCATTTTATTGATTACTGATCCATTTTGTTCATTTTATTTGATTACTGATGCATTAGTCCAGGTGTATTATTCTTCGTCCCATTCCTTATATACATTCTACCATTTTGTTCATTTTATTGATTCCTGTTTCCCCCCCCCGAGTTGATGCACATAATTCAGAACCCACTAAGGTGAGCAGTTCAAATACTTTCCCCACAATGGGCATTACTCTGAATTTCTCAACTTTGAATTTCATCTGCCGTTATGTTGACCATTCACCTATGTTGACCATTCTGTTAGACCCTTCTGAAGTTCCACCGTATTCTCCCAGTCTGGACGAACCTAAATAATCTGCGAATTTTGCCACCTCACTGGTCTTCCCTTTTTCCAGATCATTAAACACCAGTTCTAGTGTAGAAACTTCTGACACCCTTCTGATGACATTTTCTCATGATAGAATTGACCAATTATCTTTACTCTGTTTTCCATCTTTTAGACAGTTTCTGATTCATTATTGTATATTGTCTTTCAGACCATGTCGACTTAGTTGCTTTACCCTCTTGTGAGGGATTTTATTAAAACCCTTTTGAAAGTCCATATAAATTGGGTCAGTAAGTTGTCTTTTATACACTATTTTATTGTCCTGTTCAAAAAAGTCTAAGAATTCTAGATTCAGTAGGCAGGGTTTTCCTTTACAGAAGCTGTGCTTGTCAGGCTCCATCAGAGCTGGCTCTTCTAGCTGTTAGAATTCTATTTATGATTATTATTTTAACCAATTTATCAACTACAGAAAAAAGCTTACTGGTCTAATTCCTCAGATTGCCCCTAGCACTTTTTAAAAATAGAAGTGCAATACCGGCTACCATCTGAGATAGCAGCTTATTTGAATGAGAAGTCATTTTTACTAGTAGCTCAAGCATTTACTTCTTAAATTCCTTCTTAACATTGGGTGTCTGGGACCAGGTGACTCGTTGCTTTCAGTTCATTTGTTCCAGAAACTCCTTGACATCTCAATCTCTGAATGTGCCTTATCACTGCTACCAGAAAAGAGTTACATCACCTCACCATTCTGTTATGAAGACTGATACAAAGAAATCAGTTAGCTTCTCTAGAACGTTTGTCTCTTTCTTAGTTGATCTCCTTTCTCCAGGAGACATATCAAATTCTCATGCAAACTTCCAGCACCATACATAAATAATTTATTTGTTTCTATACCTTTAGCTATTTGCTATTAAAATTCCTTCTTACTTTTTGTCTGCTGTAGCTTATACTCCTTTTAACTGATTTCATTAGGTTTTCCATTTTCTGAAGGATACCTAGCTTTAACCTCCTGAACCTTTCTATTTAGCCATACTGATTTACTTATTGCCTTTTTTGTTTAGAGGTTTATACGCCTTCTGACACTATTACTGCTTCCTTAGAGTAGTACCTATGCCAAACTTAAGTATTTCAACTTCTTTACATTTGATTTTAGGGCCTTTTGCCTAGTTTCCTCTTTTTAAAGACCCCGTTATGAAGTTAAACATAACAATACTATATTTCATCCCTCAATGAAAGCCGATCAGTTTCTGCAGAAATTAAGCTTCCATTAAAAAAAAAAAGAAATTAAGTTTCTCACCATTACAGTTGTAAAGACAACCTTCCAAATGTGAAATGCAGTGCTGACTTCCTCAGCCTGCGTAAAGATTGCTCCAGTGCCTCTGCTGCTTTTCTTAGATCGGCCAAGTAGCAGAAAAGTGATATCAAGTCACTGGTCAGTTTCATAACTATGATTCCATACCCATGGAAAAGCTGCAAGCAGAATCAAGGGCAGGCACTGGAGTTACTTGGAGGATGCCCACACACAAAAAGGGTTAGAGTAGTAGAGCTCTTCACCTCTTGCACAATCCCCATCATCTTTTCTATCTACCTTCAGCTAACAGGCACAGTTCTTCAGCTGATACGTCTACTAAATTTTCAAGCCCAACTGTAACATCTCCTTGGGGTAGCACACACATTTTGGAGTGTCCAAAAGAAAAAGGGGACAAGATTAATTTGTATATTCTATTTTATTTAGGTCTCATAACTGAATTGTGCTATTTAAAAACCAAGAAAGTCTTACTATAGCAATTTTTAAAACTTAATTCTATAATTACACAATCTTTTTACATTTATGTGTAAAAATATTCACAGCAACTCCATACAAAATGACATTACAGCACAAGTATATGTGTTCTGTGAATAATGAAAAAATTCCATTCAGTAATTTAATTTACGAGAGTACTTGGGCTTTCCCCTCACCCCATTATCATTATCTCAGAGTAAGAGGCTAGACATCACTGAATGCAGCCTAAGAATGAGTCTGCCAAATCTACACTGACAGGAAAGAAAACTGTGTATTACTGAATTAGCTGTGAAATAACTGCCACTAATCTTCCACCTGCAAAAATCAAGAATGCCTACAGTATTTAAAATGTATCTCTCAGCATTCGTCTTTGACAGAAAACTTATTTCCTTTTACTATATATTTCACTGTTTCAAAGCAGTCAGATATGCAGAGACATTCAAAATACAATATTTAAGAAATGTTTTACTGTGTCATGTGGTACATTCAGGGCTGTTAAATTCCAGAGAAAACTGGGCATGCTGATTTGCAGTACTCAATCTACTTCATGGCACTTAATTCAGGATACTACATCAGTATCTGCCAGAAAGGGAGCTACTTGCCCTCCAACTAAGCAGGAGGCAAGGTGCTGCAATGACAGCTGCTAATTTAGAGAAAAGGGAAAACTGGGAGATGAACTAATTACATATTGTACACTGCATATCTAATTGCAAGTTGCCAGTACTTAAAATATACCCACAAAAAAACCTCAGATGAATTACTTTACCATGCAACAGAGATTCTAACTCAATTCTATTTACTTTGCTAGCAACAAAGTATTTTTCAATATTTTGTGAAAAATATCAAAATAAGTAGACTGAATTTAACAAATTCCAGAAAAAAACTTTATTTGTATATGATTTTGGTACAACTGAACAACTGAGTCTAAAAACTTGAATACTTTTTTTATTTGTTTCCAAATGAACAAGAAGATAAACTTAAGCTATCATGGAAAATTCTAAAACTTGACTATCTGAAATCTGCTAAAAGAAAATTCTATTAATGTCCTATTACAAGCTATACCTACAAACACAAATAATTTTATCTACCACTGAAGTGCAGCAAGCTCTGAAGAAGAGCCCAGCAACTGTTTTATGACAGTGCCCCTGGATCAGTATGAATAGCATAGTAGAGCACTACAATCATCTATTGCACAAAACCACCCATGCTCTTATTCTTTAGGAGCCTCCTCTCTCCGCATAAGCCTCACAGGCCACCATTATTAACCAGCAACTTGAGACAGAAATAAGAGGACACTGGAATGTTGTAGACAGATGTACGAACATGGAATATGAATAACTGAAACAGAACATTCTTATGCCAGAGCCGCAAGGAACAAGATGTCTTGCTTCTCCATTACTGCATCCACAAAATCTTGACAAGAGAAACTATTCCATGTGATTAGTCTGATTAACTCCAGTTGTCTTCACCAGGTCCAAGTTGTCTTCACCAGGTCCAAGTTGAAACTATCTCACAGCAAGGGGCTTTCAATATATCTCAGAAACGAGAACAATTTGTTTAAGGACAGTCTCTCCACAGCTGGGAAGCTATGTCAAAGGAAAGAAACAAAAACAAACCACTTTCCATCCCTTACTATCATCCAATTTTGAAATTGTGGAGACACTAAAGTCCACCCAAACATCTGAGTTAGAGCTATAGTCTGTTAGGCCAGAGAAAGCCAGTGAAGAACGTTTGAATTTATTATTTGGAGGGATAATTATGGCCTCCCTAGGGGAGATAAAGTTTCCAGTGAATAAACATGCTTTCATTTGGCATGTACTCAAAGAACTATTCTTTGTTATTAGTGTTCTTGCCAATTATCACCAAAGATCTGACCTATTCTTTCTGGAAGTGGTCACTGAGAAAGTGATGGCCGACCAAATCCAACAGATCTTAATCTTCCAAGCGTTTGGATCCCAGACAGACTTTAGATCTGGCCACAGCAGAGAAACAGCATCAGTTTTAGTGGCAATTAACGGGCTTCTTTACACATACTACTAGATCTTTCAGCTGCTTTTTATGGATGGGATTTTCAAAAGGGCCTAAGTGATACAGAAACACAAGTCATGCTGACTTACAATGAGACTTACCCACCTATGTCACTTAGACACTTTTAAAAAAAATCATACCCTATATTTAGGGTTGGAAAGATTACATTTTTATTGGTAAACGTTGATTTCACTGTACAGAAACAAACTGATGAAAAAAATATTTCCATCAATAACAGAAATTTACATATTGATGAAGTAAGAAAAATGCTGCTTGAGGACTTAAAGAGTTTGAATTAAGGATACTTTGTATATTTTGACATATGATGTTACCAATGTGTTTTTTAATGGTTATAAAGCTTTAAATTTTTTTGAATCTTGGTGTCTACTGTCATTAATTAGCTGATTTCCCATAATTTCCTGCAACTGTAAACATTTGAATTGATATAAAGAAACAAACATTGATATCAACCACTGAAATTACAAAAGAACATCCTCCAAAAAACAACAAAAAAACCAACAAAAAACAAATTATGCCACGCCTGCCTTTATTGTTGAACATGACGAACACTGACGACCACGGGACAAAGGACAGAACAGCTTTAAAAGTTGTTCCATTCATTCCTTACAGGAAAAGCCCAGCGACTGCTGAGCGGAATACTGGCCTTCTGCCTGAAGGCTGTAAGTTATGATGTACCTCAAGAATCAATCTTGAAACCTCCTTTCTTCAATGCTTATATATAACTAGGGATTGAGAGATGTAAGAGGATCAATATGCCGATAGCTCAGCGCTATATCTTCTTTTCACCTCAACCACACTAAGTGGTTCCCTTTCTCTTTGGATGTCGGAGATAGAAATCTGGATGAAAGATGGTTGGTTTATGCTCACCTTGGTTAACAGAAGTGAGGCTGAGCAGAAGAGGAAGAATTCTGAGAACTTGAGGTCCACGACTATTCTCTTAAATATGGCCCTACCTCAGGGGTGGGCAAACTTTTTGGCCCGAGGGCCACATCTGGGTATGGAAATTGTATGGCAGGCCATGAATGCTCAAAAAATTGATGGTTGGAGTGCAGGAGTGTGTGAGGGCTCCAACTGGGGGTATGGATTCTGGGGTGGGGCTGGGGATGAGGAGTTGGGGGTGCAGGAGGGTGCTCCGGGCTGGGACTGAGGGGGATCAGGGCTGGGGCAGGGGGTTGGGGCACAGGAGGGAGTATGGGGAGCAGGCTCTCAGCGGTGCTTACATCAAGCAGCTCCCAGAAACAGCAGCATGCCCCCCTCCGGCTCCTATGTGGAGGCACGGCCAGGTGGTTCTGGGCACCTGTGTGCAGACACCACCCCTGCAGCTCCCACTGGCTGCAGTTCCCTGACGATGGGAGCTGCGGGGGTAGCGCTGGGGGTGGGGGCAGTGTGCGGAGCCCCCTAGCTGCCCCTACGCGTAGAAGCCGGAGTGGGATTGTTCCGCTGCTTCCGGGAGCTGTGCAGAGTGGGACAAGACCCTGACGCCGCTCCCCAGCTGGAGCGCCAGAGCAGGGAAAACCCTAGACCCTGCTTCCCAGCAGGAACTCGAGGGCCAGATTAAAATGTCTGGAGGGGCAGATGCGGCCCCGAGGCCGTAGTTTGCCCACCTCTGCTCTACCTACTGCTGAGAGTAGTTGTATATTAGGGAGAGATTCCTGGCTGCTACTAGACTGTAAACAGATGCAGTGACTAAGGCCTGGTCTACACTACCAGTTTATGTCAAATTTGGCAGCGTTAAATTGAATTAATCCTGCACCCGTCCACACAACGAAGCCCTTTTTTTCGACTTAAAGGGCTCTTAAAATCGATTTCTTTACTCCACCCCCGATGAGGGAATTAGCGCTGAAACTGGCCTTGCCAGGTCAAATTTGGGATACTGTGGACGCAATTCAATGGTATTGGCCTCCGGGAGCTATCCCAGAGTGCTCAGTTGTGACCGCTCTGGACAGCGCCCTCAATTCAGATGCACTGGCCAGGTATACAAGAAAAGGCCCGCGAACTTTTGAATCTCATTTCCTGTTTGGCCAGCATGGTGAGCTCACCTGCACAGGTCACTATGCAGAGTTCATCATCACAGGAGATCATGCAGTCCCAGAACCGCTGAAGAGCATGGACCAAACGGGAGGTACGGGATCTGATTGCTGTATGGGGAGACGAATCCATGCTATCACAGACGAAATGCCACAATATTTGAAAAAAAATCTCCAATATCATGGAGGACAGAGGCTATAACAGGGACCCGCAGCAGTACCGCGTGAAAATTAAGGAGCTCAGGAAAGCCTACCAAAAAAACAGAGGCAAACGTTCAGAGCCCCAGCCATGCTGCTTCTATGATGAGCTGCATGCCATTCTAGGGGGTGCAGTCACCACTACCCCAACCCTATGCTTTGACTCTGTCCAAGGAGTGGGAGGCAACACGGAAGCGGGTTTTGGGGGCTAGGAAGATGATGATGAGGAGGAAGTTGTAGATAGCTCACAGCAAGGAAGTAGAGAAACCGGTTTCCCCAACAGCCAGGATCTGTTTATCACCCTGGACCTGGACCCAGTACCCCCCGAACCCACCCAAGGTGGGCTCCCAGACCCTGAAGGCGAAGAAGAGACCTCTGGTGAGTGTATCTTTGTAAATATTATACATGTTTAAAAGCAAGCGTGTTTAATTATTAGTTTGCCCTGGCATTCACGGCCAGTACAGCTACTGGAAAAGTCTGTTAACGTGTCTGGGGATGGAGCGGAAATCCTCCAGGGACATCTCCATAAAGTTCTCTTGGATGTACTCCCAAAACCTTTACAAAAGGTTTCTGGGGAGGGCAGCCTTATTCCGTCCTCCATGGTAGGACACTTTACCACGCCAGGCCAGCAGCACGAAGTCGGGAATTATTGCAGAACAGAGAATTGCATCGTATGGTCCCGGTGTGCGCTGGCATTCAAAAAACATCCATTCTTTATCTCTCTGTGTTATCCTCAGGAGAGTGATATCATTCATGGTCACCTGGTTGAAATAGGGTGGTTTTAGTAAGTGGACATTCAGAGGTGCCCGTTCCTGCTGGGCTGTTTGCCTGTGGCTGAACAGAAATCTTCCCTGCTGTTAGCCACGTGGTGGGGGGAGGGGTGAAGCCATCATCCCAGAGAATTGTGTGTGGGTGTGTGTGTTGGGGGTGGGGGGGTTAGTTGGGTTTCTGCTGCACGTGAACCCGGAAACTGCAGCCCCTCCTTTTAAATTGCCAACCCATTTTTAATAGCCAACCCAATGGCTACTTTGTATGGGAAATGAGGGCGCTGCTGTTTGAAACCATTCCCACATGTTATGAAGGTTAAAGAAGCCAAAAGACTGTGGCTTACCAGGGCTGTCTGCAAGTCGAATTCTGTTGCCTGGCCCTGCGTGAGTGATCTCCCACACCAAACCGGCATACCCTCAATAATAGGCGACCTTGTAATGAAAGCACATGTGCTATGTAATGTTAACAGCAAGGTTTACTGTGAAAGAGCGTACCCATTGTTCTATAAAATGTGTCTTTTTAACTACCACTCTCCCTTTTTTCCCCTCCACCAGCTCCATATGTTTCTCCTTCCCAGAGGCTAGCAAAGATTAGAAGGCGAAAAAAATGTACTCGTGATGAAATGTTCTCTGACCTCATGCTGTCCTCCCACACTGACAGAGCACAGCAAAATACGTGGAGGCAGACAATCTCAGAGTGCAGGAAAACACAATATGACCGCAAGGAGAGGTGGCGGGCTGAAGATGGTAGGTGGCGTCAGCTTGCGGAAAGAAGGCAGGAGTCAATGCTCAGGCTGCTGGAGGATCAAACTCATATGCTCCAGCGTATGGTTGAGCTGCAGGAAAGGCTGCAGGAGCACAGACCACCACTATAGCCCCTGTGTAACCAACTGCCCTCCTCCCCAAGTTCCATGGCCTCCAAGCCCAGACACCCAAGAATGTGGGGGGGGCTCCTCCGGCCACCCAGCCACTCCACCCCAGAGGATTGCCCAAGCAACAGAAAGCTGGCATTCAAGAATTTTGAAAGTGCTGTGTGGCCTTGTCCTTCCCTGCTCCACCACCCCACCCAGTGCTTCCCTCCTCCTCCACCACCCCTCCTGGGCTACCTTGGCAGTTATCCCCCTATCTGTGTGATGAATAAAAAAAAAAAAGCATGAACGTGAAGCAACAATGACTTTATTGCCTCTGCAAGCGGTGATTGAATGGGGGGGGGAAGGGAGGGTGCTTAGCTTACAGGAAAGTAGAGTGAACCCGGGGCGGGGGGGTGTTCCATCAAGGAGAAACAAACAGAACTTTCACACCGTAGCCTTGCCATTCCTGAAACTGGTTTTTAAAGCTTCTCTGATGCGCACCTCACCCTCCTGTATGCTTCTAATCGCCCTGGTGTCTGGCTGTGTGTAATCAGCGGCCAGGTGATTTGCCTCAACCTCCCACCCCGCCATAAACGTCTCCCCCTTACTCTCACAGATATTGTGGAGCACACAGCAAGCATCAATAACAATGGGAATATTGGTTTCGCTGAGGTCTAACCGAGTCAGTAAACTGCGCTAGTGACCCTTTAAATGTCCAAATGCATATTCTACCACCATTCTGCACTTGCTCAGCCTGTAGTTGAACAGCTCCTTACTGCTGTCCAGGGTGCCTGTGTTCGGCTTCATGAGCCAGGGCATTAAGGGGCAGGCTGGGTCCCCAAGGATAACTATAAGCATTTCAACATCCGCAACAGTTATTTTCTGGTCTAGGAAGTAAATCCCTTCCTGCAGCCATTTAAACAGACCAGAGTTCCTGAAGATGCCAGCGTCATGAACCTTTCCCGGCCATCCCACGTTGATGTTGCTGAAATGTCCCTTGTGATCCACCAGTGCTTGCAGCACCATTGAAAAGTACCCCTTGCGGTTTATGTACTGGCTGCCCTGGTGGTCCAGTTCCAAGATAGGGATATGTGTTCCGTTTATAGCCCCACCACAGTTAGGGAATCTCATTGCAGCAAAGCCTTCTACTATGACCTGCACATTTCCCAGAGTCACTACCTTTGATAGCAGCAGCTCAATGATTGCATTGGCTACTTGCATCACAGCAACCCCACAGTAGATTTGCCCACTCCAAATTGATCACCGACTGACCAGTAGCTGTCTGGCATTGCAAACTTCCAGAGGGCTATCTCCACTTGCTTGTGAACTGTGAGGGCTGCTCTCATCTTGTTATTCTTGCGCTTCAGGGCAGGGGGAAAGCAAGTCACAAATTTCCATGAAAGTGCCCTTACGCATGCGAAAGTTTCGGAGCCACTGGAAATCATCCAAAACCTGCAACACGATGCTGTCCCACCAGTCTGTGCTTGTTTCCCAGGCCCAGAATTGGCGTTCCACGGCATGAGCCTGCCACAGTAACACCATGATTTCCAAATTGCCGGGGACCGCGGTTTTAGAGAAATCTGTGTCCATGTCCTCATCACTCTTGTCACCGCGCTGCCGTCGCCTCCTTGCCTGGTTTTTCAGGTTCTGGCTCTGCATAAACTGCACGATAATGCGCGAGGTGTTTACAATGGTCATAACTGCTGCGGTGAGCTGAATGGGCTCCATGCTTGCTGTGCTATGGCATCTGCTCGGGCAATCCAGGGAAAAGGGTGCAAAATGATTGTCTGCCGTTGCTTTCACGGAGGGAGGGTTGACTGACGACATTTACCCATAACCACCTGCAACAAATTTTTGGCCCCATCAGGCATTGGGAGCTCAGCCCAGAATTCCAATGGGCAGCGGGGACTGCGGGAACTGTGGGATAGCTACCCACAGTGCACCGCTTGGAATGTCGACACTTGTACTGTGGACGCACACTGCCGAATTAATGTGCTTAGTGTGGACGCATGCACTCTACTTTATACAATCTGTTCCCAAAAATCAACTTCTGTAAAATTGGAGTAATTTTGTAATGTAGACAAGGCCTAAAACATACTAAATATCAGCCAACCCCCCCAAAACATACTCTACTATCAGACGTTGTATTCACACATTCTTTCACACCCATTATCTCTAGGCCAGAATACTGCAATGAACCAGGGATAATCTTGACTATAACTCAGAAGCTTCAGCTAACATAGCACATTACCATCTACAATAACATCTACAAACCTTAACCTTTCCTATATCTAGCCACACTAACTTTGACTACACCCCTTTAGTTGTAAGTTTCACCTCTATCAAACAAGATCTGGAGGCAGGTAATTCTCAATAGAAAGCCCTTGACCCTGGGATTCAGTCCAGGAAAAATACACCTGAGCCTGAACTTGACCTCATTTAGAACACAGTGATAGATACACGCACCTAATTTTTCCAGCAGGTGTAGTTTCTGGACTCTCCTCCCATTTGACCTACTGGCTAGGTTTTCCCGCAAACACCAAGCTTACTGTAGATTATATGGGAATGCAAGGTTGCATGTCTTACATAGTCTTTTGGGAAATTTTTGGTTTTTTAAATCTAAAACTCAAGCTATGCCCAGAAACTATAATGGTATTTCAGAAATAGCAAATACTAATACCCAAACTACACAACTGCTAGGTTTTAACAAAGCTACATACATGTCGGGGTTCTGTCTTTGCAATACAACCTGCACCAGCAAACATCTTCCAGTTTTAGTTATACCACCACAACCAATATCCATTAAGTACATATGTTAAAGCTGCTGTATAACTTGATAAGCAAAAAGACAAAATGCCTGCAAACTGGACCATGAAATTTAAAAAAAAAGTCAAGTATATAATGAGAAAGTTACTTGTCAATATTGTAAGTTATTAACAAAAAAACTCGCACTGAAATTGATTTTTAAAATAACCAGAAAATAAATATCCCAGAAGAACTGAAGAAATCAAAAAGCATTTGATTCAACAGCTTTGGCTTCCTGTGATACTGGAGAAACAGAAATGACAGCATGTCTTTGCTTAAGAAAAGGCAGGAACTGGGAGCAAGCGTGTGTGAGCCACATCTTGCAAAGTGCTCTTTCTTGGCTGACCCATAAGGCAGCTCATTGATTATTAAAACAAAAAAAAACCCCACTACACAAGTCCCACTTGGCCAAAGGTAATTAGCGCATTGCCAGCTGTAAGAGGAAGACACAGGTAATAACGGTACAGGATAACAAATACAACAAGGGCCACAGCAGAAGGGTAAAAATGTTTCCTGGGTCTTTCCAACATAAAAGTCTCAATTTCTCATTCAAAATAAACTTCAGAAGAAAAGGGTGTGTGAAATATAACCAACAAGTTCCATATCTGTTACCTAGGTTTTGTTTGACTATCAGTTACTCTCTGTGGGGTGAGGGTGGGGGAGTGGAATCTGGTCTATTTAGATGGCAACCTCTTTGGAAGTGGGTGTACTTTTCACTCTGTAGTTATATAGTACTGAGAGCAATGAAACACCAATACTGATTGGGGCCTCTAGTCACTCCCATAAAACAAATAATAAACTTCCATTTTTGACAAATAAAACAATAGAATAGTACTACTCACTGGTGGCTTTCATATAAATTCTAAGTTGAAATTGCCTTGGACTGTAACAGTCATCTACTACATTTCAGGTATAGTTCAAGTTTGAGTTGATGTGAGTAAAGTTTTATACTCTAACAAAAACCTTGTTTCTCCATTTTCTTTAACTGGGTAGCTTAGAAGGAACAATGCTGCTATAAATAAAACTAACTATTTACTAGCATACTCTTTTTAGATGTTTGTTATTTTAAATACCCTCCATTCAAATATCTGTTTGATATAAAGACACCTTTCAATGCCAATATTCAATAACAAGTAGTTTCTAATTAAAAACAGCAACATTCAACTTTAATGCCAACCTGCAAGACACAGTGACAAAGAATTTTATGAAAATAATCAATGAATTCTAGTTCCAACAAAGCACAGTTGAAGAATCCGAGACTGCGGACCAGTATACAAGTGTTGTTATGTGCTAAGTTGATAAGACACTATTTTCAAATTTACATTAAAATTATACTCCTACTCAAATAAGTAGGAGGTATGAATTCTTTCTATACAAGCTTCACTTCCTCATCTTGAAAAAAGGTACAATGGTCTACAGCAGCAGGGTAGCCTGTGGCCCTCATGGGCAAATATATTAAGAAAATGTATATTTGATTATGAAACAAGAACATATTCCCTGAGCTGCACTCCTGACTTTTAAACTCAAGAGCTTGACCTGTTCTCTTACTGTGGACAGGTGGAAAGGGATGCTACTTTCCACCACCTCTCCTGCAGCATTAGGGGGCAGCGCTGATGTGGATAGAGTGCGCTGATGTGAATAAAGATAGCTACTGTCCCTTCTCTGCTACACCTGCCTCAGCAGCTCCCCACTGTCCATCTGCTACAACACAGGGGACAGAGGAAAGTAGTTCTGGTAGCAACTTTGCCTGCTTCCCTACCAGGCTGTGGGAACTCCAGGGACAACAGAATTTCCCCTCATATTTCTAGAATGGCACATACTTGTAAATGTTATACTCTACTGCTCTTGCAATGGTCTGTAAGAACAGAGTACCCACTTCAGTTTTCTTGTTTGATTTGTTTTTTGCAGTTTCATATCTAAAAGGTCCAAAATCAAAGACAATATTGCCAACGAATACGTTGTTCAAATTACCAAAGTGCAACAATTAACTAAAATTCTATATAATAAATTCTCAGGACTGTAACTCTCAAACAACTTTGAGTAAAGTAATCGTACATATTTATGATCGTTACCATTAATTAGTTCAACATACATGGAACTGTTTTATGTCCATTTTTCCTCATTGCCATACATGCCCTTCATCTTAAACAAAAAACAATCCCAGTTAATACTCCTTTTAAGTTTTAGTAAAAGGACACTGTCAATTTAAGTCACACTTCTGTCTGACTCTTTTTACTTAAGTTTACTGTAAATGAAAGTTTTACTGAAAATCTTTCCTAGTTAGTTTATTGTCAAATGTACAATCTGTTTCACTGTTACCCACACAGGCCCTGATCCTGCAAGCATCTAGACACTCTGGTGAAGACAGATCATTGTAATGTATCTTTTTTAAATTTTTGAATATGAACTACACATTATCCACTTTGTCAATGGGAACTGACAAGACAATCATTTAACTGAATGTTTAAAATTCTTCTTTTTTTTATGTTTGGAAAGGACTGATTAGTGGCAATGCGTGTAGGGTTTTGTGTTTTGTTTTTTGGAAGCCCTCTACATCCCATCAAAATTTACCCCAACATCGGTGTGCATGAAGCATTGCCACAACCACAAACATTTTATGTCAGTTAAAATATAAATGTTTGTAATTGAGAATAAAGGATAAATATTTAAAAGAATGTTCAAATCTCATATCTGTTGGTTCTAAAAGCTTGGGAACAGCATGTTGTGATTGCAACTGCTATGCATACCTTTGAGTCGCTGACACCATATAGTCTAAGTACCGTATAAACTGTTGGAACAACTATTAAGTTGAATGTTTAAAACATATATTCTAGTTGAGAAGTAATGATTATCAACAATCTCAGTTTAGAACAAAAGTTTCCTATTAATCCCATTAGAATTGACCCACTGGGAAATTTTATGAGGAGAATTGTCATACATTTCATTTAAAATATCCATCCTCTTTCTTGAAGAAGTTGATTCGTAAAAGGATTTCAGATTTAAGATTTCTATTAGAAGTATTTTCTCTAAAAAGATGAAAATGGATAGATACTAGTACATTTTTCCTATTAGGATGGTGTGAAGCTTTAAGTCAACTTAGGCTCTGTCTACACTAGCACTTTTGTGCTTTTGTCTCCCACCTGACATAGCCACCACCGTTCATTGGAGGTGGTTTAATTATGCTGGCAGGAGAGCTCTCTCCCACTGGCACAGAGTGGCTACACAGAAGACCTTACAACAGCGCAGCTGCAGCAGTACAGCTGTGCCACTGTAAGGTCCATAGTATAGACATAGCTTTAGACATAAGACAGTATCTGTAGACAGATGTCCATTCTGTTGAGCCAGAGGGTCAAAGTAATCTCAAAACAGTCCAGGGGCCACAATCAATTGTTTAGGATACATCTTCTGTCCTATGTGCTACGTGGGTGGCACAAAGGGAACATAAAACTCCTTCAAGTTTTCCTGCCGAGTATTTCTTCAGCACGGAGGAATACCCAGAAGAAGGAGAGAAGACCCCAGGGGGCCACAGTGCGGGAGCAGTGGGACTGTTTCTCGTTATTTCCAAGTAGTTTATGGTCAGCCCCTTAGGGACCACAGCCAGCAGGCAAAAGTGAGGCAGCCCCTAGTCCCCTTTAACCTGTGCCAGGATCAGGGCAGAGAATCAGGGAGCTGTAACTGGTGACTAGTTTTCAGCTTTCTTCCACTCTTGACTTCCCTGGTTGACTGTTGGGGAGGAGAACCATCCTTTGGTAAACATTTCCCCTATGCTCAGGCTGAGCCAGTCAAGCTCCAGTCCTGTTCTCCGATAGCACAATCTGAACGTGAATCAAACAGGCACAAGGACGGAATCTAGCCCTTGGAGACAACTGAGACAGAATGTGTTATGCTGGCAAAAATATAACCTTTGAAAATTACAGAGTTTAAATTTAGGGGCATAAGGTTAAGACACAGGTTCCTCTAAAATTACCCTTCAAATCAATACATAATTTATCCTCCTTTACTCTCCAGAATATTGAAAAAGCACACCTATAAAATATTACTTGACATACAGCTCTAATAACTCTGTTTTTACTCTAATCCTGACCTGGCTATGGATGATTGAGTTAAAGGAAAGCATTTAACTATTATCTCTACAGTTTTTCATACTAGAGAAAATTTGAATGTGAGAACATTTATACAAGCAGCTTACTTGACCAGTATTTTCCTTTCTTTCCTTAACTATTGTTTCAGCTTTGTATTGATTAAGGCTTCGCTCCTGAACATACTCAGTTCTCTCTGTTTGACCCAGCTGTGAAGCCACAGTCCTCTGTTTACAATATCGCTGTCTTGTCATGGAAGGTTAAAGTGGTTGTTGCTTCAATTTAACTTCGCTAAAAGACTAACATGGGCCATGAGAGCGTGCTTGTTTAATTGAACTCACAGCTTGGATAATTTACAAATATAATGAGAGGTTATGAAAAACACACCAGGTGGCTTTCACAACTCTTCAGTCTTTTACATTTCTGCATTATGAAGCCATGGCACTATATACTGATAAATATGATCTCTCAAATGTTATATATTAATTTAGTCTAGAGTCGCAAGACTTTAGTACCATAGCTTTACTAATTTTATCTCACTGAAAAAATTATAAATCTACTTCTGAAGCTTTCAAAAAAAATCTGATGACATCTTCTCCCCACCCCCATGAAAATGCCTCCATAGTGTAAGAATTGCACACACAGCTTTGCAAGCAAGGCAAAGCATGAAACATCAAGTGTCAATATGCATCATGAATATACTTCCAGTTGCTTGAAAGTAATCTTATGTAATCATAGTAGTTTGTGTTCCTACATGTTAACAAACATTAGTTGCTATGACATCTCACTAGGATACATGCAATCCAACACTTTCCTTATTAAATATGCAATACAAATTTATAATGTTTGTTTCATGTCCTTTCACACTTGAGACTGTACTGAACAACAGCAATTAAGAAATTAATACCCGATATAGTGAATGCTTTAACTTCTTAACTCCATAGGGGGAATACAGCAGCTCAACAAACCATAGTGCATTTGGAACAGTAGGGTCTAACATTTTTATTTTAGTCCAAAAACACTTGTCATTAATTGTATATAAAATATATTAATGTGTTGAGTTTTTAAGATAAAAAGGCTACCTTATACAGACATTGTTTGAGGTGAAATGGAAAATGTAAGGTTTTATCTCAAGTCACTAACCAGACATCCAGTCGAGGGAGGAAAAAAGTAATATGTTCCCTAGTCCTGCCCACAAACCACACCCCATTCACCTGTGAAGCCAAAATATTATGTTATTACCAGTAGACTGTGTACTCTTCGTAACATTTCTCGCAGCCTTTGATCAGTAGTGAAATAGATAAGTTTGAAGCTAAATTAAATTTCACCATTGTTAGCATCCCACTTCGATAAATGGGGCAGTATACATTTAGAAGTACTTAGAAGTACTATTTGAGGCTATCTTCAACCTCAGACAAATGTCAATGTGTGGTTTACATTCAGAGTCTATCTACACCAAGGGTATTTGTACTAGTGCAGCTACACTGCTCCAAACCCCTCAAAGTAGATGTTCTGAACAGGTGTAAAACTAGGCTTGCACTAGTAAAGCTTATTCTGGTTTTTGAGGTAAACTGCACTAACAAAAGCCTCGTATTAAAATCTGTACAGTGCATCCACCTTGGTGATTTACACCAGCGTAACTGCATTGGTACAAATATATATACACAAGCATAAACAGAACCTCAAATCACATTTTGAAAGTTATCACCACAACTAAAAGGGCTAATGTCACAATCCAGTAAAAGCACTTAAGCATACGATTAACTCCTCGGCGAATCCAGGCCTAAATGAAAGTTTAAATTCTGGAATACAAGGTGACTGCCTCTCATGGAGCCATCAAAAGTCAGCATAATTCAACCCCTGAATTAAAGGTTATAGCTGTAAAAAAATTTTTGAATATGTAACTAAAAAAGTGATAAATCAAATTTATTTCAAAACATACCCGGTCTTTTAAAAATGAAATGTCATAGAAAGACAAACTGCATTCCAAAGGAAAATCAGCATAGGGTTTGAAGGAAAGTTATTAGTCCTATTTGCAGACTTGAAATCAATTCAGGAGGTAAATTTCTTTAATCCACTTTACAGATGCAAAGACAGACACAAATGGGATAAACGATTTAAGCAAGGTCACAGAGCAAGGCAGAGATACTCTTGTATCCTAGCCACTAGACCATCCTACCACCCACATACATGCATCAGCTCAACCCAAACTCACTACACTACTAGAAGATAAACACCTTAACTTGCTCAAATACATCTGTGCATTTCGCATCATTCTTATAGCCCCTTTAAGACAGACCATATCAAATAGTTGAGTGCACACATTCACTTTGCATACATGTTTGTGTTTTAATGTGTTTCACTGGAAGTCTCTGATACAAAACAGTTTCAACTATAACAAAGAAAAATGTCACCAATCTATGAGGTTTACTAGCCTAGACAAAGTGACTTGCCATTACTGGAGGGGAGGTGTGGCAAATCACAACCAAAGAAGAGAGACTTGGGGGTAATAATTCCTACACACAGAGTCTCTTTTTTTGTTTACCCAGTGTGGTCTTGGGGCATACAAGGTGAGCCCTAGTGCTTATAATCAGGCATAGTCATGATTTTGGTTACCTTTTCCATTTTAAAAACACATCACCAAGAAGGGGGTGGGGGGAGAGAGTTAAACCAACTTAAGAGACAGTAAACGGAAAAAAAAAATTAAGCCTTGAAGCAGGACTGGAGAAGGAAGGGGCAGCGACTGGGGCTAGGAGTCAGAGAAGAGGGCAAGGGAAGCAAGCGGGGGTACGAGGCAGCAGCAGGCAGGGAAGAGGAGCAGGATGCAGAGATGCTTAAGCCCCGGCCCCCTGCGGGAGGGCCAGGAGGCTGGGGCCGCGGGCTGTTCCCTAGCCCCCGGGAGAGGCTGCGGGCCAGGCTCGGCGGGCGGGCGGGGCAGGGCGCTGCCCCGGCTCGGCTCGGCTCCCCGGCCGGTACTCACCAGACCATGCCATAGGCCCCCTCCCCGATGTAGGAGAGGTTGACGTAGCGGGGCCCCACATCGAACACCTGGCCCCGCACCATCTCCGGACCCCCGGCGTTGGCCGAGCCGGCCGCAGCCCCGGCCCCCGGTACCGCCGCCATGTTCTGCGTGCCGGGAACCGCTATGGAAGGGGGATGTGGTCGCCTCCGGTGCCCGCGCGGCCGCTGCGCTCAAGAGGGACCCGCTGCCGCCCGCTCCCAGGCCCGCTCGCCGCTGCTGTGAGGAGACAGAGGCTGAGGGGGGCGCGCGCGCACAGACGGGAGGAGGAGGGGACGGAGGACTCGCGCACACAGCAGGGGGAGGAGCGAGGAAACCAGGCGCGAGAAGGACAGGAGGGGCGGGGCTAAGGGGACTGCGGTAACTTCAGAGCCGCAGCGCCACCGAGGGGGCGGGGCCGGGTAGGTCACGTGGCCGGCGTGCCTGCTGAGCGGGGAAAGCGCTGCTGCAGAGCACCATTCGGCGTCCGGTGACGGAAGCCAGCCTGCCAATGGGCCGGTGCCTGCGCTGCTCTGGGGCGCCACCTGCCGCGCGCCTTGTCAGTGCCCCTGGGTTGCGTCTCCAGAGCGGGGCGACCCCGCACACTGGGGCCTTGAATTCTTCTGAGGCAAATTGTTGTCCGCTGTCAGTGAGTACAGTGGGCGGGATGGTGCCTGTGCCTCTCACACAGGGGGCCTTCAGTTGGCCAATCCCTGACATGCTTCTTATATCAGGGTTAGGGCATTGACCGCCCCACAATGTGAATAGTAATTCCCTGTACTCGCCTACTGCTTTTCCCTGAAGGTGGATAAGTCTGCTCCGCCCGTGTCCCCTAGTTGGGTGGGGAGCTCTTGCAGTAACCGAATTTCCTTGGGCGGGTGCTTCTCGCCTGACCGCTAGATGTCCCACCCTTCTGTCGAGGAGCAGAGCTGTGTATCAGTTCTTGGCCAGTAAAGACTCTTGAGCCTATCTGAGATAGCTGTCAGGGCCCAGGTGTGAAGCATGTGTCTTTACGTGACGTCCTTACGGAAGGAGATGGGAACAACAGCTCTCTGTCTTCGAAATACGATTCCAACCTGCATAATCAGCTCATCTTTAATTTGAAAATATGGTTCTGCACCTAGTGATACGTGGCTTTTGTCTTCTGGCCACCCTGCTAGTATTGTTCTCTTGACTGCTTATAGTTAGGTGTCCTTTTCTTGAGCCTCTTTGATCCCATCAGCTTCGCTGTTGAAACGGAGAGATAGTGCAGCACGTTCATGGATTCAGTGTCCTGATCCCCTTCCGCCAGCCCCCGATGCTGGCTCTATATGCCCTGCTCATGGTGTCAACTAACACCAGTCGTCATTCCCGGACAATGTCCGATCTCTGCCTGGTAGTGTTGGAGGCACATCAGCATGCGCTGCCATCTCTTTGGAGCACTAGAAAGGGACTTTGTCATGATTGTATCTAGGGGTTTGTGGTCTGAGTGCACGATTAGTGGATGACCATAGGAGTGCTGATGGAATTGCTCCACTCCAAATACCACAGCCAGCTGCTCTTTTTCTATTTGGGCATACCTCTATTCAGTTTCTGACAGCACTCTGCTGGCATAAGGAAGTGGTTGCTTCTGAAAAAGAGCTACACCCAATCCTCTCTCTGATGCATCACACTGGAGCATCAGTGTCTCTCCTGGCTGGAAGTGCTTCATGTGTCTCAGTGTATCAAATGCTTGCTCTTGAGGAACCGTCCAGTCCCACCCAACATCCTGCCTTGTGAGCTGACTTATGGGGTCTGCTCTGAAGCCAGGTATGGACAGAACATTTATCATTCTTAAGAAGCGCTCTAAGCACTAGAGCTAGCATGTCTCTTGCTGCCTTAATCTTATTGGGATCTGCTCTCAGTCCTTCTTCTGTGAGCTGAGGTCCAATTAATGTCACCTGACGTTATTTGAGGTACATTTTTTCTTGGTTTAGTTCTTTGTTCTTGTCCCTGCATTGCTGTAGAAAAGCTTGTAGTTTTCTGTCACATCTTCACTTGGGTGAATCTTCTCTTGAACACCTCTTGTACTGGGCTTATCCCCATCAGCACACTCAGCCATCTGTAGTGACCAAATGGTGTTACAAAGGATGTTAGCATGCTGGACTCTTTATGCAAAACCCATTTCTCACATCACAGACTGAAAAGTTCTGGCAAGATGTCATCAATTGTGGGCAGTGGATAGTGGTTTCTTTTCAATGCCTGCTTCAGTGGCTTTGGGTCTATGCAGATGCATAATTTGCCTGAGGGCTTCTTTACCACTACCATGCTGCTTATGCAGGCTGTACTGGCCTCTACAGGTGCTACAATACCCCTACTCTGCAGATTTTTGAGCCCCTTCCATATTTGATTATGTAGTCCCATTGTAATTGTCCTTTGTGGTAAGCACACAGGTTCCCGGGGGGGGGGGGGGGGGGTCTACTTTCAGGAGAAGCATTCCTTTGAGGCACCTGTAGCCTTTGAAAAGATTTCCATATACATTTAAAATTGTCTCTATTATCCATGGGACTCTGCTTTTTGCTTCCTGCACTGCAGCTATAAAATTCTGACACTGTACCCTAATCAGATCTATGCCTTATACAGTAAGCACCTTAGACCCTAAGACTATCCACCACCACCAACTGCAGTTGGTACTATCTGTTATTTTTTAGCTAGTTACTATGAGGTCACATTTTCCTATGGGCTGTTTTATGCTCTCATTCTACATTTTTAGATTGTGCCTGCTGTTTGTAATAGGTGTTTTTGAGTCCAATTCAGCCCAAGGAATCACATTACAGTAGGCCCTGCTATCCAGTTGAGATTGCACAGGGCATTTTCCTATTAACATTGTTGCATGCATGGAGGTTGGTATTTTCACGTGTTGCTTTTCTGTCCCAACAACCTGAACCTAGTATTCTCTCGGACTTAAGGAGAGAATCATGATGTCATCGCTGCTGTCTGATGTCCCATCCCCCTCTTGTACAAGTCTGACTAAATCTTTCTGAGACTTTCCCCGGCTCTTGCACGCACTGCTAAAATGATTCAACTTGCCACATTCCTTATAATGCTGTGCTAGTGCAGGGCATTTCTCCTCTGCCTGCTCATGCTGTCTTCCACACTTAATGCATCTCACCATGGTCTGGAACCCATGCCATCTGCTCTCCTTTGCTGCTGTCTCACTGCATGCCCTTCTGGGGCTGTTGTGCCTCCTAGAGCTTTCATCCTTTCTCTTGAGACTGATGTCTTGTGACAGATGTCTAAGCATCTGTCTAACATGAGATCGTCTTCTCGGAGCAACCGCTCCTACAGATTGTGTTCCCAATGCTGCAGACTATTCTGTCCCAAATTAGGAAGCCTGTCAACTCCCCTAAAATTGTATGTTGTAGCCAGTGTGCATAAGGCAATAGCAGAGGGGTCTAGCCCATCCCCTTCAGATTGGTCTCTAGGAAAAGCCTGTGTCATGTTACAGTTTCATTCTGCTTTGAGAAGCAATAACTCCTAGGACTGCTGTGAGGCTTGAGGCAGTGGTACACTTCCGAGTAGTGCATATCTGTCTGCATTGTTCCCCAGTAAGGTATGATAATAGTTTTACTTTACTGCTGTCATCAGCCTCCTGCATGGCCAGGGCCATCCACCAGCTCTACCACTGGGGTACCCATGTGTCTGCAAAATCCAGGTTTCTGGGGAACTTCAGATTGAGTTCCATGGCTCATGCAGCCAGCTGCAGCACTTCAGAGAACTCACAGCTCCAGTGCTGCCACCGTGTTTCATTTGCAAAGAGTGAAGCTGAACAGCCCAACTCCATCAATGTACCACGGTGTCCTATTATTAACAGTCCCTCCAGGGGACATGGGCCTTCTGACTTCAGTTCCGGAATACATCTTCCCTATTTTACGTACAAACACTAAAAACAAATAATTGATGCCCAGACCCTCTCCCCGCCCCTGTGTCCCTTCAGCCAGTGCTTGCCAGCACATGGGCGAGTTGGGGTCTCATCTTTGTCGGAGACTCAGCTGGTTATATAGTCTTTGAAAAATAGCGCTTCTGACCCACTTTGCCTGGCTTCCTATTGGCATTCCTGCCCCGCCTATTGCTGTCTCTCTCCTCTCCACCTCAAGGGACTCCCTGCTTCTACCACTGCACTTCTTTGATAATTCTGTCTCTCTCCCACCACTGCCTATATTGTCTTGCCATTGCATATACCAAGTCCAACCCTTCTCCTGTCACCAATTGCCCCAAACCAACTTTCATTCCAACTAGCCCGTATCAGCTCCCCCAAACCAACTGTTATTCTCAGTGGCCACTCTCTCTCAACTGCTGTGGAACCTTTGGATTCTAACATGCCAGGCCTCCTCATCTTAAAGCAAAACATTCAGCTCCCTGTTTGAATAGCAGTCAAGAGGAAAAGAATATCCCTGTTGCAACTGTACATACTCTGCTACCCCAGCACTTCCATGAATCGCCTTCCATGCCAGAATGCACAGCAGGTGTCCCGGTTTCAGATGCAATACAATTCTCCAGTCAGTTTAGTACAGTGAGAAATGTTGTGTGTGACTGGAATAATCTAATGATGAAAAGCCAGTGTTTAATACTCATTCAGCCATATGGTTTATTGTATGTGTATTTAAGTGGAACAGTTAACATTGCTTTGTATGAGTTATTTTTTCCTCATGTCTAAAACTCTTTGTTTTTCACACTATTTTTTTCCACTTCAGAAACCCGGCATTACTTTTCTCAGAAATTTTAGACATCTGTAAATGTGAATAAATGTTTCAGTAAATAAAAATAAGATTTAAAATGTTCCCTTAACACCTTTAAAAAACAAAATTATGCTTACAGTTCTGAATATATACATAAATAAATCTGTCATCAGCAAGTGTAAAACAAATGCTTATGGAAAAATCTAACCACCAACCAGTAATAGCAGCTTTAATGCAAAATTTGATTAAAAACTAGTGTATATCTAATGTATTTCCCCCTTCCCTAGGATATGTCAGATCAAAAACAATGCCAATAAGGCAGACCAATAAGTGTTGGAAAGTCAGCCACCTCCCGACAGGATGCAACTATGTTCAGCCTGGACATGTGTCCAAGTGCATGTCTACGCCAATATATATAAATAGGATCATTAGCATTTCATGTATATATTTATTTTCATTACCTAGTAGTTCATACTGGGTCTTTCCTTTCATGAAGGCCATGACCCTGCAAAGGCTTACATATGTGCTTTAAGCACATGGATAGTCCCATGAAGCCTATTCATGTGCTTTAAGTTAAGTACATGACTAAATCTTTGTGGGCTCAGGCCTTAAAGGGGGTACTTATGGCAAAATCTCCATTGGTGCCTGGAAGTAGGAAAAATACCTCCCTGAACAGATGCAATAATATGCTGCAAAAACATCATTAAGAACAGTGAAGCCATACAAAGATGCTGTATTTTTTTAAAAAGACACTGGGAAATGGTTAATAATTATAATGGTGAAGTTAAACACGTTATGGTTTGGACTAACTTTTCCGCCATATCCATTTCGCAGCTCACATGGATGGGTTTATCCTAGAAGCTGGGTCTGGAAAGCCCTAACTTTGTCCTGTGTGATATGTCCATTTTAACAGCTCCCTTTGTGTTAAGTGCAGGACTATTGAAAGTACCTGTGAGCCCTGGAGATTGAAATTGTTTGCTTATCCACAGAACAGGTGCAGCTTGAACAGCAACATGCATCTTCCCACTCATGTGCCTGGAAAGGTGGAAAGGTAGTTTAATCTCTGTGCCCATTCAGAACCACAGCCATCCCTCCTAAGCCTGCCATCGCTGGGAAGGAGGTTTTAGTTCCGCATGTGCCAATGGGACAGAGCTTGTCTAAGAGTGTGATACTTTCGCTGGAGCAGATCAGAATGATCAGGAACCTCCACACCTTCAGAATGAAATGCAAATATTATATATTTAACGTAGCCTTCCCCTGGTAATTTTAAAAAGCCCCAAATCTGTGTGTGGGTGTGGAGGGAGAGAAATGTGAAGTCTTTTAAAAAGATATATTTTAACTTGTAAGGCACTCAGATACCATGGTGATGAATGTGATCTAAATCTTAAAGACATTAGATGTGAACACTGGTCCACTGGGAACTATCCTTATACTCTTAAAGAGCATCAGATGCTAACAACTTCTAGAGACTACTAAACTAGACTTGATTTAAACTGGTAATCTAGAGCTGAAAACCCCTGGGCCTGACTTTCATTTACACTAAGGCCACTTTACACCATATGACAAGTGTAAAGTGGCCTTAGTGTAAATGAGACTCAGCTCCTCTATATAGCCAATGCCCATAGCCGTCCTGTCCTCTCATACAGTAATTCAGTTAATACCAATATACAACCTGACTCAGTCTAGCCAACTGAAAACAAAAATCTGATTTACTGTTTTCCCAGCATTTAATTATATCTTTTTTTTTTTTTTAAAATCTTTTTTTGTCTTCCTTGCTCACCCAAAATGCTCATTGACTTCAATGGAAGTTAGGCTGTACAAGGAAGGCAGGAACAGGACCTAATTTGGTAAATATTTAAATTAGTCATAGCTGCACGTTAATACAATGTATCTAAACTCTGGATTCTTTTTATTTTCACTGAATGACTAAACAGAAGTTGGAAAACATAAAATCTTACCAATCATAGGACTATATGGACAATAGCAACCTTGTCTTAATTACCTAATAGAATTCTGTATATCATTCTTTTATTCCTTGTTCTAGGAGCAAGCTTGTACAGTCATATTTTTGTCAGACTCACTGCTCACAAATAAGCCATCAAACTGCAGCTTGGGAGCTTGGTTGCATTAGCAAGTCAATGATACATTTCCTAATTTTGTGTGAGTGGTTTACAATTATATTTTAAATATTAAAAAGATCCATTTTAATGCAGTCTTAAAAGCTTATTGCATAAGTTTCACCCTTGTAATTAATATGCTGATATTTGGCTGCCATCTGTATGAAATTAAGCTTTTATTTTACGACAGTAGCAGCCACAGCATTCAGGCATTGTCCTGTACTTCAGTAATGGAAATTTCCCAGCCTCAAAGCACACTCTGTCTCAGTCAGCTGCAATAACTATCTGAGTAATTTCAATATTGTTGAAGGTTTTGCTTGTCTTTAATGTTATCTAGATCTTCTAACTTCTGCAAACTGACTCCTTATGAGCCTTCTTCATCTAGAGACTGAAAATTCAGTAAACAAGCTGAAACTGATAAATGAATTGAAACAGCCAGATAAAAATAATTACACAGGGCCAAAGAGAAAAAAAGCATAACAATATGTATGTAAAATGTTATAGTGGCTCTTGATGTAACCAAGAATCTTGTATGTGTGTGTAGTTTTCCTGAACTGGAGTTATATGTTTGAAGGCAGCAAGATTTTAAAGGAAAAAAGCCTCCATTAAAATAATATAATGTATAAAATCAGCCTCTCGCCCTGTTTATCTCTTGTAACATTGTTAGGCAAACAATACAATATAAAAAAGGAGAAAAAGCTCTAGATTTGTATTATTAATTATTGTTATTCATTTTCTCAATGCTACTGAGGGTCTGTGGGTTACAGACATATAGTAAAAGACATAGTCCATCCCCTGACAGTTGTCAGTCAAGAGGTAGACATGACAAGTGATGATCACAAGCAAAGGTGGGGGAGTACAGGGCAAGGATTGCAACACGAATGTTGGGTTTTTCAGGTTGTCTATGCATTGCATTTAAAAATATTTCTTGTTTGTAGCTGTTGGACTTGAAGGGGGGGAAATGCGGGACTGAGTTAATAAAAAGGAGGGTGGAGGGAGAAGAGGCTGAGCCTGGTGGAGATAAGCTGAATGGGGGACAGGTAAGAGTGAGAGAGGGTAGTAGCAGAGATGTGGTGGTTGGGGAGGGGGGAGGAGCAGGAGGACCAGGCTGTTAGCCTCAATGACGGATTAGCAGATACGATACTGGAAGAGAGAAGATAACTACTGAAGCTGATTGCATTAGAAAGCTGCTGGTTTGGTGGATATTTAGTGCTTGTTGAGAGGACTGCTTGTGTTGCTGCTGCTCCCATTTATTGACTGGTTCCTTCAGGGCTGCTGCCGGATGGTTACTAATGGTGTGCCGTAAGGCATCAGTCACTGAGACATCTAAGGCCCCAATCCTGCATCTGACTCTGTATGGGTGAAGCCCCTTTGAAGTCAGCAGCACTTTGCCTGTGCACATAAGTCCATCTACATGGAGCCAATTGTAAGATCAGGGTCTCAATGCTAAAACTTTTAAATAACTTACTGGAACTTGATTTCAAGTAAGATAAAGAGGATGCTATCACCATTAACTGAGCCTCTCATAAATCAGTAATGTTATTTTATTGTCTCTACAGTGCCAAAGATGTGTATGGTGCTTGTCTCTTGCAGTTATATCTGGCTAAAGTGATAGGCACTCCCTGTTCAGAAACATACACAGCAGGATGAGGAAAGCACATATTGCAGAAGTGGGATTTTTAACCCACGAAAGCTTATGCCCAAATAAATCTGTTAATCTTTAAGGTGCCACCAGACTCCTCGTTGTTTTTGTGGATACAGACTAACACGGCTACCTCTCTAATATATTGCAGTAATGGCATTCACAGCTTTTCCCATACAAGTTATTGGGGTTCACATTCAGCTCATGGTGATATAGTGACAAAAGCTGCCACTTGACAGCTGGTTAGTAACCTATGTGAAATGAGTAGGTGAGCTTAGACCAGTTCTTTGAAGACAAGCTTCCACATCACAAAAACCATCATCACAACCAGTTTCCTTGTTGGCACCAGAATTCTAAGAAATAAAGTTGTGATATGTTGCAACCTTTCAGCATGAGTACTTATGTTTTTATCTAACTTCTTTGTGTGTATGCTCTGAACATAAGACATTGGCAAGTCCTTGCAGGGAGATGCATATTGCTGCTCTCCATGCTGCACTAGTTCTGTGGATAAATAGAAAATATCAGTCTCTTCTACTGGCAAACCAGCACTTTGCACCAGGACGAAATCCACACCCACTATGCTGATACCTCAGAGTGCATATAAGCACATTATATATAAATATTACATGCATTACAGATGTCAGTTTCTACACTCTAAAGTTGATAATGCACTGTTCATTTTCAAAGTAACAACTTGCAATTTTGCATAGGCTTAGCAGAGAGCAGCCTGGCAGAAGTTACATGGGTTTCCTAGAGGAAGTGATAACACAGTTTTGAAGAAAAAAAAAGTTTGAGCTGTTATCTTTTGGAATTCGTGTGGTGCTCTACTGGTAATGAAGTATATTCTAAGGCTTCCTGTTTATTGTGAGGAGATACAACGTTGATCACACTGTAAAAGCTTCAAGCATTTGTTAGTAAATGCTGCACAAGAAAAATAATATCCAAACTGAAAATGGCCTGTGGTGTCCATGGTATTTATCAACAAAAGGAGATTTTCCTGCCACATCAAAGGGATTACTTGTGCAAGACAGACAAGAATGGAATGGGAGCTGTGCTTAATTTGTAACGAAAGAGGCATTAAAACATTAAGCACTGGGTGGGTGGCCAGAGAGCAGTGGCTTCTGGCCAGATACCCAGCTCAGAAGGGCAGCGGCACAGAAGTTACTAAGGGTGGCCTGGTATGGTGTATTGCCACCCTTACTTCTGCGCTGCTGCTGGTGCTGCCTTCGGAGCTGTGCAGCCAGAGAGAAGCAGCTGCTGGCCAGGAGCCCAGAGGTGCTGGGGCTATGAACTGCCAAGCCTAGTGGTGCTGGGGCTCAGCCCTGGCACAAATTAAGCACTGAATGGGAGCCAATTCCACTCCCCCTGAAACCAATGTCAAATCTCCCATTGATTTCAGTGGGAGCAGGATTAAACCTCTGGCCCAGGCCTTTGCTTCTATATGTGAGTTGGAAGACTTTTGAGTAAGTGAATGTTTTTTTAATTTAATGTTTGTGGGGTTTTATACAACAATAGTGTGCAGAGAATTAAAATCGGCATAATTACAGGATAAAGTATCTAGAAATGGCACAAGATTTAGATTTAATTAAGATTTGTTTCGAACAACAATCCATAACAGTCCAAAGAGCGAATCAAACACACAGTATGTAGAGACATACAGAAGTATGCATACTTGCTATGTGGATCTCTCACTCAACAGCTTTGTTTTCTGAATTAATTAGTCTTGCTAAATTAACACTAGCCCAGACCAGTAGATTTGTAAGAAACAGGGGGGCAAATTCTACAGCAGTACAGACTGAATTTACAGTGCAGCTTATCCTGGTGGCAGATATAAAATATTTGGCAGGGAAATAAATGAAGCTGAAATCTTGAAACTGGTGCAGGATGGTCTCTGTGCTTGTGGTCAAGTCATAAGTATTACAGAGGAAGCTAAGAAATTAGCATTGAGCTAGGTAATATAAAATACAATGAAAAAAAATGGTCCCTGCCTCAAAGAGCTTCCCGTCTAAGTAGGTTTGTTGACCTCAGTGCAGACTACAAGACTTATCTGTTTCTCCAGACTTCATTCAGTGGAGTGTTTGAACTGGGTTCAGGGGCTTTTTGTTTGGTAAGTGTGGTGGATGGAAGTTTAAGACCTGAGGTTGACTCGATATAATTATTGCTCCTTTAAAGGACTAATATTCTGTGTATTAGAATTAAAAATCTTGCCAGCTGGAATGGTTTGGAGCCTGAATTCCAGAATGGAATGAGCAGATGTATATTGTCAATAAGGATCCACCCATTCTGCCAGCTCCATTCATTTTTGTTAGTACTTTATTTGTCTTGTTCTTCGGAGCTAGTTAACATCATTGTAGTTAATTAAAAAGACATATGGCTTTTTAGATTTTGGAAGACCTAACAGTGGGAGAATTACTCTGGTTGCATTTGTATTTTTTTTTATTTCAGATGTACATAGAGGATGATAGGACCATGTGATAAATGGAAACTATAACTACACTATATGTAATGTAGATATATTCATACACACTACATCTCCTTCTTCCTCCTCCATGGGATGGATCATGGTCGAGTGTTTAGACCAACAGACCAGGAAGCAGGAGTTCTAGTCTCAGTTCTATCACTGACTTGTGCAACTTCGTGCAAACAAGGTAGCCTCTCTGCGCATCAGTTTCCTGATCAATACATCCAGTGGTTGCCTTACAGGGGTGCCATGCAGCATACTCAGTATTCATAAAGAGCTTTGAAATCCTTGGACTAGCGCAGCAAGAAGTATTTTCTATTATTACAATAAAGGCAGCCCTTCTTTGAGGAGATTACAAACCGCCTGTCAGGTAGGAGTTATCACCCCCATTTTAGAGACAGGAAAACACACACACACACACCCCAAGTGTCTTGTCCCAAATCATATAGCAAGTGTAGGAGAGCAGGAGGCAGATGGCCTGATGCTCAGGCCTGTACCGCAACTACTAGACCCTAAGATGTAAACATATACAAATAGTTAATCAATTACAAATTGTTTGGATTGATGACTCTGAAAGAGTGCCATGAGAAATGAATAGGAGCAAAGTGAGTACACTCAGCCCTCCTACAGATCTCCGAAGTTCTCCATTTTCATATCAAACACTTTATACAAGGGCAGTGTACCATCACCATTTCCCATTACTTTCATGAAGTGCAGCTGGATAAATGCCAATATGCTAATAAATTCCCAGCCGACTCTGAACAGCTTTTACTGCAACTTATCTCAGATAATAAAAATACAGCAGTTGTCCTGTTAATGAAATCCCAAGTTTAGGGAAGTCCCCTCATGGGTGTAAACTAACTCCTAATGCATCCATCATGGGAATATCAAGGAGGAGTTCTTTGTGAAAGTACAGGAAGGAGATTTATCAGGGACCTTAAAAGAACCCCAATGGCAAAGCATTTTACAGAATGTTAAAAATACTTCTATGGATCTCAGGCCGTTTGATACAATTCAAAATGTATCGGTCACCATCAAAGCTGTCCAAGATAAGGCCCTTATCTACTGGTATTTGTTTGTGCTGAAACAAAAAGAACCCTGATGCATATACTGTGAAGCTGTCCAACAGTCAGGCAGCTGTGGAAAGAGGTGGGTACAAGAGTTAAAACCATGCTCAGTTTAAGGAGCCAAATCTCAGTTGAAAATTTTGTCCTAGCTTGTTTACCTGCTCACCTGGGTTTAATCCATCACAAAGACTTTGCAGCCCCCAAGAACCAATGATCACCAAGCACATGATTGTACACAGATGAAAAAGTAGGCTTATGCCCAGAATAGAGCCATGGTATTTGGACTTGTCTGAATTAGCAGCCAAAGAAAGAATAGCTTATCAACAGAGAAAGCAATTAAATGGATCTGAAGACATTTGGACCATGTTCTAGATACATTTGGCTAAAAGTGCTGAGATGGCTCAAGGAATGCTAGAGTTCATTCCTCCTAATTCCTCCTCTTATTCCCTCACCACCCCTTATACTCTCCTTCCCTTCTCTCCCTATTCATATAGGTCTTCTCCTATTTTAAATCAGTTACCGCCACTCTAACGTTTTCCGTCTGTGTAGTATTGTCTTGTAACTTTGGAAAGTTGTAAAATTGCATAATTCTATTGGCACTATCACAAAGCATGCAGTATTTGGAAATATATACCAGCTGTAAGTCATTTATCTTTTGGTACTTTTCATTGTTTGTTTCTTTATGAAAATCAATAATAGATTAATAATAATAAAAATATTAGATTGCTAGATTGGATAGCTCAGGCTATTATTCTTGCATACAGAGTGCTTCTCTGTTCAACTCAAGTGCACTTAGCAGCAGCCTGTTCATGTGAAGTCACTTTCTTCCCTTCCTCCTCTTACTGTTGCCAAGACTACTATCCTCCCTGTCCCACTGGACCACAACCCCAGTGTAATTTTTTAACCCTTCTCCACTCCGAGGACTGACACAAAGTCCTTCTGGAATGTCTCCAAAACCCCATCCATTACTCTCCCTTCCTACTGCCAGCTCCCCCTGTCCAGGTGCTGATTGTCTGGTTCTGCTATCAGTGATGCACCCACCTACAATGTTGAGGAGGGCAAGGAGTGGGAATGCAATAAGTGCCAAATCTGCACTTACGCTCAAATAATAAAATGTTGGGGGAGGACACATCCCTGATACTCTCCCGGGTGGTTACATCTATGATCTCGGCTACTGCTAACTACATCTCTCTGTCTCTTGCATCGCTCTTCTCCAATCTAGCCATAATGCAGTAATAAAATTCATCTACCATGCATATACTTTAATGGTTACTCCAACCTACTTCTCTCCCCCACGCCTTTAGTCCCATAGCGGTGCCTAAGCCACACAACCAACCACTCTTTTGTTGCCTTTCCCTGCTTTCCTTGTCATGCCTGATTCCATGCAGTTAACCATGTCTGGAAACCCTTCCTAACCCAGCCCACCCTGCTTTAGCTTCTTCAGATCTCTCCCTTAAAAACACACTGCTGCACTGAGGCAGACAAACAAACACTAGTTTTACCTTCTTAATACTTGTATCCAAAAAGCACAACCAAACAAAACTGTACATAACCTGCAAAAGAAGGCATTCACCCAAACAATCCCATGTATCTTATTTCCCTGCCTTTCAATGCTTGTTTCCATCCATCATCACATCAATGTCTTAAAGACAGATTCTGATCACTGACACCTGTACAAATCCAAAGTCACTGAGTGGAGCGACTACGGATTTTTTAATATACGTGTAACAGTGATCAGAATTTGGCCCTTTGACCATAAGCTTTTAAAGACAGGGATATTGTCTTTTGTTTGTTTTTAAAGCACCATGAACATTTATAGTATTATATAAATAACATATTTAAACCTGCCATGTGGAATCCATTGCTAGCTGTGATTCTTTGCTTTTCTCTTGCTGATAATATGGTTAAGTGTGATATTGTCCTACAAGACACAAAGATCCAGTGACTGAAAGTTGAAACTAAAATTCAAACTGGAAATAAGGTTGTCAAAGTTCCTTCCCCACTCTGAATTCTAGGGTACAGATGTGGGGACCTGCATGAAAGACCCCCTAAGCTTATTCTTACCAGCTTAGGTTAAAAACTTCCCCAAGGCACAAACTTTTCCTTGTCCTTGAACCGTATGCTGCCACCACCAACCATGTTAAACAAAGAACAGGGAAAGAGCCCACTTGGAGACGTCTTCCCCCAAAATATCCCCCAAGCCCTACACCCCCTTTCCTGGGGAAGGCTTGATAATAATCCTCACCAATTGGTACAGGTGAACACAGACCCAAACCCTTGGATCTTAAGAACAATGAAAAATCAATCAGGTTCTTAAAAGAAGAATTTTAATTAAAGAAAAGGTAAAAGAATCACCTCTGTAAAATCAGGATGGTAAATACCTTACAGGGTAATCAGATTCAAAACAAAGAGAATCCCTCTAGGCAAAACCTTAAGTTACAAAAAGACACAAAACAGGAATACACATTCCCTCCAGCCATTTTACCAGTTTATTTTACCAGCCATTAAACAAAAGAAAATCTAACACATTTTCTAGCTAGATTACTTACTAACTTAACAGGAGTTGGATGGCTTGCATTTCTGATCTGTTCCCGGCAAAAGCATCACGCAGACAGATAGAACCCTTTGTTCCCCCCCTCCAGATTTGAAAGTATCTTGTCCCCTCATTGGTCATTTTGGGTCAGGAGCCAGCAAGGTTATCTTAGCTTCTTAACCCTTTACAGGTGAAAGGGTTTTGCCTCTGGCCAGGAGGGATTTTATAACACTGTATACAGAAAGGTGGTTACCCTTCCCTTTATATTTATAACAAAGGTGTAATTTTTTTTAATAACAGTGAGGTTAATTAACCATTGGAATTGATCAAGGGTCATGGAGGATTCTCTATCATGGGCCATTTTTTAAATCACTATTGGATTTTTTCCTAAAAGATATGGTCTAGCTACATCAGGAATTATTTGCGGGGGAGAGGGGAGTTCTATGGCCTGTGTTATGCAGGAGGTCAGACTAGATGATCACTTGGGTAACTCCTTCTGGCCTTAATCTATCAAATCTATAAAATGTAGGTAGGATATGTGCTAAAAAGTCTGATGCAAAAACAAACCCAAAAAAACATTCCTGAGACACTCTGACCTCCGAGCATTCTAAAAAACACTCTGTGGACTGATGTTCCCATTTGTAATAAATAAATAAAATAAAATAAATAAAGATACCAGGTAATTGACAAGAATAAGAATCTCAGAACTTCATTATGAGCCCTGGAGCAAAGCTCCCTGGTAATTTATTAAATAGAGGTGAACACTGACTGAGCTTCCAAAGTGTTGAAAGATACCACTGGCTGAGCGGGTTAGCGTCAGTTAACCATCTTGGTGTTTTGCTCAGTCCTGTCTTGGGACTGGAATGATTCAGCAACAGCAGCTGCATGTGCCATTTACCTTCCCAAGGCTAGAGCATCTTTCAATTGAAAGGAAAGGTTAACGTCTTTTGCAGCGATCAGTCCTTCATTCCATATGGCACAAGAATGTAATCTGTAATTATGCAGTGTATTATTTGAAGAAGTTAACCTATTTGTTCAGCTGAGGGATTGACAGGTGATATTGTTGTGAAATTCACTAACAGGATATTTATAGACCTTTTATCTCTACCCACCATCAGTCCTAAAATGTCAAATAATATCTAGATGGAGGGTTGTCTCAGTTCAACTTTCCTGCTCTGTTGCTTTCTGTTGGTTTTGCTTTTTGAGTTCACCCCCCCGCCCCCCCGCCCCAACCCTTAGTGCTTAGAACTTGGCAGAGAGAAGCAAAAGGGAATGTGACTCACCCTGGTGATTTCATTTGCTGTAAAAGACCTGAGTAACTGCTCTAGCCCAGTTACAGGAAAGCTGCCCCCCTCCTCCCCCAGCCTCAGAAAAACTTAGGCCCATGTTTGTAACATGAGCAGCCCAGCTGATCTCAGCGGTCATTATATCATTCCTCTTCTGTTCACTAAACTTTCTTGTTCTGTATTCAAGTTAACCCCTTCTTGGAACTTGAAAGAGCCTTGAGATGAGGGGGCAGCTTCCTGCTACAAACAGATTTCCGATTAGTTTAAGAGTGGAGAGGTTTCAAGTTCTTTCACATGGAGCTGTAGTTCTAACAAAGCAGGATTCAAATGCCTCCCTCCCTTTCCCTTTTGTTACTGCAACAATAAAAACAAAGCTTAGACATTAGCTAATCTGGCAGCAATTGGACAAGAGTAAAAACTTGTCGTGGGCTGGTTTAAAACAGTGTCAACATAGAATATAATAAAGTAGTTAGACAGCCCAAGAAAGCTCAGTGTGACACCCATTACAGAGTTGAAGGGAAGCTGAAGCAGTTTCCCTCTGGATTTTTTTTTCTTTTTTTTGAAGGGGAGGGATGGGTCAGGAATATAAGAAAAATCACCACAGATGCCTTTGCTGCATTCTACCAAAATATATTTTCATTTTTAATTATGTCATCAACAGGGACAGTGGCATTCGCATTGAGGGGGTGGAACAGATGGCCAAGGCTTAGTGTAAGTAAGATGTTAATTAAAACAACTTTGGTTTCTGCTCGAATAGGGTTTTTGTTCAGCTTCAACATGGTTAGCATGAGCACTTGTTATAAAGGACAAACCAGAATGCCCCAGCTGCTTCAAGGCTGCTCCACATCCATGTCAGAGATGCAAGGATCCTCCCATAAATGCTTCAATGTCCCAAATCCTTGCAGTTACAGAAGCAAGTGCTGGGTCCCCCTCAGAAGCTAGGAATCCTCCTTCCCCATGGGAAAAAGCTCCTATTTCTAACCCAATGGGCATATAATGACTTTAAAGTAACAAAATTTTTAACATACCAAGGGCAAATGGAGGGGGAACTAAGGTGGCTTTAAGCCACCTTTGTGCCATCCTGCTCCTGGGCTGCTCGGGGGGCTGGGGCGTCCCCTGTTGTAATTTAGAAGACAATCCCAGCAACTTGTCCAAGTTAGGACAGCCCCAGGGAGGCTGCCCTATCAGCCTGCAGACCTGCCAGGGATCTCCATAATGGTGCATCCTGTGGACACACCCCTTATGCCATCCTGTGGACACACCCCTTGCAATGTGGTCCATAGAAGGCAGCTTTATGGCTGTGTCTGCACCAGGAAATTTCCCCCCTAGTCAGATACACGCTTTCAGGACCCTTTACACTGCTCTGGCCCTTGCACTTGTTGAAAAGGGGCCCTAATGGCAGCTACTTGAAGAGGATGTTAAAATAGAGAGAGAAGCTCATGGACAGAAGGTAGGTGAAATAGACCTATGCATCTTTGACTATTTATCACACGGCTTTGCAATTCATCACACAGCTATCACCTCTCCACCTGTAGTGTATAGGGTTGTGTGTATGTGCACACACACAGTATATATTTATCTACTCTACAGTTCTTATAAGAGTGCCCATCACCACAGGGTTTGTGCAACACAGCATACGACTTTATACATCACAGGCTGGACACCATGTTATGGAAACCAGCCCCAGCCCCTGTATAAACGATCTGAACTTATCTCGCTATTTGTGATGATTAAAAGTGAAGCTTTCCCAGACGTTGGGTGAGGTTTCGTCTCCCGAATTTCCTATGCGCCACTCATTCTGATTTTAAATCTTAAGTAGACCAGAGGCAGGTAGTGAGTTGGGTTAACTACAGCTGTGCTGCGGTAGGGTAGATGCTTCCAGCAGTGACAGAAAGAGTTTTTTCCCCTCAATGCAAGTAGGCCAGCCTTCCGATAGGTGGTAGCTAAATCAATGGAAGAATCCTTCTCTTGATCTAGCCACATCTACCCTGGGGAATAGTTCGACCTAACTATGGTGCTCAGGGTGTAAATTTTTATCACAGCCCTGCGTGATGTAGCTAGGCTGACCCAAGTTTTGTGTGTAGACCAGGCCTTAGTAAAAGCCATCCCAAGAGTGGCTGAATCAGAGAGCTACTTGGAAGAACAGTTCTCAAAGAGTAAATACTATTATGCATGCACATGTGCCACCTAAACAGAATGCACTGGGCCACAACATTCATAGGTGGAAGGTCTGGCATCTGCTTTTTATATTGCAATATAATGGGGGTGGTTAGACCGCCGGTCACATTCAAAGTGCTCCGTGGCCCATTTGCTGATTTGCCACTGCTGCGGCTTCTTCCACCCCAGTGCTGAAAAACATAAAATGAGGTAGATAAGGCTCCATCTTTGGAGGGATTTTATAGAAACAGAAAGTTTGGTGGAGGCCACGGAACTCTTCTATGAATTTGCCACATTCATCAATGGATATTTTTTTCCCCAGGGTGGCAAGGTGACAGTTACAAGGAAGAGGATAGAAGTTGGGGGGAGGAGAGCAGGTGTACAGTGGGGGAGAACAAGAGAAGAGGGGAAGGAGAGAGACAAGGACAGGAGTTGGGCAGGATCTGGGCGAATAGGAGCAGAAGGGTTTATAAACACTAGAGCATAAGTTGCCAAAAACAGTGGTATGTGAGCTCGTTGGTAGTGATGCGCTATAATAGGTTTCTCTGTCCCCTTTAAGGGATAGTGGGGGCTGTGGCTACCCAACCCCATTCCATGACATGGCTTCTTGAAGGAAAAAGGTATTAAAGGGAGTGAGCTATCTCCTTAACATGATAAAAATACAGCTGTTAGATGCCTTCTTGGAGGATTAAAAGGGAGAGGGCTAACAGTGAGGAGAGAGAGACTCCCTAAGGTGAGAACCAGAACCAGGAGGGAGAGTGGTGGGATGGGGAAGACTTCCTGAATCATGGCCCAGCATCGAGGAGGGTGGCTGGTGGGCCCTGGAATCCAGAGGGCAAATGTGAGTCTCAGGACCAAGGGAGGCTCCATGGAATGGGGTTGGAACCTCAATACTGGTGGGCTGGGAAAGCCTGTTTGAATCATTTCACAACCCCGTGCAGGAGGGCTGTGGAATCCCTTAACCAAGAGGAAGGAACGGTGAGACCGGGACAGGAGGAGACGTGAGGGAAAGAATCCAGAATGGTCAGGGGCCACAGCTTCCTGGCTCAGAGGGAACTAGGAACATGAAGCCTTGAGGAGAAAAAAAGAAAAAAGGGTGAATTGGAGTTGAAGTCCTGCACTTCCAAACAAACCTCCCGCAAGCTCTCTGTCCCCCGCCCCCTGTTTTTACACATACCCCATCAGAACCCTTTCTGCCCTTCCCCCCAAGCCCTCCCCACACTTCAGCCAGAATCCCACTCCCCTCCACTCCCAATCTAACTTTGTTAGACCTGAGTGGGAAAATGAGTTTTCCTGTTTTGTGAAACTTTTCATGATTTCAAGAATTATCCCACTCTGCATCAGGACAAAAAACTGAGACCTTTCAGAGATGGTCATGAAAGATCAGAGAGAGAGAGAGAGAGAGACCCATCAACCCATCCTAGAATAGCCAATAGCCTGGTGGGCAGGGCACTCATCTGAATCAAGCCGAATAGGGACTATGCACCTGGTCTGTGCATCCCAGGTGAGCATCCTGTCCCCAGGCTGTTCTGAGGTGTTTGTCTATCTCGTTTTGACTAGAAATTCTATCCTAAACCTGAGAAACCTTCCCAGTGAAAGTTCTGTCAAAACCGGTGGGTTCCTGGAAAACGTAAGTTTCTACAAAACAGCCTTTTCAGTTTCACTGAAAAATTCCCAGCCAGCTCTAAACCTCATGCCTTCTACCCCTCCCACTTTGACTTCCCCAGCCTAACTCCCTTCACATCAAATTCCCCCCAGGCAGATCTCCATCAGATACATTCCACAATGAAATTAAGTATTTACAGACTTGTAGTAAATTAAGCTATTGTGGCCTAAAATAAAGGTGCACAAAAAGGAGAAATTTGCACATGGTTCTTCAAACGTCCGTTTAAGAAGGTGACACACGTATCAATAATGTTTGGGAAATGCTGCACTAGAGCACATTCCCCTAAAGAAAAACAACCCATCAAACTCATTAAAATAAAGGGAACCAACAGCTCTTGCATAAATGTAAACGTTGATTTAAGTGGAGTTGCAGGGATGAGTTTAGCTTGAAATCTATAAAGCACTTTCAAAGCAGGAGCATATTGCATACAAATGAGTGGTAAATAATTTGCATTGATAATAGAGCTCCAAGCAGCTCATATAGACTGAGAAAAAAAACCAAAGCAAACATACTGTACAATTAGGAACTGGTCATTAAATAGCATCTAGCTATCTACATTTGTATATGCACTCATTACCATGGTGTCTGTGCAGTTATTATTCACATTTTATGTTATTTTTTGATTTATGTAACCCTTAATATACACACCTTGGAGTGCATTACAAATTGGCAAACCATATCACCGAAATAAGCAATACTTGGCATTTATTCAGTGTCTTTCAAAAGGCAGAAGAATACTGTTCTTCTGAATGGATTCTAGGATATCACAGAGAACCTAGATAGATAGGCAAAGGGCTTTAGCCAGGATCACCCAGTGAGATAGAACCAGGGGTCCCGATTCCCAGTTCCTTGGTTTACCACTAGACCACACAGCCTCTCTAACTACTGCTACTGTACATCTTGGATAAAACATTGCAGCAGCTTTAGAAGCATATAGCAACACTACACAGCAGGTCAGGTGCAGGAAGTGAAATATGCAGCCAATTGAAGCTTCAGGGCAATTTAAGTGGGTTGAATACATTTACAAATATTAGCAAAATGAAGAATTTGACTTAATATGTATAGCAAGCATAGCAAAGCAATGAGTAGGGCAGAGCAATGAGAGAGTCAGGAGATTGCAACAGCCTACAAATTGAAGTAGAGACGGGAGGGCTCTTTGAGTTGCCCCAAACTTCTGCCTTTCATAGAATATCAGGGTTGGAAGGGACCTCAGGAGGTGATCTAGTCCAACCCCCTGCTCAAAGCAGGACCAATCCCCAACTAAATCATCCCAGCCAGGGCTTTGTCAAGCCTGACCTTAAAAACTTCTAAGGAAGGAGATTCCACCACCTCCCTAGGTAACGCATTCCAGTGTTTCACCACCCTCCCAGTGAAAAAGTTTTTCCTAATATCCAACCTAAACCTCCCCCACTGCAACTTGAGACCATTACACCTTGTTCTGTCATCTGCTACCACTGAGAACAGTCTAGATCCATCCTCTTTGGAACCCCCTTTCAGGTAACTGAAAGCAGGTATCAAATCCTCCCTCATTCTTCTCTTCTACAGACTAAACAATCCCAGTTCCCTCAGCCTCTCCTCATAAGTCATGGGTTCCAGTCCCCTAATCATTTTTGTTGCCCTCCACTGGACTCTTTCCAATTTATCCACATCCTTCTTGTAGTGTGGGGCCCAAACCTGGACACAGTACTCCAGATGAGGCCTCACCAATGTCGAATAGAGGGGAACGATCACGTCCCTCGATCTGCTGGCAATGCCCCTACATATACATCCCAAAATGCCATTGGCCTTCTTGGCAACAAGGGCACACTGTTGATTCATATCCAGCTTCTCGTCCACTGCAACCCCGAGGTCCTTTTCTGCAGAACTGCTGCTGAGTCATTCGGTCCCTAGTCCGTAGCGGTGCATGGGATTCTTCCGTCGTAAGTGCAGGACTCTGCACTCGTCCTTGTTGAACCTCATTATTAAAGTATTTGTATCTGTCGAAGACTGAGATTAGATCAGGCAAAACATCTGAAAGCAAAGCCCAAAGGCCAACCCCCCCTTCAATAGTCTGCAGCCAGGAACACAGTTGCGATCTAACAGGTCCTTGTGAAACACTGTGGCTACTTCCCATGCACCTGCCTCTCTGCTGCTGCTGGGAGTTTAACAGTTCATAGCAGCCATTACCATCACAAGCTGTTTTTATGCTGCCCCATTCTAGAACCATTTCAGTACAAGGAGCATCCCCAGTGGTCTCTTACTCACCCCCAGCTCCTGTCTTCCCAGGACATCTCAACCAAGACTTTGTGTATCTGCATAGGCCCTGTGAGCCCATGGAATCTCTGCTTCATTTCATTAGCTGCCCGCATTTGTGCATGTCACAGACGCTTGCATGGATCACTGATGGATTCCAAGCTCCAGCAGTCTTACTTATTAGTAGATGGACACAACTAGCCCACTCCAGATCTCACTGCCCTAGAGCAGCTCTGGGAGCTCTAGAGGACATCAAATAATCTTGTTCAATATTCACTGAAAATTGAGTCACTACTAGGTATTTAACTCAGAGTAAAAAAAAAAAAGCAGTTTGATTCCCCTCCCTAATATGAAGCATATGTGTGCAGAGAGCTCCAAGGGGCTATGGCTCCTGTAGTGGGAAGAAATGAAGAACGGCAAAACTAAGGCGGAATAACAAGAAAGGTTTCATGGTCAGGAAGCCTATTAGCTGGTGGAGTAGTCTCCCAGTAGGAGAACTAGAGTGCTTTGGCAGACCTAGCTTCAGTGCTCCTAGCAAGTTGCTGAGAGACACAGGGCCCACCGCCATGCAGGACATTCACCACTAGCCTACTAATGAGCCTCCTGGCTTGGCTTATTGCTGCTATCTGAGAAAAGCCCATTGATTTTAAATTTCATTAAAAACAAGATGTTTGACAACAATTTTCTGCAGCGCAGCTGCAGTATAAAGAGTAACTTTTGGAATCATGGGAGAAAATACCAGGCAGAAATTCTGAACAACTTTTCAGTAATATTTTGAATATTTATTTTAAACCTTTTCCTAGACTACTTAAATAAAGATTCCAACACTGCTTGAACCCCCTTTCTCTCCCCCTGCTACCCTCTCCCCAGAAGCTAGCTGCTTTTTCAGATGTACCCTCTGATCTAATAGCCACTTTCCTTTCTATTATTTCCAGATAAAACAAAAACAATAATAAATAATAATAACAATAAAATAATGTTAAGGCAGCGTTAAGGTTGGGAATACATAATCAATAATTTCAATAAAAGCCAATACAAGGATGCTGTAACTATCCCAAAAGCCAGCATTACAAGAAATCAAAAACACATTAGAGAAATACAGAATTAAGGCACACAAAGTACCTTAACTCTTCCCTGTAGCAACACTATATGTTTATGATGAAAGCATTTGTAAGAGTCTGTGGACCACTACGCCTCAACCTTAATTCCATTTTAACAGTTTGGTGTCTTGGAATTTCCTTAATTTTTAAAAATATCACACCTGAACACTAAACAAGAAACCTAAAGAGAAAGCTACCTTACAATGGCTGCTTTGGTGTGAATTTGGCCCTTAACATTTGCAGTTGACTTATTGGTTTAGAGGGCTGTGTTAGTAAGACTGGCACTATGTGCAGGAAGGCAGTGAGAGCCAAATGCTTTCCCAACACTGCTGCCTCCGTTCTGCCCGTAGCGCTGTTCCAATGGGCAGTAGAGCTGAAGCTGCAATGCCATGGGAATCTTTCCAAACACTGATGCCAGAGCTAGTATGCAGCCAGTGAGCCTTTAAAGAGCAGACACAGTTGGGCCTGTTAATGTACCTATGAAAAACTCTTGACAAGTGTCCAGTCTCCCTTATATCACTGAGTCATTACAACTCATTGCAAAATACCTGTAGAGAAAGGGTGGTGATTGGTTGAATTTCCTCTGTCACAATGGCCACATGTAAAAGTTACCTGAGCCTGGCTAGAACCTGCACAGTCAAAACGATTAGATAAAATCATTAATTTAGCTTAATTACAACCTAATTTCTTCAACTGCAGGTGCTGTGCAAGATTTCAACTAATTTTCATTATATTGAAGTGTCAGCTATTCCATTGGTAAGGTATTTGGGGAAAGAAAAAAAAACTGACACAGGATGCTAAGTTTCCTAAAGAACCCACTTTTCAGTTCATAAAGTAATTAATGATGAATGCTCAGAAAATATATTCTGCACGCAAAGAGTAAGTTTGGGGGACACTAGGCTGTATTTTTGATACAAAACAAAGACTGAATCCCTTTAATTGCAAAATGAAGCTCAGCCTTACCTGCAACCAGCACCTCCGTAATAAAGAAGGGCCTAGTCTAACACTTGCTCACACAGGTACCAGTATCTCTGCAGGACCCAAAAATAGATGAGATATTACTATTAACACTGGACATGCATGTTTACAGGGACAGCACAAAACACCAACAAAAGAATTTTCAGAGAGATATAACCCTTGTACTTCAGGGCTTAAACCAACCTTTAATTAATGGGAATTAGGAAGAAACTTTCCCTGGGACAAGTTATCCCCTTCCTTCGAAATGTAGGGTTTCTTGCTCACTTCTCTGAAGCAACTGGTATTGGCCACTGATGGAAACAGGAGTGGATGGCCCTTTTGGTTTTAAGGCATGACAGAACCTAATTTAAAGATAGTGTCCAAACTGCTAGATCGTGCCTTTCTATGCTTTTTTCTTTTAAATCATGTCAGTGGCAGGCTTACTGCACTCACAAGTATCCCTAGCATAATAAACCACACAGACAGGAAGGTATTAATGTACTATGAAAACATTTCACATTTTAAGCTTCGAGAGACAAGGCAAAAAAACATGAATGCAACATTGGCTGTTTCTTTGTTAATAGTGCCAGCGGGCACAACCAAAAACCTTTTTCGGAACTCTTTTGCCAAAAGGTAACAGAGAGCCCTCTAGAGGCAGGAAACATAAACAGACCCTCTCATAAACCTAAAGGAAAGGAACACACAGATGCCTGCAGCCTCTGTCTCTCCTGCATATCAGAGGCCTTGTTCCTCAGGATACGAATGGCTGCCATTGACTTCTGCAAGGCCCCTGGAAACTACTGATTTATTCCATTGCCTTCAGCCTTTTGATTTTAATGATGATTGTTCTTCAGCTGCAGTTAGGAACACAGAAGTAATTAAGTCAAGAAAACCAGGCATTAAGAATAAACTTCACCTAAACAGCCCAGTCAACATTGCTATTAAATGATTTCCTTGGCATTTTTTCTTTAGTCCCTCCCGCCAGGTAAAATCCTAGCCCTATTGAAGTCAAAGGGAGTTTTGCCATTCATAGCCAGGATTCAGGAGCCTAAGTCATTGATGCTTGTAAAGTGTTTTGAAATCTTTGAAAATAAGTGCATTTTACTCTGAGCCAGCATTTGTGTTGTTACTTCACTAAAAAGATTGCTAGAGAGAAAGAGGGCAGATATTAAAAATCTGACTCCATTAAGTGGGAAGTAGAAACTCAGAACTTTTGCCTATTGCTTTAAAAAAAAATCATATTGAATACTGGAAAGTGACAGGAGTGTAGGTTACCTTATGTAACAGTTTCCTGGAGGTATCTGCTATGCTGCCCAGAGCGTGATTTGGAAAGTACATCCCTTTACATGACAGTAGAATCTATTTCAGGATCAGGAAAATAGAATCTCAAACTTCTTACCCAAATATTGTAGCTAATCTGCTCCATTACAAACAGTGGAGTTAGAATAATTTCTTTCTGGATTATTCCGAATGAAAGACTCTCCTCAAGGGGAAAAATGTACCATAAGTGCTTGTATTACATGACCAAGTTGATGTTTTCCCAGACTTATTCAGAACATTTATAAGAGCTCTCTCTCATTTGATGTTTAAATAGCTGCTGCTCCATTTTAAACATTCTCCCCATTCTAACTGATAATTAAACTCTCTCCCATCTCCTCAGCGCACTGGCTTATTAGAACAGTGGTTTTCAACCTGTGGTTTGTGGACCTCTGGAGGTCCACAGACTATGTCTAAGACTTCCAAAGGAGTCTGCACCTCCATTTGAAATTTTGTAGCGGTCCACAAATGAAAAAAGGTTGAAAACCACTGCTTCAAGGGAATGCCTACATTGCAGCTGGGAGAGTGCCTCCCAGCCTGGACAGATGGACTTGTGCTCGTGGGGCTTAAGCTACTGCGTGAAAACTAGTGTGGATGGAACAACTTGAGCTGGTCGGGTGGGCTTGAGAGCATTAGCTGCAGCTCAAGCTGCAACATCCACACTATTTTTAGTGCACTAACTTGAGCCCTGCAGTTCAAGTCTGTCTACTGGGCTGGGAGGCAGGCTCTTGGCTGCGGTATAATGTCCCTAAGCAGGAAAACAAACATCTTACATGTGACAAGGTATAATACTATCCACTAGCCCATTACCCTGGTCAACTTTTGTTTGGTTTGCTGGAGCTAGTCAGCAGGGGTACCCACATCCAGCTACACCTACTTAATGTATGTTAGATCAAAACCCACCGTATTCTCTAGTACTTTATTTTGAACATTGCTTCTTGCTTGAGTGCCCCAGCAGTACACAGCTGTAGCTGATTAGCTCTGCCATTGCCCTGTATCAGAGGGAAGAGGTCAGCTGAAGACACTTGGCCAAGAAGAGCTATGGAAAGGGATGCTCATGGGGAAATTTGGGCACTCTAATAGATGACTTGAGAACAGATGCTGCTGATTCACTCTGCATAGGTGCAAAGCAACAAACTCTGGAAAAGCTGAAGCCAGATACCAGTGAGGAGGACCAATACAATGACAGGATGGAACTTCAGTACCAAGATGCAATCCTGCTCTCCTTGAAGTCAGTATCCGATTGCAGTGGCAATGGACTCAAGTCCTTACGGAGGAGATTGGCCCTTTGGACACCCATTGCCAGGGAGCAATGGGAATGCGCAGGACATATAAAGTGAATGCAAGTTGTACATGGATTCTTTACTAAGAGCAATCCCTTCTGCAGCCGTCAACGAACTGCCGCTGCTCTAGATTATGGATTTACTTGGACCCTGTGAAAGCAGGATCAGTCAGTTCTCTAAGACCACAGGTAAAGGCTCAGTGGATCACAAACTAGAGAATCTCTGCCTTAGGAAATTAGGCAATCTAGGTCTGGGTATTCGCCAGTTTTCTAAGGGTTAATGCCAATGTATCCCCATCCCTCTAGATACTGCTAAGCCATCCCCCGCCAAGGCTGTCTTACTTCTAGCTCAACAATACTTCTGAAGAGCGATTACTTTGCTTTTAGAATGCGCCAAGCTGTACAAAGTGACAGCCATTTTCAAATAGTTACCCATTGCTCTGGCACTGCAGAACATTAGTCACTGGGCCAACTCAATCCTGGGTGTAGTTTGTGTTGCTAAGTCCAGGGTATAGAGAAGCAAAGGAAACACATAATGAGCCAATGAATTAGAATAGAATGCCATATATCTGAAGACAAAGTTTGACTGTTTGGTTTTAGAGTACCCTCAGTAATAAAACATTTTAAAAATGCACTATATTAAATTATTGGATTTTTTTTTTAATAACCATGTTCATTGTAAGAGATTTTCAAAACCACTATTCTCGAGTCAAAGGGTTGCTTGTTATATTTTTGAAGGCAGCTTTATGGTGGTCTTCACAATCGTGTCCTTTCATTCACAGGTGGTGGAACTGAGGGGGCTATCACCCCGCAATGGGAATATTGGGGGCAGATACATGTTTCACCTCTGCAAGGTATTTTGGGGGCAGAAGAGTGGGACCTGGCTATCTTTCCGTGCCTGTATGTATCAGGATGCGGGGGAAGAAGGATGTGGAAATGAGAGAAGGATCCAAAAGGACACAAGATCAGGCTGGTTGCCAGAGAGTAGGTAGGACTCCCTGGTCCAGTCCAGACCAGGCTTCCAGCCACTGCGAGTTCCAGCAGAGATGTTTGGCCCAGGAAGAGGCAGGAACACATGCACCAGCTAAAGGGGTGTGGGGGACAGGACAGGGTGCATCCATGCACAGGCACAAGTAGCTGAGGGGAGGTGGAGGACCACAGGGCACCAGCTTCCACTGCCATAGGAACAGCAGCAGCAACTGTTGGGATGCCTTTTCCCAGCCTGGAGTCAGCTGTGCGCCCCTCCATCTCATCTCAGTATTTCCCCCTTACTTCTGCTCCTATCCTATGCCCCCATTAAAGGAAGTTTTCGTTCTCCCCCTCCACCTCCCATTTTCACCTTCAAACCTGTTCTTTCCTTCTAGGTAGTGCGAGGGTTCTTTCCTTCCAGAGCTCCAGCAATCTTTTCCAGTAGAAAGCCTACTGAAAAATTCTGACAAGACGAAGCTGTATTTGCCAGCCTGAAATGGAAAAACATGATCTTGGAAGTTAGTCATATGGCCCAAGTGTTTTTAAGCCACTTCTGTGATTAAAATGAAGAAACGAATAACAGAGTCTTTGGATCCTTGCAATTTATTAACACTTCAAAACACGTCCTACAGTAAGGGAATCTCTTGCCCCTACTCCCTTTGCTACTCAATCACTGTTCTGAAACAATTTAAATTCCTTGCAATAAGCAAATAGATACTTCAGGCACTATGTGAATACAAAAGTGACAATATAAAAACAATTAAACCACATGCAATACACGTAAATATATAAGGAAATGTAGCATCATAACAACACACACAAGCACTGTTAGAACAATTCACATAAGTGAATATACAATATGCATAGCATGTTTAATAACAGGTTTACAGCTCATGTACAAGTAATCAGTCAGCCTAAATAGGAAAGAAAAAGTCTTAAAATACTGGATAACTGCTTAAGCCACAGCTTACAAAACCTGCTGTATCTCAGCCTCTCTGCAACTGCAGAGTAACAGTCAAAATAAATAAGTGAGGACTATGTTTAAATGACACAACTAACAGATCCCTTATTTCTAATAATCGGTCCTTCTTGTTTTCACCCAAGGTTCATTAGCCAAAATGCTAAGAGGAGGTTGCCAGAATAAAGCAATAGTTGTGTACTCAAAAACTATTTTAATACTGATCATAATTATGTGCATTTTTAATCAATACAAGTAGTTACAAAAGTCTAACATTACTGCTAGATGTCTGATACTGTGTTTACATTATATTATGTACCTAACACTGGAGAAATGTCTTGGTGAGAAGTTTGAAGTATACGTATTAGATTGTCTTTCTCTTTTGTTCACTTGGGGTGGGGAGCAAAAGGAGAACCGAAGAGGCAAATAATTCTCCTTTCAAACCAGCGTAAAATGGCTGGAAACAAGTGTGATTCCTCTACAGGCAGGGTGATAGCAAGGTGTGTCCCAGACGAGGATAGAAGTTAAGCAATATAAACCCTCATACTACAGGCATAAGAAGCTCTAACTGCCTGGATTTTAGATGAAGCATCCCCTATTGGCAGGTTATGGCATAATAGGAGATTACGGTCTTCCTCTGAAGCATCTGGTATTGGCAAAATGTCAGTTATAGCCAATCAATGGGTCATCTAGTCCTGCGTACTCTGTATGGCATTTCCTATGTTCCCAATGCCAAAGGCTCATTTGCAGCATCGGACCACAGATCTGTATTTTTATAGTGGAATTAAGTCAGACTGGACAAAATTATACAGGGCATCTGCACTGAGCCAATTCAGGTGGAGTTTATTGTCTAGAGTTACACACAAACTTTGATGCTGGTTCCAAAAGAAGACCATTCTTCCTTTCTAGATGAGGAATGGCAAGGGAGAAGTGGGAAGAAAAGGAAAAATGAGGCGGGGATAAGAGGCAGACTTAGATCTCTAGAACTAAAAGGTAAAAATAGATGCATTGTTTATACTAAAAGAAAAGGAGTACTTGTGGCACCTTAGAGTCTAACAAGTACTCCTTTTCTTTTTGTGAATACAGACTAACACGGCTGCTACTCTGAAACCCATTGTTTATACTAGTATAACATTTCCTCCCATCACAGAGAATCTCTAGCAAATAAGAATGACATTTTATATACTATATTGCTCAAACCCTAGAGCAAACAGCATCATTAATAAATAGCTTAGCAATAACTAGAATCACATTAGACAAAAAGAACAATATGCAGAGGCAACTACAGAAATGGATTGCATTGGGGATCCCTCTCAGAAGCCCTTAAGATTCCTCTTGTTTTCTAGCTGTGTCTCCCTTATCCTTGAAGTCCTAAAGGACACCATCCTTTTGACCAAGGAATGGATAATACTCCCTTCACAACTGGCAAAAGTCACACCTTAACTAGGTCACTGCTGAATGACACAAACCCCTAGGAGCTGAGTGCATTACTTCCCATATCTTGCTAGGCCTTGGAGATCAATCCACCAGGGGAGGAGATACTAGGGTCTTCAGTATGACAATACAGAGCAGTGTCACTAGGCTGGCCAAATACATGAGTTATCACCAAAAAAAAGCCACTACTAGTGATATTAAAGTGTTGTTGAGATTTGGTGCAATATGGCTCGTTACTTGTGAAAGCAGAAAGCTCTGGTAAATCATGTTTTAACTAGGGGAAATCTGCAGAAACAGATCCCCAGTCCTCAGCAAGTTAAATAGATGTCTGATTTCTTCATGCTAAAAAGTACATATCAGCAACAAGACACGAACCCCTGGGTGTAGGAAACTTGTCAATAAAATAAAGCAGACAAAATGCATTAGCTTAGAACAGTGATTTCCTTAACTAAGATATATTCAAACAGCACACTGCCAACTTTCTTCTAGCTTGGATTTTTTGTATTCCATTGTTTGTATTCCAAGAAGCTTGAAAACATTTTTTCTCTCTATTGATTTTGTCCTCCTTTATTGGAGGAACGTTGCATTTTGCAAAATTTCCTATGCTGCCAACACAGCTGTCTTTTGTTGCTGGTGCACAGGAAAGTAAACAATCTCAGCAGGAATGTGCACAGCTTGGAAAACCCACACAAAACTAGAACTGCAGAACAACTTAGGATGCTCACATGGGTTTCCTCTTTTCAGAGGGTCTCATGAAAACGGGGACTTTAAAATTGAACCAGAATTCAAGCTTATAGCGTGGATGGGACTAACCTAGTCTTGTCCATACTACAAGTTCTAACCCTTTTGGTAGAAATGGGGTTCTGGGTTTTGTAGCATAGACCTTCCAATGGTAGCATTCTGCAAACCAAATGGGTGCTTCAGCGCAGTAGTTTTCACCCTTCTCCAGAACAGGACTCCGTTACAACAGACATTTTTGGAACCACCTCCTCCACTAAACCAGAAAGAAAGCGGTGGGAGGTCACAACCGCCCTTCCTGTTCATAACCCAAACTAGAAAAGATATATACATAATAGATACATGGGGAAAACCACCAATTATTCAAGACAGTTTAGATGATTTTGCATTAATTTTCCAAACATTAATTTTTGGATGAGATAAAGCCTGGGAAATTTCAACCCAAAAGAAATTAGTCCAAAAGTTATGAAGAACTGCAAAGAGGCTGTTAATTCTGTGCTAGTATTTTGCCTAGCACAGTGTGGCTAGGATATTGCACTAGAGCCTAAAGGCACCTGTAAGTCAGAACGGAAGTTTTAATCCAAATGTAACTAACAGCTATCTATATATCTAAAAACCACCTGCAGTCTTCAAGTGTTAGATTAACAAGGATCAGAAAAATTCGTTAAGGCTGATTTTTCCCCCACACATCCCCAGAAACATTTGCTTTTACTCAAATACAACACGTGGCAATACATAACAGTGATCCATTAATCTTTCAGCAATTGTAGAACACCCATCACTGTGGCATCTAAGTGCTAAGAATGGAGTAGCAACATTGACTCCAATTTTCCTAGCTTTTGTCTGTTAAGTTAGACCTTGAATTTTCTTTTAACATAGCTTTTTTAATCTTAGGAAGTTTCAACTGAAACAATCTTTCAATATATACCCTTCATAGACTTGTATGTGATTTAAGCAATTCTCTGGTGACATCTTAGGAGCCAAGACCTATTGTCCAATACATATTTAAAAAACACCTGTATTTCCTTGGTGGTCTTTAATAGCATCTCTGTTTGGAAAGCTCCTTTTAGGATTTGTGGGAGGTGGCTGCTACGTTTCAGCTCAAAACTATTCTTTTACTAAAATATCAAGTGAAAGCGCAGATTTCTAATGGAAAGCGCAGCAGACCTATATCCAGAACCCAGAAAGCAAGCACTTCTCAAACAGAGGATGAAAAAAAACCCCCACAACTTTCTTCTGGCAGTTTTAGTGTCTTTTTACCATACAATGCTAATAGCCCTGGGAATGCTTTTTTTTTTTTTTAAAGCAATATATCATCTGATCTGAATTCAAGTAAGTGTCTATTAAATGCTATTAAAGTCATCACTATGATTAACACTATTCAACTGCCAACTCTGCTGAAACAACTCCACGCCAATTACTCATCCTAGCAGATCCAACCCGCAATATCAATTCATTAACACACTTCATGGCATTTACTTACAGCAGCAACTGTGTGGTAGCCAATAACCTGTGTACACAGAACTGTATATCTCAGCCTAGTTCCCTTGCATGCAATATGTTTAGAATTCCATTTATCAGCATGAACCTCTAAGGACACAACAATACTGAGCAAGGTCACAGAAATCACCTAGGATGCTTTACTTTGACCCCATTCCTGACCCCACACCTCACTATTATAAGACAAGGTTATCACTCTAGTTCTGCCATTTTAAAAGTGTTTTTAATTTCTTCCAGCACTTGGTATTTCTCCATAAGAAATTGACATTTGTAGCTCTATTTTCCAGCCCACTTCCTTTTTAAAATAGGCACTAATAACACTTAAACGTGTTCCTGTCTTGCATGCTCTCTTTCATTCCTCTGTCACTGTTAGAGGGTAAATTTTACTTAATTCCCCCTCCCGCACTGTTCTAAAAATTGCTCTGTCTCTAGATCTCTCTCTAGCTCTCAAAGGTTCTACAAAAAACATGTCAAACAGACATTAACAGGTTGTGACAGGAGTCCTTTTCCCTTGAACAACTCTCCTTGTTTACAACCAGGAGTTATGAATTTTTGGTCCTTTTGTTTACGTTAGACCCAGAACATTTGTTTTATTAATTTATTTTACATTTCTTTCAAGGACTAAAGAATAAAAGTAAAAAGGATTAGAACTGAGCTGTTCAAGCACAAGGGAGTCTTGTACCATATCTAAGCATCATGAAAAAAGCAGGTTTTCATCCCACAGAAGATGAGGCTTTTAAGTGTCTGTTGCATTGTTTTTAAAAGACTACATTTTAGTGCTTGGTTACTCTGAGCTACTTCTTAAAAAGGGACACAATCCAACTTGAAATCTATTCAGATGAAAAGTAGTTTCAGGTACTACATCTGCCCTGAGTCCCTCAGCCAATTTTTGTGGTTTCACATCACTTTCCCCTCCTTTACTATTGCTATGTAAAAGTCCCCAAAATAAGGGAAATCTGACTGACTACACAGAGGAAACAGTAAAACTGACTATATATAAATTGCTGTTTATATGCAGAAACAAACAGACTGACAAAATAAAGACTATATTCTTCCCGCTGCCCCCGTCTTGCTCAGGTTATAGTAACCTTAACACAAGAATGTCAAAAAAATAAATTTCAGGCAGAAATGTGATTTTTAATTTGATGGTGCCCCTTTGAACTCTGTTACCAGTATCTAAAGTGTGTCATGTCCAGTACTTCTCTGGATCAGACGATTATACTAGTTTTCTAGTACACTCACGGATGATAGACCCATTTCTATTTCAAGAGCATGTTTAGTCCCTGGCAAGCTGAACTTAAATTCTACAGAAAGATTCCGGGATTCTGCAGCCATTTGTTGAGGCAGACTAGGAATTCTGCAATAGTTTCATTTAAAGGGAGTTTAAATATGAAAATTAATAGTACAACAGGGAGAGTAACTCCCTGTGTTTAAATCTGATGCTGTTCCCACATGTTCAACATGCCAATTTCTTTTACATCAATGATGTACAACTGCATCTTAGACATTGTCACGGGTGAAGCTGCAGGTTTTGACAGCTGGGTAGTTTGGGGTTGTGGGATAATCAAAGCTTTTAGCTAAATCATTTAACTATTTTGCAGTTGATCATTTTATGTTGACATTTAAAGGTCTATCATTAGGTTTCAGCATTACCAACCCAGTTACATGAATAAGGAATGTCACATTTCTCAGATCATTTCAGGCTTTCTGTCGTCTCTGGAAGAAGCCAGTGTCAAGGTCTGCATTCAGAGTTTCAAAGAAAAGCATAAAGTTAAGGGCTGGGTTTTTAATTTTGTTTTAATTAAAAGCTTACTTTCTTAAGCACAATTCTGCACTCTAGGAATTCACAGGGCCCTACCTATAACTCAAACCTATGGGTCTAAAACTGAGAAATTGTCTGGAATCATGAACAGTTTTATGTGCTAAGCTCAACAAGAGAGCCCAAGACATGTCCTTGCTGTTAGCTACAAAGGCAACTTAGCCTGCCCCCCCTGCCTCCCAAAAATAAAAATATATGCATTTTTAAAAGCGTTCACACACTTGAGACTATTCCCAGATAATAGCAAACCTTGGTTAAGCTGCGCCATACCAATAATTTAAGGAGGTGGCGGTGGGAAACAAATATGAAGAGAATGGTAAGTGCAAAGAAAACCAGGAAATTTTGAAGAGAAAACTTGTAAAAAGATCAAGCATTTGAATGTATGGAAATAAAGTTAAGATCAAATGACCTTAACTCCCTATCCCATTGCCCAGAGAACAACCAGAATTATATGATAACTGTAATCAGTCAATAATACACAGGATCAAAAAGAAAAAGAAGACTTATACAGTGAATGAAGGTCTGTGTCTTTTTCATGGCCATAGACAGGTCTCAGGAAAAGTAGAACTTTTTAAATGTAGATGAATAAGCAAAGGAACTCATTCCTCATGATCCATAAGGGGTACATATGCTACCAATCATGTAAGTGTCATATACAGCACGAGGATACGTACATATACAAAGCCTCCTAAATCAAGATAAAATGTGCCACTTATACAGAGGGAGCAAAGGATAGGTTTAAAGCTTCCTGTGTTTCCAATATTTTTTATGCATGTCACTCAAAGAGACACTCTTCCCACCTTCCTTTTTAAATTCCTGATATTTACTAAATGCTACAGGTTGAAGTTTTTCTTTTATAAAAATTCATTTATCAAATTTTGATCAAGGACAACTATTGATGCAGAAGTAGTTTCAGAGGTAAGTACTGTGTACAACAGGTTGCACCTTTAATGACAACAGTGTGTCAGTCATAACGTACTTGTCTACGTACATAAAATCTGCTAACTTTTTAGCCTGGTTGGTTCTGCTTAGATCTGTAGGAGCTGCTGACCTTTGAAAGCCTGTAGGAGCCTCTGTGAAGCTTAGAGGGTGACATTCTGGCCCCACTGAAGTCAATTAGAGTTTTGTCATCGGCTTCAGCAGGACCAGGATTTCATCCAGAAATTCTCCATCAGTCCATGAAGATTCAAAAAAATCCACAGCAAATAACTCCAAATCAAAGTATCCGTATTTCCCACTAACTATGGATTCTGCTAGTCTAAGCCATTCATTGGTTTCTGCTTTAAGTTGAAGTCTCATTTTAGCTCCCATATCTGAAAAATATCATGTCTTAGCCACTTGATAGTTGGCTAAGATATTCTCACCTGGCAAGGAGCCTCGGTCAGAAGTTTCAGGTGGATTTGTTTAATTTTGGCAGCATTACCGGGCAGACGATTATAACAGAAAGGTAGGTACAAAGGGCTTGGCTTTTAAAGTGTGCCTGCTTCCCTCCATATCTTTGAAATGCTGTCAGAGTTCTGAAACAAAAACAGCAACTTCATGAATCTTCCAAATCTTACACCACCTCCATAAGCTATCCTGGTTTTGACAAAAGTAACAGTGAACCTGAGAGGTCCATAAGACACAGATAGAATGCTCAATTTCTGAATATGGGGACTTGTCTCCTCAAGATGCCAAAATGCACTAGGTCACCAAAACCCCAGCAAACAAACCTAAGATGAAGTTTCTGGGTTGCATCATTATAGAGGTAGGATATGACAAAGATTCACTGAATTATTCTTATAATCAGGGAAGTCTCCAAATTTGAACAGCCAGATTTGGCACAAAAAATTCCCTCTCACCTTCCACCTTACCTACCTCACTTGCAGTAAGAGAAAGCTTCTCCCAAGCATTTTAGAAGGGTAGCAAATTTTCTCTTTATAATAGAAAAATGGTTACAACCTTGACTATGGAGAGGCTACCGCCTTTCCATAATACATTAACAGAGCCACTGTCAGAGTTACTAGGTGGTGGAATATTCCCCCACCCCTCACTCATGGAGTTACTATGTTGAATTGTACGATCTTTTGGGGGTAACCTGACAAATAAATCACTTGGATAATTGAATTATCTTACGTTAGCTGATAGCTTATCATAGCACGAGCACAATCAGTGCTGCTCTGCCTCCTCACCCCACCTCATTATTTTAAGGCTGCTATCTGATCAAGCTAAGACAAATCTCAATTTTCCATAGACGTTTACTCCCCTTAAAACATTTCCGATTTAAAATATTCAGGGCATTTTAACCAACAGGACTGCTGTATGAAAACAGTATGCCTAAGTCAAAAGTGATGTTACATTCTCACCACCTGATGGGCTGCTTTTCCTGTTCAGATACAAAAGTTAGGAAATAAATTTGCAACATAGCTCTCAGATCCTGCTCATACAGAAAGTTTCCCGGTGATGGGAACAGTGACAGAATCAGACTAGAGGCTCCAGCAGCACTGACTGTGACTGTCATGTGTCTGCTATCTGCTAAGCAATGCAATTATATATGCACGCATACTGCGTGCTTGCACCCATGCATATGATATACACGTCACATAGTTCTCTGGTATAATCTCAACTTCTCACCGCCTCAGAAAGTTACTGTATCAAAATATATATACAATCATCAATGCAGTATTGCCAACATCCAGCAACTGTGAGTCAGGCCCAACTTTTTTTTTTTTTTTTAAACACACATACTTGGGGTTCTTTTTATTGAAAATCTGCACAGTGATATTGGTGCACATAGGGTTTGCCCTCTACAAAACTGAGGGTTAGAATTTTTTTGAAAATGAAATTGAAGATTCTCAGGTAAATAACCTGAGGCCAGCTAGCTGGGGCCTTTAAGCAAACACCAAACATCAGGAGTCTCACAAACACCACAGAGTTTGGCAACACTGAAAAACAAAAATGTTCTTGGAACACAGTTCCTGCTCAATCATTCACAAAAAAATGAAAGAGCTGTAAGTGCATTAAAATATTTATATTAATGAAATAAACTAAATTTTAAAAACAGAACTAGAACATGGTCACCTGAATTTGATAGAAAACTAACCTTTCCCATCCTTTTCTGAAACATTTAAGGCACTTGAAGGTGGCCAGTTTTTAAAGCCAGACAACAAAAGTGTACATTTTTAAAATCCTATTTAAATAATAAAAAAAAAAAAATCCAGTAACACTGCAAAAAAAGTTCCCACAACCATAACGTTCAGTAAATACTCAAAAACTTTATGAAAAGAAAAAAATAAAATACTTCACTTTGTTTATAGCAAACCATAAAAAACGATGTGGCAAGTACAGGGCCTATTGAACTGGCAGAGCATAAACACACAATTTCTATGGACCCCTTACAAACACAGTCAGCAAGTGTCCTCTCTTTTCAGGTTACCAAATAGCTAATAAAGTGTGTTTGTGTCACAGAAATAACTCACCCTTACTCTTAAGTTATTCTTTCCATATCAGTCAATTAAATTAATTACCAGACCATGCCAGAGAGTAATTAACCACAGATTGCTTCTTCTGTTTAGGATATTCCTAGTTTCCCTCCTTAAGTGTTCCGTTGTATTTTCCCCATAATTATGAAAAGTCAAATGGTTCTTTAAAAGGATGAGGTTTCTATTATATCACCGTCTTTCACAATGTTGTCTTTGGTACAAAATGATGAAGTTGAGAGGTCTCTGAGGGTATAACACGAAAAGCACAAGATCCCGTTCCTGGACGCCTGATCCTCTAGAATACTGAACCTGTTCATGGAGATAGTGTGCAGTAACAAGCTTCGATTTGATGATGGCTTCTCTCCCCCACACACACTAAATAGGTAACATTACAATTAAACTATCTGCATGTTAGCTTTCTTTTTTAAGCACTATTTTGAATTAAAGCAGAACCCAAATAAGCATAATACAAATAAGTATTCTCCTCCATTAGCTTATACATTCCTTACCACCTCCAGGACAGAGGGACATGAACTGGCAACCTGGCAAACACTTTAAAACTATGTCCAGGGAAGAAGTAGCTGCACAAGTCTTCCAGCCTGCTCAGCTGTTTCAGGGGAAGAGGGGACAATGGATATAGTAAGATGAGCTCTGACATTTTTCTTTGTGGAATTTTGGTCACCTTATTCCTGACGTTTTACCCAACCTACTAGCAGCTTCTTTAATGGAAAGAAAAATTTCTTTAGTGGAACATATGAGAGTTAAGATTTTATCGTTGTGTGGCTGTCGCTCTGATTGTTCATCTCAGAGCTGAAAAAGTTAAAGGGTGAATCCTCTGCACCCTCATCAGCACTGAGGCTTTTAGGGTCTCCCAAGCAGTCTGCCAAGATGTCTGGGGGGTTCCTTAAGAAGACCACCAAGACAGTGATGTTGTCACTGGATCCATTTTCCTTTGCTGCAGCCACCAGTCTCTCTGCTGCCTTGAGACCATCTCCTTTGTTTTGCTTTAAGTGATCTAGGACCAGATCCACCACGTCATATGGTCTGATGGCATCAAAGAATCCATCGCAGGCCAGGAGCAAGTAATCTTCAGAACCTGTCAGCTCAAATGAATTGCCATCTGCATTTCCAGAGATAAAGGGCTTCTGATATAGATCACCTAACAAGAAAAGATACAAATCTGATTGCTTTAATATGAACCATTGCCTCCTCAACCACCATTTCAATGATTCTCCAGCGTTGCAATGCTTTCTTTTAGGGCCAGATCATACCCCAGAGATCCATGCACAGCTCTCTCAATGCCCCATGAAGGAGATGGATGGAGGCTACAGAGCCAATGGAGAAGGCCTTCGACTCCTAACAATCCCCTGTGATTCATATGGATTTAAGGGCATCTACTGTGTTTTGGGGATGGTACCATGGCTCATTATACCCCTCCTCTAGAGCAGAATGATATGAGGAGCTCACCAAGGAAAACATCAAATTTTCCTCCCTCAGGAAATGCTGGGATGCTTTGGGTTTTGTTTGTTTGTTTGTTTTGGGGGGGGGGGAGGGCAAGGGAAAAGTGTGCATCTTGTGAAACCCTTGGAACACCAGGGAGGAAGCTTATTTTCATTAGTGATAATGACATGAGAGGAATAAGAACATCCCCTTGCACGCAGTATAGTGCCCAAATACTCAATTCAACAGTTCCACCTGTACACATTCATTTCAACACAAGTGATACAAGCTTACCACTTCTCAATTAAAGAAAAAAAAGAAGATACTGTATAAATGTATGATAACTTGCTTCAGTTCAGCCATTACAATTCTTCATTCACTGCTGTTGCCTAGGGTCTTTTCTAATTTTACTTTAAGTGGCAAGCATCCAAGAAAGTTCTTTCCACGGCATTTGGGAATATTATCATTTAAATGCAAATGGTCCACTGCCAATGTTTATGTTAGCTATTTGCAGTTTGAAGGATGACACAACAATTTGACTTTTGAAACACAGCGAAGAGAACAACTTGTAGATACTAAAATGGATAAATAAACTCTAAGGTCAAAAGCTTGTCTCTTTATTTAACAGAAGTTGATCCAATAAGATATTAACTCACCTACCTTATATGGAGATATTCAGACATCTATCAGATCAGAAGCCAATATTTGCTCTAGTGTCATGTACAATATACTCCGCAAGCTTGTTGGGCTTTCAGTTGCAACAGGATAGGTTATTAGAGGTGTTTCAAAGAAGGAATTGAACTAATTTTATTTTTTCCTTCAAAAACTGTTAAGGGTTGTGCTGACCAAGCAATTTAATACTCCATTATTCAAGCAATTACAATAATAGAAGCAATTTACTCTTCAGCCCAAGCTGGGCAAACACTATAATCTCTTTATTAATAAATGGTTGTTTACTTATTCAGCCCCAGGATTTTTTAGATTATGTGTTTAAGAATAATTCAATTTTGACTAATTTAGATGGCGTTACTTACCTATTGCCCTGGAAACAGCAAGGGTTCCATTGACCCGCCAGCAGTCCATGTAGGTCACACAGCCACCTAGGGCTTCTATACGCATTCTCTCATCCTAGAAGAAAGAAGCACATCAACTCTTTATACTAAGAGCATATCCTATATCTTACTAAATTCACTGCTATCCAGTGTTGCAGAGAAAAATCTTAAATCCCTTCAACTTGTATACTTATAGTAGGATGCAAACAGCTTTATATTATCAAAGAAATGGGAATCAATAGTGTTCAGAGAAAAAATATGCTTAATAAAAAAAAATCAGTCTTATTGCAATGTTAAGTTGAATATACATGAATAAGACGACATCTTCCCTATGACTGCATCATTGCTTGCTCGTGAAACTAAAGGGAAGAATCCCTATCTAAGTCATTTCTATAGGAACAAACTGGCAATATCCCCATCACTGTGCAAATATTTAAGATTGTGAATGGAAGTAGGAAGAAAAGGATAATTGTAAGGCTACGGTTTTTAGATGTAGAAATAAAAACTGTATTTAGAGGCAAATTTCATTTTTATTAATATAATCCATACTCCTCAAGCCCTACAAAAACTTTAATATTCATACTATAAAGGAGAAGGTTCATGCAATGCCACCTCTAAAAACTTGCTACTGTCTTTTCAGATTGTACATAAGTCAGTTGAGTTATCTTTGACCTATTTTAATAAAAAGAAATGTAAGATTAATTAAGCCTGTTATGATACTAGACTATTATTGCCGCTTGGATGATGCTATTATGTAAGCCAGGTCTGAAATTAAAACATTAATTTACTAACTCAATGGTAACTTAAAAAAAAAAATCAGTTAATTTTGTTAATAAAAGGCTTGCAGTTGTAGATTTTTCATGGTTGCCCTGTATGCAAAGTTCCATAGTACTACAGTATTCACAAGGTTCTTTTTATTTTTTTTAAGGGGATTCCCAACTGAGAGTACAGATCAAATCTGTTCTTCAGCACAATCCTTTTTTCCTTTGGAAAAACATGCACTGAGAACACACACCTAGACAGAAGAAAGGCAAGACTGACACAACATAATTATGCTCCGTAACCGTCCAACTTAAAAGGGATGAAATCACCGAAAAGTGGCTCCATCTAGTCCTGCTAGAGACTTTAAATTTAATAGATGTAATTCATGACCACTTATCAAAAACTGCCAACAGACTGTATCCTCATCCATTGCAAGGATGAGATCGGCCACCAATACCATCAGCTCATCTTAATTAATTAGCCTCTTACAGTTTGTATGGCAACTTCCACCGTCTCTGTATGTATGTATTTATATCTTCTTACTAGATGTTCCATTCTATGCATCCGACGAAGTGGGCTGTAGCCCACGAAAGCTTATGCTCTAATAAATTTGTTAGTCTCTAAGGTACCACAAGTACTCCTGGTCTTTTTGCGGATACAGACTAACACGGCTGCTACTCTGAAACCTATCAGCTCAGTTTGTCATTCTAGTTATAGACTTGCATATGTGCCAGACTCCAGGAAATCTAGAGATTCCAAATAGTTCCAAAGCTACTTAGAGACTTTTTTTATAACCTGTCTACAAAGAGACCAGTTCAATGTCAGTTGGTAGTTGGCCAGGTCTTCATTTAAAGAGATTCAGTGAGCCAAAAGTAAATTAATTACAGCCATTAGAGGAGAGAGCCAAAGAAAACAGGCTTACTTCTCTTTCAGGTTTGTGAGGTTCCATCAGGGTCACAGCTTTTCCCTGCTGCACCAACATTACCTGGGAGTCTCCAACCCAGGCTATGTGTAACCTGTTCCCTACAATTAAGGCAGATACACCTGTTGTACCACTCCGCAGCCTCTACAAAGGAAAACAGAGCAGTGCAAGTTAAACTGCAGTTTAACATCATAACATTGTAAATTAGGGTTAAGGCTACATTTATGTAATGGAGGTCATGGAAGTCATGGAATCTGTGACTTCCAGAGACCTCCGTGACAGTCTCTGCTTCAGCCCCAGGGGCTGCAGGATTCTGGAGCTGGAGCTGGCAGCCAGCAGGGTCTTGGCAGGGTTCCAGCAACAGGTGGCCCCCTGCAAGGTCCCACTGACACATGACGGACTCCTAGAGGGGGCCCTCGTCCGGGTTCCGGTGATGGGTGACCGCCTTGAGTGGTGAGGGGGGTGCCTCAGGAGAGAGGCTGGGTGTCCCATTTTTTCTTTGGGAAATATGGTCACCCCGCTGCGCTCAACTGCCGTGGGCAGGGGGAACTGGCCCCATAGCTCCTATCCACCACGGTGGCAGGGGAAACCATGGAGCTGCAGCAGCAAATGTCACCGACAGGTCACAGCTTCCTTGAATTTTTGTTTATTGCCCGTGACCTGTCGGTGACTTTTACTAAAAATAACCATGACAAAAAACTTAGCCTTAATTAGGGTTAATTAAAGCTTGTTAACTGTGCAGTAATTTAGATCTTTGTGACTGGCAATCCACTGAATAAAAGGTACAAACATAAGAGAAAACACAGGTTTAGAGGAAACCCTATTCTAGCTTTCAAGTGTCTGACACTGCTATAGTTATGCTCTTCCCCTCTTCTTCACTAACTCCAACATTAGCTTCAAAGGGCCCAGAACCATTTGTTTACTTGGGTTTTTCTGAAAAGCAGAGGAATCAGTTTGATTTTAACTTCAGCAGGAAGAACCTTTCAGTACTGAACGTGACTTTTCTTCCCCATACAAACAGATGTAGCCACCCTATCTCTGCCTTCCTAGTGGCAGTGAAAAATATTCTCAAGGTAAGCATTTCTCCACTGCTATATTACAGTCCATTATAAAAAGCCATCCTTGTTACACTTTGAATGGTCAAGTTTCAATGCTGCTGCTATAAAGATGGAAGAGTATCCTTCATTTGACGTTTACCACCTTCAGTTCCCTTACAATACTTTGAACTCAAGAACCTAGTTTAACTCATTTTTAAAATTTCTCATCCTCCAGTTATCTTGCCATACACCAACTTCACTCTCCCAAATATGGGGAAAGGAGGAAGAGAAAGGTCAGTGATGGTGCTAGTGGAACCAGCCTTAAGAAAATAAATAGAAAGATTTTCTTTGCCTTTCCTGTATTAAATTATGCAGATACAATTGAGGCTAGTCTTTTTTTTTTTCCCCCCCTTCTTCTTCTCTCCAGGGAAGCAACTCTTTGTTGCCTGTATATTCCCTGAGATTGAGGATCCTGAAATAGCATTAACTCCTCACTTCAAAGTTTCCATCTCCCTGAACTTGCAGGCACTGGTTCTGATGAGAAGGGAAAATTTAATGTGACCAGTGAAATATTTTCCACTTAGGATACTTGGCAAACGAATTAGAATGAATTCAAAGTCTAACTGTAGGAGAACAAAAATTTCTGCATAACACCATTCCTGTTTACTGTTACCCAAGCAATTTCCCAACTGCTTAACTATAATGGAATCTGGCTCTATGTTAGGGTTGCCAATTTTGATTGGATGTATTCCTGGAGGTTTCATCACATGACAATCTTTAATTAAATATAAGATTAACCTTTAATTCCTGGAGACTTCAGGACAGTCCTGGAGGGTTGGCAACCCTACTCTACACACTCACCTCTCTTTCAGCTTTGAAAAGGAACATTTCATCAGTTTGCTGGAAAGAGCCTTTCAAGGCCTCAGTTGGGTTCTTAAGAATCTCCTTGTGTAATGCAACATTTACATGCAAATGAGTCGCTGCATAATTGGCGGCATCTACTCCACCATGGCCATCAAATACAGCAAAGTATACTCGATCAACATCATCCTTTTGGCAGGAGGGAGATACAAAGAGTTCAGAAATAAAAGTCAATTACCAGATTTTATGCAAGCATTTCAGTGAGAGAATATGCACACATATGTATGAGAGAGTGCAAGCATGTACATGGATACAATACTATGCAAATACACTGAGAGCCACAAACACCATGATCTTCCCTGGGAAAGGAAAGTAAGGTGACATGATCTAGCAAACTGATTTGGAGAGTAGGAATTAGGATACCTGTATTCTACTCTGAGCTTTCCCACTAACTGTGTGTAACCTCGGGTAATTTGCATCAGTTTACCAATGTGTAAAATAGATAGAATATGAATCTCATGGGGGTATGTGTTATTTTTCTTTGCTCCTTGTTGATCACTGACCAGATTCCTGAAAAGGAATAGGAATTGAAAAGGCAGATTGGAAGGTTGTGTGGTTCCATTATATATTTAGTAAGCATCCCTGAATCCTCAACCAAAATGCTATTTTTCACCTTTACATCATCAATTCTCTCACAAAATATAGCAACACCCCGCGCCCCCAAAGTGAGTTATTTTCCCACTCTCACCCTTGTGGTGGGAGCATATCAATGTCACAAAAAAATGTTATATAGCTAACCGAAACACACAAATCCAGTAGGTCTCTGCTCCACTACAGACCTGATAAAAGGACTGCTGTCAGAAAATCCTTTGTAGCACCTCCCAAAAGTGCTCACTCTGTGATACTAGGACATGAGTGTGTTTCAAGGGGTGTTTGAATGAATGCTAGAACTGACCTCTCCTGGCCACAGAGACTTACCGACAAGCCAAAGAGCTGATTGAATTCTGGGAGAGAAACATGTCTGTCCTCCATTTTCCGGCGGACGTTGCGGATGGCATGGCTGGAAATCAGCAGGAAGCACTTCAGTGACTTCAGGGATGGCAGTTGCTTCTGCCATTCACAGCAAATGTCTCGCAGCTTATTAAAGAAACAGCGCTGCAAAGAGCCTCCATCCAGCACTGATGGCAGAGAGACAGTAGGTGACTTAGTTGTATGTTTGGGAAAAGGAGAAGGAAAACAAATGATGATATTCAAACCCAATCTCCTCTCTCCTACTTACCCCCTCACTTGTCTTTTGTCTTTTCCTACAAGTTTTCTTCCCTAGGACTAATGCATTCTCTCAATATATTCTGCCTGTACTAGTCTCTGGCTTGGAGCCAGAGTTCTGTCCCTCCCTTTAATCCACTGGTTTTAGACATATGAGCGCCTATGGATACACAGAATACTCCCTCCGAAAATCACTCCACTGGGACACTATGAAAAAAGGAGCAACAAATATATATCATTATGCTTGGCCCACACACTTCTGAGTCAAACCCCTCTTGAGAATCACAGGCAAAAAGTTCTGACCCAACAGTAGAGTATTATGGACAACAGGTCTTTCAGTCACCAGTTTATTAAATAGTTATTACCTCTGAAGTTCATCATGCTATCAAATGGCTGACAGTTCTCCAGGGCAATAGACTGCTTAAGGTCACAATGAGGATCCAAGGTCAGTTTAGTAAATTAGACATAAATGATCCAGTACTGGGAATTGTGAGTGCAATGTATTGTGCATACTGGCAGAAATGTATCCGTTTATAAAGAAAATTAGATGCAGATCAGAAAACTCTAAAGACTGTGCACAGGGCTTTTGTTGTCTTGACACAAGTCACAAATATTAGTCTGGGTTAGACCTAGGTTAAGTGCAGTTGAATTATATTCACTGAAAACAATGGATACACAGAATGTATCACGTGACGGATCAACTAGGTAATAACCCAGCACTATCAGACTGCAGAAATGTTTAAACTGTTGTCTTCTTCAATCATTTTCACACAGAGAGTGAACTATCGAACGTTAAAAGCATGAGGGACAGAAGACCATCTCTGCCACACTACTGCTTTGCCATTACAGAGCAGAATCACAACACGACAGAGAGCAACAGGAAAAGTACTAGCCAGACACTCAAATCCTTTCCTGGACTCATCTCAAATTTCATTAATCCCAGCATTCAGTCTGGTGAGCAATAAACTGTGATATTTGTGATCATTTCTAGCTTAGCAATGCAGGGTCTCTCAGGTAGGCTGCAATTTTAAGTTTGCTGTCCAAGTAAAATCTCTCACCCACTGCTAAATCAACTTGCTTAAAGGGCGAGCAGAACTAAAGCAATTAACTATCACAGATCTTTCTACTTTACAGCACTGAAATTCTTTACTGGGTAAACTACCTTTTCAATTTCTATACTATAGCAACTCTTGCTAGCACTAAGAATGTCTCAGCATTAACTCCAGTTTCTCAAGCACATTCTCTCATCCACAGTACTGGATGTCCAGTTTCAGATACTTTCTTGCACCTGGTGAATGAAGAGCTTTGGTTTAATGCACCAAATATTGGCAAGTGGTCAGTCTGTGATATAATCACTTTTGATTTACTTATTTTTAGAAATTTTAAATAGGCAAGATATTTAATTCTGAGAAGTGCACTCATCACACATGCAGCTATTTTTAAATTGAGAAGATCAATATAGATGCTGGTCTACATATGCTGGTTAATATAGTCTAAATATGCATACCATTACACAGCATAATGCCTGTGAGGCAGATTTCCTTAACCAAGCATTTAAATAGTATAGTGATATTGTGTCACTAACCCAAGTTTTTAAAATTAGTTTGAAGTCTATTTTCATGAAAGATCAATGGTATTCTGGTCTATAATGGCAAGTCTCTCATCTCAAGACAAAAATTTCTCTTTTTAAAAAGATTAAAACATATCCTAGCAAATCAACAAAGTTATTTATTATTTGTATTATAATAGTACTTATAGGAATCAGTGAGGAGCGAGGCCCCATTGTGCTAGGCACTGTATAAACAGAGTGAAAGATGGCTCCTGCCCTACAGTTAAGGCAAGACAAGTGGGTTTAATAAGCAACTGAAAAGTAGGGAAAGGGAAACCATAAAAAACAAACAAACAAACAAACAAAAAAGCCACATACATAGTTCAGATATGTGCATAGCTGGATGGTTTCAAATGCTATACTCCCCTCCCCACCCCCATACTCTAGCATAGTTGCTTGCAACCTTTTTGCTTTCCGTCCATATTCTTTCCACAACTCCTATTTCTCTTTCCTTTTGTATCTGGTCTCATTTCTCTTTTCTGTGATTTTTGTTCTGGTTTTGCTTTATATTTTTCCATTCTTGTTTTTATTCTTTACGTAAGTTTTAAGCAGTTTGTGAACTCCATGCCATGGTAAGCGGACACCATTTTTTTAAAAATGATTTACAAGCTAAATTTTGAGTAAAAAGTTACCTGGAAACCAATGTTTGGAAAAGATTATATGCTGACATTAAGGATAGTTTTTCATAACTTTTCTACTTAAATGAAAAGGTTATGCTAATAAATAATTTAGGATATACATTTTTGTTCATGGAACATATTTTGTTGGAGAGTATATACAAGAGGAAGATAAAATGTAATGCTAAAAAAAATCCCTATGTTGAGGAAAAACAGTAATACGGTGATAAGGAGACATGACAAAAATAGTGTAGAGAGCAGAAGTTATGTTAATTGAAGCTTGCACATGTGTATTGCACAGGTTACAGAAGATACAATGCTCAATGTTGACTGGAAGAAAGGCAATGAATAGGTCATGTGGAAAGGTATTAAAAAACAAAACAAAAAAAAACAAGCGAACAAGGGACCTAGTAGGAGAATGCTGGACCAGACACTGAGAAGACCACCATGAAGTGGCTAGGAGCAACCCAGAACCCTGGAACTCAGTAATTCGGGCCCCCAGCTGTTCCATCTTACCTACTTATCTGTCAAACTATAAATAAATGATTGTCTGAAAATTTATAAACAAAAAGGCAAAACTGATTAAGTCTAAACTGAGTGGACTTGTGTCTCCATTTCCTACCTTACACCACACTGCTCAGACTACTGGAATTTTTGCAAGGTCATCTTCAAAAAGGTATGTTTTGTTGGTTTGCCCTTCCGGTTTTGGAATGTATTTTAGTGCCATAAGAATGATCCTTGTTTAAAACATTTAAGCTTGCTTTTCTAGACTACGTAGGGCCACACTGACATAGATCTCTGGTTCCCACGCAGTGACATGCACTGCACTGGTGAAATCACATTGGCTACAGAACTCTAACCTCCAAACACCCTACCCCCAAAAGAAAGAAATCCACATCTAGAATCCAATCAAGGGGATACAAATATTGAGCCAAACTTTCACCTTGAGTACCCAGGGCACAAATTGCATCTCCTTAACCCTGTGTGACAGTTGCTTTGGAAAGCAGATTATCCTGGAGGATGGTAATCAGCAGTATCATGACCACACTGCCGTGAGGATTCTAACCAGTGAAGGCAGCTTTAAATTCCAGCCAGGCTCTATATGAACCTCTCTGACAGAGGCTGCCTGGGAAGAGTGCTGGTCCCATCTCTTAGCGACTGGTTCTACCTACTTTGGGAACTGCAGCAGTCAACTCTGCTCCCCTCCCCGCAAAAAACAGGAAGCATTGGAAGTTTACACCACCATGTCCCCCTCTAGGCAAACTTCTGTTGGCACAGTCAGAATACAAAGGATTAAATCCAATGAATCAGATAGCAGCAGCAGTCTATATACAGCGAGTGAATACTTATGATTACTAGTGCTTTGTCCATCATGGGCTATTTTGCCATCCTTACTCATATCGAGTATTCTAAAAGTAGTTCTATTTAAATCAGTGGGACTGCTCTCAGAGAAAGCTATTACTCAAGTGAGTAAGGATGGCAGACACTAGGCCTATGAGACTGAAAATTTATGAAAGGGTTATGAGGCATCCACAATGTCATCTAGGGTATTGTGGGAATGAACAAGCCAGTTTCATAAAGAAATGCTTGCAGCTCTTGAGAGATCATCACAATTCTAAAAAAGAAAAGGAGGACTTGTGGCACCTTAGAGACTAACCAATTTATTTGAGCATAAGCTTTCGTGAGCTACAGCTCATCCAATGAAGTGAGCTGTAGCTCACGAAAGCTTATGCTCAAATTGGTTAGTCTCTAAGGTGCCACAAGTCCTCCTTTTCTTTTTGCGAATACAGACTAACATGGCTGTTACTCTGAAACCATCACAATTCTAAGTAGCTCAGCTTTCCATAAGGGCCTGCAGTTTTCAAGTATCCCAGGAGATGGAGCCAATTTACTATCAGCTCAATTCTGAGAAAGCAAACTGGGTTGGCATATGAATGAAAAAATGTTTCCTGAATCTGTGGGACTAAAGAGCTGCCAAATGTCTTGAGAAGACTGTGTTTAAAAACAAATTTTGTTTATATTTCCTGCACTTCCCTTCCAACATTCTCTATTAAAGTCTACCACCACATAATTTTTCTATGCTCTGGAGGAGGAGAGCTAGTACTCGCTATTTAGGCCTTGGCCAATTTGATTGAAACCAGCTATTTCCATATAAAGAGGGGGCGTGATAACAGTCTACAAACACATGAAGGCTGTACACATCAAGGAGGGAGAGAAAATATTTAGGATGCTGTAAAGGATACAGCCAAGAGTTATGGGATGAAATTAAGAAAGAAAATTTAAACTGAATATTGGAAAAGATTTCTCGACAATGAAACCTAATGGCCAGTGGATTAGTCTTGCAAGGTAAGAAGTGGAAGCCCCATCCTGCAGGGCTTTTAAAAACAGATTGGAGAACGTGTGTAACAGGAAATAACGTTTCATTGTCTGTGATGGTCTAGATTACCCAAGAGATTATTTCCATTTCTAGCTTCTGATTCCTGCAGCATCCGATCCTCACTCCAGCTCCAAATCAAATGGTAAAAGGAGGTTTGGTAATGCTTAAAGTTAAACATTCTAGTGAATAAATGCGATGGAACTGGTTGTTACACGGTGCTCAGTGAGCAACTGTCTGTTCCCTACCCAACGTCAGCTGGTTGTGAGGGAATGAAGGCACCAGGTAGAAGGTCCAACAGTGCTCCACCCATCATCACGTAGTCCATACAGTAATGATGATCTTATAGACGATTAGGGTTGGAAGAGACCTCAGGAGGTCATCTAGTCCAACCCCCTGCTCAAAGCAGGACCAACCTCAACTAAATCATCCCAGTCAGGGCTTTGTCAAGCCAGGCCTTAAAAACCCCTGAGGATGGAGATTCCACCACCTCTCTAGGTAACCCATTCCAGTGCTTCACCACCCTCCTAGTGAAACAGTGTTTCCTAATATCCAGCCTAGATCTTCCCCATTGCAACTTGAGACCATTGCTCCTTGTTGTGTCGTCTGCCACCACTGAGAACAGCTGAGCTCCATCCCCGTTGGAACCCCCCGCCCCTTCAGGTAGTTGTTTCACCAAATGTAAGGGCCTGGGGTTTTGACACTTGCAGGCTCAAGCGTGACCATAGGTGCTGTCATCTTGACCCTGCGTGTGGGCAGAGATGCTCAAAGATTTAAATGGGTTGTACTTGTTTAATGTACTTGATGTTTAATGTAGCTGCGTAGTAGAGACCCCACTGATTCCAATGTGGACTGAAAAGGCACATTAATGGACTACCATTAGCTAATCATTGAAAAGGTTACTCATGTAAAGAAACAAACGTACTTCAAAATTACAAAAGGTTAACTCCTCAAGAAAGACTGACAATCAACTCTTCACAGAAGTCTCTCCATTTAGCAACAAAAGAGCTAGAGTGCAGTTACTCCTTCCAATGTGACTCAACTCTGATTTTCAGGAAGTAGGTAGCTTAGCAGTTTCTGAAAAATCACGCCTCTTTATTGGACACCCCAAATCACTAATCAGTTTTGAAAGTCTTGATCCAGGTCTCGACTCTATGCTTGCACCTTGACCACAAAGTCATCCTTCATCCCACATTCTGTGAGAGTGATAAACGCTCTGCTCCCTATTTGCTTGCCAAAACATCCCACCAGGTACTCTAGGAAGTATTTCAAATTACAAGTGTTCCAGCAGACAACCTGTGGAAATCCACAGAGGGATATTATACTTACAGGTGAACTTCCTCTGGTCTCCCTCTTTCTCCTCTTCCACACTCTGCTTCTTAAAAACAGAAAGATCAGTCTGTAGCACTCTGTCAATTGCAGCGTGGATCAAAGATGCTGCAAGAAGAGGCGGTGCATTCCTGATGCGAGGAAAAGAAAAAAAGAAATATATTGTATTAAATTTAAACTGAACCGTGGCCTTCCTGAAGTCAGCAACCTCATGGCTCAAAAAGTTAGAAAGCCCAAGCAGCTACCAATAATTGTGACTCCTGGTCAGGGATGTAACTTTAATAGTCTCCAGAGACAACCGAAAACAAGTGTCACACTTTAGTATTACCAGTATTTGTAGTATACAAAGACCTTTATAAGTCTCTAAACTCAGTTTAGATTCAAAGATAGCAGTTCCCTTGAGAATGCAGGGGCCAGAGGTGCATGAAGTGTGATTTCGAACTGCTGCCTCATTTTTAACTCTTTCAATCACAGACTGCATCTTGTGCTCTTGCATTCTGTGATGGGAACTGTTATCTACAGAGCCTTGTTAGGACTGAGCTCAGGCACTCTGCTTCTCTCACTGTGTGCCATGTCTTCTTTATTTTTAAACAGATATGATAGGAGTTATTCACCTTCCCACCCACAGTACTCATTTCTTTTGGTGGGTTTTTGCTGATTTCTTGCTTGAAATGTGGATGATTATCCATTGTGATATTACAAAGCATATTAGAATCCCAGTGTATGGTATGTGCACTTCACTAAACACATAACATCCAGAGCTCCAATACACTTTGGACAGGTGAAGGGAAAGGTGACTGAATTTTTGTGCAAAGTGTAACATCTTAGCACAGCATAGGTCAGAGAGAGGTTGGAATGTTTTGCCTCTAGCATTCCAGTCCCCAGGTTCTCCTGAGCGGAGGCTCCACAAAACCAGTGCAGAGTGGAACTGAAAAGAGTGTCCACTGGGGATGAGGCTTTAAACAGATATACTACATGCATAATGAGAGTTTTATATGATACACACAAGAGACTCGTAATAAGGCTTTAAATAATAAATTTGCAGATTCAAGGGAAGCCTGTTCCAACTTTAAAGTTGTGTGACTGCAAAATAATCATTTCATATGCAATATATCTTTGTAGCAGGTATCAAGAATTCACTGCCGAGGATCTCTGGGAGGAGAGGCAGTGAAATAAAAACACTACTGGGAACGAAGAAGTTCATGAACACAGGACTTCAAACATGGCTCTGAGAGTCTCTGGATATCGACAGGATATTAACACTGCATCCAAAGAAGTAAAATGGTAAGCTATCTGGATCAGGTCAAGGACAGGTTTGGGTGGGAGCGGGGTTTCCTGGAAAGAGTTTGGGAAGGCCTGCATAAATTGGCTGGCTTTAACATAATAAATGCTCTATAAAGATTCAAACCCCAGTTTTCAAATCTTAAAAGAACATTTTTAGCACCACTAGGAACTATGAGCTCAAATGTACAGTAAAAGCGATTTTATCCAGCACTTCACCAATCGGAAATCTCTAGAAACCAGCACTTCTGATCTTCATTGAAAGTCCGGTTTATAGCCTGGTTGGCACAGGGCCAGCAAAGGGTTGGGGGGCTTGGGGGGGGAGGGGTGCGAGGTCCCATATCTGGGGGATGCTCACCTCAGGTGGCTCCCCACAAGCAGCAACCTGTGCACTGCCTCCGCCCGCAGGGGCCACCCTCGCAGCTCCCATTGGCTGTGGTTCCTGGCCAGTGGGAGATGCGGAGCCGGCGCTCGGGGCGGGGGCAGTGTGCAGCGCTGCCTGCCATGTCTCTGCCTAGGAGCAGCTAGGACAGGTCGCCACTTGTGGGGAGCTGCCTGAAGTGAGCGCTCCCCGGACCCCCTCCCACACCCAATCTTCCTTCCTCTTATATAGCTGGCATTTTTCACTTACCAGCACCCCCCCCTTCACCCAACATGCCGGATAAAACAGCTTTTACTGTATTTCAAAAATCCTTGCTGAAAAGCAGACTTTGTCAAGTATTCATTGCCATGTGTACCTCCTGCTACTGCAAACAAATCTTCATGCAGGTCAGCTGGCTGCTAATATAGAAGCTTGTTTTATGCAATGTTCTGTAGCAACGATGTCCTACTTTAGTTTGAGAGTGCCTTCAGTACTCCAAAAACGCACAGAAGCGTATTTGCAGTCCTCCTTTCATTTCAAAGCTTTCTTGCCAAAACCAGAAGCTACTTTGCCATTTCTTTTAGTGCATGGTTAAGCCTGAAAAAGTCTTTGTTTTCCTATCCAATCTAAACAGACAAAAGCAAATCACATCTGCTTACTAGGAATATGTTTGCATGACTGCGCTGACAAAATGGACAACTGGAAGTTTCAAGACCACCTTGCAGACGAGAAATGCAGTCAACCTACGTAGAAATGCAACAGCAGTAGGAAAGTGTTAAGCTGAAAATGTTCTACTTCTCCCCCTTTTGAGCTGCTGCATCTTTGTGGGGGGGAAGGAGGAAGGAAGGAGAATTCAAAACAACACGAGTGCAAGAATGCTTCAGCAACTGTCAGCTGCACAGCTAGTCTCTGCATTGCAGAACAAAGCATAGCATGAGGAAGTCATGCAGCGGCACCGATTTAGCATGTCCAGTGAAGACACATTACATGGACAGGAGAACGCTCTCCCATCAATGTAATTTACTCTATGTAAACGAGAGGTGGAAGCTATGTGACCAGGAGAGTGTCCCCCACCGACATCAAGCAGCGTCTACACCATGCTAAATCAATGTAAGTTATGTTGCTCTGGGTGGGTTGGGGGGTTCACACCTCTGAGCAACGTAACTTACATCGACTTAGGCGGTAGTGTAGACAAGGCCTATGATGTAAAGGTGCTAACGTGTTCTAAAAGTCTAGTCTAGACAAAGTAGCATATACATTAACCTGTGCTAGGCTGATCAAGTTAAAGCCTATACTCCCACCTGAGCTTTCATTCAGCCAGATAGCTTGTCTACATTAGATATTTCAAGCGTATTAGTTAGAACATGTTACCTAAGATATTCTAGCATCACACCTTTTATCTTAGCCTAGAAATGGTGCAAGTGTTTGTACCATGATTAAGCGTCAATATAAGTTCTATCTCCAGAGATGGAAACAGAAAATATTATGAGGAAAACAGCAGGAAAGAAAATGGGTGAAACAAGAAGAGAAATCACAGTAAACTTTAATGGCCATTAAGAGCCACAGTTAAGGATCTTTTCTAGACTTACGTATGGTGCCTTGTGAATGGAATTTGAAAGCTAAACCAGGTTTCTAGTTGACATTAGAATAGTGTTCAATACTTTGGTTTCAGGCATGGCTTTTGTTCTACCTTCAAAAGCCTTGGCTCAGTATGGGCTGGACCCTAGACTCAACTTTAAAGCACAGGAAATGCTGTAATGCACAAGTCTCACTGAGACCTCTAATCACAGGAAGCGTGCAACATTCTTGGTAGATTCTGCCCTCCAAGTAAAGGAAAAGAATTACAAACCATCATGTCACATCCTTCCATTCTTGCCAATTACCACTCAGCTCCCAAAAGGAAATTCACTGAAGATTCCTTAGCATTTTCAGGAAGCAGAGCAGGACACTGCCAAGTGAGATGTGGAAAAAATAGCTTTGCAGTGTCCTTTTTTGACCTGAAATGAACCTAGGTGTTCTGAGCTACATTTTATAGGGTTTTACTAGCAGCACTATCTATCAAACCGGGCACAGTGGCGCGTGCTTGTAATCCCAGCTATTTGGGAGGTTGATGGATCACTAAGGTTGTTCTGGGCTTTGGTGCACTATGCTGATCAGGTGTCCTGTGCCATTGACAGCCTAGCCAGTGGGTGGCTGAAGGACTGGCTACAACAACACGAACCAATCGATCAAGGTGAAGCTGACTATCTACCTTGCCTCCTCTTTACTTTAGCTCATATGAAGTTACCTGCATGGCAGTGGTGTTTGAGATTCAAATTAGATATTAATAGGCTCCAGCCCCACCTGCTCCAAAGCAGAAGATTAACCAAAAAATTTATATATATTTGGTTAACTGAGGAAGGGAGCAATGGACAGTTATAATCAGTCTCTCTTCTCCTGGGAGAGAGATAGTATGGAGGAACAGGAGCTGATTTAGAAGAGGAGGAATTGGGAGCAGAAACAGTGCCTGTGTTCACGGTCCCTTGGTAGGCTACACCTGCTGTTTTTTTGCAGGGATGCTCTCTCTGTATGCACCCCACAGGGCTAAGCCCCAGGCCTTTACCGCTAAGGGTGGAATTTGCAATTTACATACTCTCAGACCAGGAGAACCTGGGCTACAGATCCCTGGTATCAACCATGACTAATTCAGCAGGTCTAACAGGAGGTGGACTATTGTGATAACTCGGTTTACAATTTACCTAAATTGTAAGCTCAACTGTAAAAAGTGAATGACAGTTCATAAGTTGTCACAATGACCTGTTATATAAAATTGTTTAAGAAAAGATGCAAGGAGATAGAAAGACAATTAATTTAAACTGAAAAGGTTTTACGGGTAATCTTAACACTGTTCTTGAGTAGTATGACTGGTAAACAAGAGGAGTAGAGCACTGGAAATCAATTGACCAAAACTGGCATGTCAGAAATTAGACCTATTGGTGGACTAAATAATGAGGAGATTGGCTATTCCACCCATCCCTTTTGGGAATTTTAAAAAGCAACGAGACTTAGGGGGATGAAAATTAGCAGAAGGGAAAACTGCAATGCTGGCTGACTGGAAGACAAGACAAGGAGAAGGAGCACATTTCACCACCAAGACTGCCACCCCCTACCATCTCCTGGGACCCCAGACCTTCTTCATCCTAATCCTGAGACACATCCTGACCAGACCAGACCCTAGAGAAGGACCCAGATGACACCACCTCATCCACCGGCTCTGGCTAAATCCTGAACACAACTTGGGATGTGAGACTGTCTCCTTCCCTTGTCCCCAAATGTGTCCTCTCGCTCTCCTTTTTCTTTCTGTCTAATTAGTGTCTGGTTTAGTCAGGCAAGCCTGCATATTTTGCAATACCACTGTAAGCCTGCGAAAGAGGCAGCTAAAAGCAATGCCCCAAGCAGCCCAATGCTGGTACCAATGCGTCAAGTCTGAGTGGCTGATAAGACAAATGTGTGTGCCAGTGTTTTTCCAGCAGTGAAGTTGCAAGAGAACACCAGAGACAGAAGCTGCATTTTATATCTTTGCTGTTCTTTTCTCTTCCCTCTTGTATGTGTATCTGTCTTGTTTTGTCTTCTAGAAAATGCTGGGCGGAGGGTCTCGGGGTATGGACATTGGGCAGGGGGCTGCTCGGGCCCCAAGTCCAGGGTAGGTGGAGGGTCCGCCACGGCTCCCCACAGCTGCCCGCCCGGCTATTAAAATGGCTGGCGCCACTTCCCTCCCCCCCCCCGCCCCCAGCCAGGTCTGCGAGAGCCACGCGGGCAGCTGTGGGGAGCCTGGGTCCCTCCACCTACCCTGGGCAGAGGGGCTGGGGGGCAGGGAAGCAGGGACACTGGGCAGGTGGCTGCTCTGGCCCCCCACCCAGGGCAGGTGGAGGGTCTGCTGCAGCTCCACAGCTCTTATCATGGCTGGGCTGCAACTCCAAGCCGCCTCACAGCTGGAGCTGGGTCCAGGACAGCCACGCTGGCAGCTGTGTGGAGCCTGGGTCCCTCCACCTGCCCTGGGCAGGGGGCTGGGACACTGGGCAGCAGGCTGTTTGGGCCCCCCACCCAGGGCGGGTGGAGGGTCCACCGCAGCTCCCCACAGCTGCCAGCGCGGCTCTCCCCAACCCAGCTCCGGCCGGCTCAGAGCCGCAGCCCAGCCATGGTAGGAGCCAAGTGGGCAGCTGTGGGGACCTGCAACAGACCCTCCACCTGCCCTGGCTTGGGGGCCCAAGCAGCCCCCCGGGCAGCTCCACAGGTCTCCCCTCGCCCTCACCAGCATGGAGCCCAGCTGGGGAGCTGCAGGGGAGGGGGGAGCTGAGAGCATCCCCCAGCCGTGTCCCAGCCCTCCAGGCTCCCTGCCCAGCCGAGGGCAGGTGGAGGGTCTGCGACTCCGCGCGGGCTCCCCACAGCTGCCCACATGGCTGTCCCCGACTGGGCTCTGGCAGGGGGGGATGCCTCAGAGCCTCAGCTTGGCCCCCAGCGTACAGCCCTGCAAATCTGCGGATATCCACAGATAATTATTGCGGATCCTCGATCGGATGCAGACTCGCTATCTTCTCCAGAGTCACTGCCCCAATTATGACACTTTCGGAAAGGTTCTGAAAGCACGATACCGACCTTCTGTTGTGCTCTGTGCCCACAGATTACAGCTGCTTTAGAACTGAGAATTGTGCAACAGATGGCAGACTCTGAACAGCTGTTCTCTGGTGTGCTATACAGGGAAAAACAAGCTCTATACAACTTAGTAGGTGGTGGCATGAGGACTTGCAAAGACTGATCAATACCTAAAGCCCCAAGTCCTCCTGGCTCTTTTAAAAATCTAGTTTAGATTCTTCCTCCCTGTCTCAATCGCCCCATGTGATACTTTCAGAAGATCATCTCTGTTATACGACCAGACAGATAAGAGGCTCCCGACTGTACCTGTGAAGTATAATGCAGGGGTTCTCAACCTTTTTCTTTCTGAGGACCCCCCAACATGATATAAAACTCCACAGCCCATCTGTGCCGCAATAACTGGTTTTCTGCCTATCAGAGCCAGGGTGGCGTTAGGTGGTAGCAAGCAGGGCAATTGCCTGTGGCCCCATGCCACAGGGCCCCCATGAAGCTACATTGCTCAGGTCTCAGCTTCAACCCCGGGTGGCTGGGCTTCAGCCCCATGCAGTGAGATTTCAGCTTTCTGCCCTGGGCCCCAGCAAGTCTAATGCTGGTCCTGCTCAAGACCCCCTAAGGGCCCCAGACCCCTGGTTGAGAACTACTGATTTAATGGATATATATATATCAGAGAATGGTATGCTGGCCACTTGCCATTGTCCAAGAAACTCATATGGAGCTATTCTAGATGTTCAAATACATGGAGTCACACTAATACTGCTGTGATGAGCATGGTATAAAAGTCTAAACATATTAGATAGAAGTTTTTGTTACGAGAACAGAAGATTGGCGGGGGCAGTCTGAAAAAGTGTAGATGGATTCTCTGCTTGGAAGGGAAGTGACAGCATTTCCAGATCAGAAATCGTCTAGGAAACAAAAGCTGTCCTTAATAAAATATTCCTCCCCCTCCTGCCTTGTATTTAACTGCAGAACATTTTCATTCAAGTGAATCTAATGGTCATTACCTATTTATATTGTGGTAACACCCAAATGCCCTGATTAAGGTTGGAGCCCTATCTTGCACTAGGCAAGATACAAACATCAGTCAAAAAGAGAACAGCTGAATGTTCCTAGATGACAGAAAATGATTACTACACAATTTCAGCAGCCCACTTGTTGACTTTTGTGATCAATGTTTTCCTGGTCTTTAAAACACACAGGGAAAGGAGGAGAATGAGGGATTTTAAAGATAGAATTTTCATCTTCTCTCAGAATGGTTTTCATCCAGCTGGAAAAATAAAATAATCACCATAGGATTCTTTTCTGACAAAACTGTCAAAGACTAGACTTCAGGGTCTGATCTTCAGAATCTCTATTATTGCTGGCTGAAATATCTATATTTTGATAACAGCCTTATAGAAAGTAGATACTACTAAAGAACCACCCACCATTCCCTCTTCATTCCCAAGAGCAAGATCAACAAAACTCAAACACACATAACATGTTGGGGAGGAGGGGATAAACAATCCCCGCCCTTCCCACCTCATCCATTCTCTGCTGAGTCAATTCCAAGGGGAATACAGCTCTCACTGAAGAAGTCTGATTCCAAGTCCTAGATGGTGACAGGTTATTGATCACAGTAAGGGGTTGAGAGATTATAAAACTCCCTGGGGAAAAAAACAACAACCCAGTAACATCTGTTATTAACCTTCCCTCTGTGAGCCATAAAGTGAAGCCCAAGCCTTGTGGTGTGGGGCACAGAATTGCTATGTATCAATTAACATTTTAAAGAGTCACATGGGGGTTGGCTCTCTTAACTTAGAAGCATCCCCTCCCCCTTGGGAATGTTCAGAATTGTAACTGACAGATGCATGTAGAGACTTCTCTGCAGTAGAAGCCCTGCCCCAAGACAGCCACCCACCCATGGCTATGAACTAAATGGCACTGTTCAGAAGTGGAACATAACATTTAGGATAACAACGATTTCAACAGAAGCAGAGTAATTTCATACAAACTACTGGAGCAGAGCCTGCAAATTCTACAAGTGGAAAACTGAATTAGTTTTTCCAAGGATCAAAATAAATCAATGTATTTTACACAACTTCTGGCAGTTCACAGAATCCCACAGTGCACTGGTCACTTCTTAGGTGAGCTGTCTAGTCTATTTTCTGTTTTCTACTTGCAATGGGTCAAGTTTGCCAGAAACCAGTTACCTGTATTGATGAGCGCTACTCTGCGCGGAGCGCTCAATTATGCATTATTTTGTCAGTATCAAGTTCTACAGTATTGTCCTGCCACCAACTCCTTCAGCAGTAAGCATGTTTCAGAAGATGACACTTGGGTCTAGGTAGGGGGCAAGAAATTACAGCTGCAGCTGAACTCTGCAGTTTTCCACAACCATATCCAAAGGCCTTGTTGAGCATGGCATCAGCCAGCCTGGAAAGCTGCTCCTAGTTAGGGAAGAAGTGGTCAGCACATCATGCACAGCAACAGCTTGAGCCATGTCAAATTTAAAGAGATGGACAAATGGTCTATATTTTTGTGTGTTTAAAATAGAAAGGAAATCAAACTAAACATGGAAAAATTGATAGAATTTAGCTACTTACTTGGCTTGATGGCACCAGCATTTATATTACATTGTGTCTGCCAAGACCAGAGATCCTTTTTAGCAATCTGCTCTTCTCTGGATGCAACTCATAATTTATTGTGCATTTCTATTTAATACATGAACACAAGCACAGCATTACCAGGGGCAAAATTCTTATTCAACTTCCACAGGCCAAAGTGAGTGGGGGCAAGAATGGAAATATTACACAGCTCAGTCTATCTGCTGCCAGCCATCAAATGTACATAAAGAACTCTGGTGCAGAAACCAGCTAAACTTATTCCTGAGAAATGGGGGAAAGCTGGACTATGATATGATATGACACTGATCTAAGATGGCAATCCCAATACCCTAAGATTTTTTTTTGTCCCCAACAGAAAACAGCACAGTGTCTCCAATTTAGATGCTGATCTCCTGATATCATGCAAACACGTGTTCAGATTTAATCCAAACAAGAGCTCCAAACCAAGCAATATCCAGTGTTACCAACTCTCATGATATTTGATGTTATACTTAAATCCCCTGAAAGCATACGATTAGCAGAGATCTCCACTTCCATTTAAAAAAATGAAGTAAGTTTCTAGTCCTCATGTTTGCAGAGAAAAGCTGGAAAACATAACATGGCTTAAATGACTTTTGAACATTTCTTCTGGCAAAACTGATAATCTCATAGCTGTTCTGATGTGGAACTTTTCCATCTCATCACGACAAAGATACCAGTTTGAAAGATGACAGAGGGAATACAGTAATGGTTTATATGAATATACTCACTATAATTGTATTAATCCCAACCCAGCTGTGGTGGTAAAGGAATTTTAGCACATATTAATTATGGATGAATCATCTGCAATAAAAAAAAGTTAACTTTGCAAGTCTGAAGTGGAAGCAGCCAAGGCAAAATTCTGCTTCATTGGCCACAAACAACTATTAGGGCTTGTCTCCACTTACTGGGGCATTGACGCTTGGGTCTAGGGAAGACCCGCTAGATCGACTGGCATACACTCTCCCATCGTCACTGGTACTCCACCAGAACGAGAAGCACAAGGTAAGTTGATGGGAGAGTTTCTCCCTTCAGCCCAGCACAGTGTAGACACTGCAATAAGTCAACCTAAGGTACGTCAACTCCAGCTACGTTATTCACATAACTTAGGTCGACTTAGCCCCGTAGTATAGACCTGCCAATGCACTGGTTATTTTAGCAAGCTGTGTTAATAAATGACATCACATTACTATTTATGTCATTTTCATCTTGTGTGCAGGACTCTAAAAAGATGCTTCTGATTCCAACAATACCATTGATTAGTGTGAACAATGGGGTTTCTAAAAGAGGCAGCCATTTCTGTTAATCCCATGATTTCCTTCAATCATGCTACTACAGAGTACAGCAGTTCCCACCAAATACAGAAAGAATAGTTTGTAAAGTCATGCTTCACGTGAGATATCACCAACAATCTGTAACTCCTGGATGAGTCACTCTTATTCTAAAGGCTTGCTGTGAAAACAATGTTGGTACGCCCACTACATTCCATTATGATATTTGTAATGTCGCTAAATACTTTGCATTACTGTATTATATGTTGTGACAGGGTCAGGACAGATGGCTAAAGGAGAGCAATAGAAGGCAGATATATTAGCCCCAGGTTAAGTAGGTCCCTTTTCCCTGGGTAAGGTAGCAGGGAAGGTTCCAGAACAATCAGGAACCTTCTGGAGACAATTAAGACAGGCTGATTAGAACATCTGCAGCCAATCAAGAAGCTGCTAGAATCAATTAACGCAGGCTAATCAGGGCACCTGGGTTTTAAAAAGGAGCTCACTTCAGTTTGTGGTGTGCGTGTGAGGAGCTGGGAGCAAGAGGCACTAGGAGCTGAGAGTGAGAACATGGACTGTTGGAGGACTGAGGTGTACAAGCATTATCAGACACCAAGGAGGAAGGTCCTATGGTGAGGATAAAGAAGGTGTTGGGAGGAGGTCATGGGGAAGTAGCCCAGGGAGTTGTAGCTGTTGCACAGCTGTTCCAGAGGAGGCACCCTAGACAGCTGCATTCCACAGGCCCTGGGCTGGAACCTGGAGTAGAGGGCAGGCCTGGATTCCCCCCAGATCCTCCCAACTCCTGGTCAGACACAGGAGGAGTCGACCTGGACTGTGGGTTCAGAAAAACGGCCAAGCTGAGGGCTGCCATGAAGCTCCAAGGTGAGCAAATCCGCCAATAAGTGCAAGACCCATCAAGGTAGAGCAGGAACTTTGTCGCAATGTGTGTGTGTGTGTGTGTATATATACACACACACATATACTGAAACTACTGGATCACAGTGCTACTGAAAGCAGAGGTTGTGTCAAAAAAGAGTTACCAGCATCACCCAAAAAAGGAGGTATGAGAAAGAGCCATTAAGGAGGATTCAGGGGAGGTATAGGGACATGAGATCATTTTCTCTTTATATACATAATTACACCAAAGCAAACACTGACAACCTGAATTCTCACATTTCCTAATTGTTGAGTGCTTGCCTTACAACCTGAATAATGTTCTTTTAACATACTATTTTTACCATAGCAAGTCCTTGCCTCATTTGTCCAGAATTCCTGTCCCACTCTCCTTGCCCAGGCATCCCAAGTTCCCCTTTCAACCTTCCAGCTCCTTATCACAATCTTCCTTCTCTGCACCTTGGCTCCTCATCAGATCTATCACCTTCTTCCCCTTGTCCAAATGCTTCTCAGCTCCAGTCTCGTTTTGCCCAGCCAGTGCATCTCAGCCCTCCCTTTCCTACTGGCTCCCAGAGCTACTGTGATCCTATTTCTCTCCCTGATTCCAAGTCCATTTCCTTTCCCAGACAGTCCCAGTTATTTCTCCCCTCCCCCACCCACAGCTCACAGCCCCCTTCCCCTTCAAGCTCCTTGTCCCAATCTGCTCTCCCTGCATAGGTGTGACTCTTCTCCTCTTTGCATTCAGATCAGGTAGCTTCCTCCTCCACATTACCTGGGCCCAGCATTGGGGGGGTGGGGGTGCAGTCTGGCCCTGAGAACCCAAGAAAGAGACAGTATCTTTGCTTTCAGTTCTGGGGCACAATATGGCTCTCAGCAGCCCAGAGCTGCAACTGCAGGAAAAGTCCTGCTCTGCCATGCGTTAGAGTTCTGTGTACTGGCTCTTTAGGGAATTTAACTGCTAAAATCTAAGTCACCTCTAAAGAGCATGTGCAATTTTTCACATGCTTATAACTTGGCCAAATGTGGGCAGATTTTCATGGGGACAGCAAGAAGCCCAAACACAAAAACCACTCTCCTGCCCAATTGCAAGTCCCTCCTACCAAGTAATGGGGGGTGCTACAGCTTTTCAAAAAAAAAGATCTCTGGATTTAACATAGGGAAAACATTTTTCCCTAGCCTCATTCTTGGAAACTGCTTTACCATTTTGGCTAAAGTTTTCCAAAACATCCATCCTGAGGTAGACACCCAGCATGGAAAACTTCAACCCGAATGGTTAATATTTGGCAAAGGTATAAGAAAGACCCTGTTGTCAGTTGCTTATAACAGGAAATGTCAGGCAACTTTAATAGGCGGCTCTATCAGCCTGAGCCTAGAGCAGCAGATTTTATTATGGATTTAAAATATAATTCATTTAAAGAATAATGTCACTGGAATACATTCCAGGAATCTGTAGACATCACAAGCTAATCAAGACTAAACCACAAGAGTGACTAGGATCCATCTTGTATTTAAAAGCCTAATGAAGCCTATTTATTGACTTTCAATTTATACACATAGGATAGGTGCTTTTGAAAATTTTACCCTAAGTCCCAGTGTAACTTAGGTGCTTTTGAAAATTTTGCTCACATTGCACAAGGACTGAAGATTTCAAGTGTCAGAAGCATAATTTTCCTTCCTGTCCCAAGACTTATTTCCAGTTCTGAGATAATTCCAGGCACTTCCAGTTATTCTCTCTCTCAATGCAACTGTACTCTGTACCAGATGTATGGCAGCACTATTTTTTCCTCTCAGAAGGAAAAGACAATCACAGAAGACAATCTGCATATCTCTGAGTAATACTTGGCTCCCGGTCAGGGAAAATAAATCGGGATGCAATGGGAAAAAGGTGAAATAATAGACAAAAAGCACATAATGCGCCCTTTGAAAAACGGGAATGCTGGATCAGAGCATTACTGTGAAATAGTGGAACTGGTGTCACAATTAATCTTGAGGCAAAATTAAAATAATTTAGATTTTCCTTTTAAAAGTGTTTTTTTGAAACCAAATGCCTGGAAAAGAAATCTAACATTAACTGAAGGGAAAAGAGAGAGGACAAACCCTTATTGAGAACAGAAATATTTGACATTTATTGAAAACCATCAACAGGGTGGTGAATATGTACTGGCAAACAAACAAAACCAAAAAAACAGTCAGAAAGGCATTGGCGGTTGGGGAGACAGTCAAAACAGGAAGTTAGGAGGAGTCTCACAACAATTATTGTAGTAGAGTCTCTTCAAACAGGAAGCCTGCTTGTGTTTTATATTGTGTGTAACCAAAGAGCCACCATCTTCTAATAAATTTCAGCTCCTTTAAAAAGGGAATCTGAAACACTTCTATACTAGGATGGGACACATTTCACTTTACTTTCTAGTATGTGTAAATTAATAAAGTTTCAGATTAATTAAAACCTTTAAAGCTACTGGAAAGCATTTCTGGATTCCTTACGCATTGACCCATTTTCTATAAGTCTTCATGGCAGGTGGCTTTTACCTGAAAATATTTTTCAAATAAAAATTCTACAAAAAAATATAAGAGTATTATTTAAGTTCTCACAAGCCCTCATTCTGCAAATGCTTAGGAATGTGTTTAACTTGGCAGAATGCAAACAATCCTGTTGACTTAAATCGCACTACTCACAGTGTATAAAGTTAAACCCACATGCAAGTCTTTACAGGATCAATGCCTCAGATTGCATAATCTCTCAGACAAGGAAAGTATTTGATGTGTATAACTACAGAGCTATATAAAACTATTATTCATAGTGCCATCTATAAAGACAACAGTGCGTATTGAGAGCAAGAGTTGGATTGGGCTTGAGCTAGCTAGCTGCTTCTTCACCATAAACTGCAAAACTGGTGGTCCAGAGTCCCTTACAGAACCTGAAGAATCCCATTTAGTTTTCCATTCATTCCTCTCAAAAGCCGTGCCACAGAAACCCTTCTCCTACTGGTGGATGTCCGAACACGGCTCCCTCCAGAAGCAACAAGTGTTTTTCCTTGCATTGGATTGCTAAACAACAACACTGGACGCAATCTCAAGAAACAAGGATGCTGCCAGTCCATGAATTCTGGGCGTGTCTATGTGGTGCAGCAAAGCACACCAGAAAGGTGTGATCTGTAAAGTCCTCTACTGCTGTGTGCAGATCCAGCTGGTGCGCTCTAAAGGATACCTAGTTTGTATTAGCAAAAAGAAAAGGAGTACTTGTGGCACCTTAGAGACTAACCAATTTATTTGAGCATGAGCTTTCGTGAGCTGTAGCTCACGAAAGCTCATGCTCAAATAACTTGGTTAGTCTCTAAGGTGCCACAAGTACTCCTTTTCTTTTTGCGAATACAGACTAACACGGCTGTTCCTCTGAAACTAGTTTGTATTAAGAAAAGGAGTACTTGTGGCACCTTAGAGACTAACACATTTATTTGAGCATAAGCTTTCGTGAGCTACAGCTCACTTCATCGGATGCATTCAATGGAAAATACAGTGGGGAGATTTATATACACAGAGAACATGAAACAATGGGTTTTACCATACACACTGTAATGAGAGTGATCAGGTAAGGTGAGCTATTACCAGCGGGGGGGGGGGGAAGAGGGAGAGAGACCTTTTGTAGTGATAATCAAGGTGGGCCATTTCCTGCAGTTGACAAGAACGTCAGAGGAACAGTAGGGTTGGGTGGGCAGGGGAGGGGGGGAAATAAAAATGGGAAAATAGTTTTACTTTGTGTAATGACCCATCCACTCCCAGTCTTTATTCAAGCCTAAGTTAATTGTATCCAGTTTGTGAATTAATTCCAGTTCAGCAGTCTCTCTTTGGAGTCTGTTTCTGAAGTTTTTTTGTTGAAGAATTGCCACTTTTAGGTCTGTAATTGAGTGACCAAAGAGACTGAAGTGTTCTCCGACTGGTTTTTGAATGTTATAATTCTATAATTTTTCTAGCAGTAGACCAGGAATAAATAAGCCTGGGGGGGGGGGGGGGGAATATTAGAATGAGGTTGTGGGACTCAAGGAACTCTCAGATGTAGGCTGTGTAATCACAACTGGCTGGAGGGCAGGTATGTGAAGAATTCTGCTACTGACAGGGAAAGCTCCTTTCTGTGTAAGCAGCATGAGTGACAGATAGGTTGAAAGCACTGCAAAAGCAGCATGGACTCTCCACTTCCACTGATTCACACAAGAACAGAACTGAATTTGCAGCTATAACTAGCAGAAGCCCCAATTCCTAAAAAGTTAGTTCTTTTTCAGGTGACCAAAACACAGAAAGCTCCTTTTTCCTGCATAGAATTTTAGGAACATCATCTTGGTTCACTTGGTGATTAGTTGGCTGGGTGTTTGTTCAAGACATGCACCACCGTGCATTGGTGGGATCCATAAAGTGCACATCCAAAACTACTCTAATCTCCTAACAGTTTAGAAATCACACCGCACACCACGTATTTCAGATCCAACTTAAAAATACAACACTTTCATTAAACGGTGCTCTGATCAAAGACAGCTCAGTTACAAGTTCATAAATGAGGACTGTCTTGAGATCACTACACTACTTTTCATTTCTGACCTTAATCGGAGACTTAATTTGCATTTTTGGTGTTGGAAAGCTCAAGAGTATGAATCTAATACACCAGTCATAATAGCCTGACAATTGCAGCTTTTAGGCCACTGATATTAGAGGAATATATTGTAGTTGCATTTTTTAAAAAACAGTTAAAGGATTATGTTAAAATGTTTGACTTTTGCAGAGAAAACTTACATCCTTTCAAGGCTATGCTTTTTATGCACTCAACTGCTGAAAATAAAATCATTGCATTTGTCAAAGAGACAAGTGTGGTCTAGAGGTCAGAGCACTACAGTGGGGCCAGGATAGTCCCAAATCAGATCACTTTTAGGGCCTTGGGTATGTCATTGAACAAATAGGTGTGAATTTCAAAGTCACCTAGGTGACTTGGGAGCAAAAGTTGCTAAGAAAGTTAATGGGACTAGTACTCCTAAATGACCTTGATGCTTTTGAAAACCCTACCCGATGTCATCCCACCAACCCCAAATACCCACCCGAAAACTGGATACACAGTTTACATGTTAGGGAGGTGTGTGTACCTAAATGGAAGCAATCTTAATTTTCTCTCATTCTTCACTTCATTAATTCCTAGCTGCTTTGACAGCACAAAGCCATCTTTTTATTTAGAAGACCTGTGAAGATCTACATAAATCCACAATATTCTTCTGCAAGTCCCCTGTAATTATTACCTTCCATAAAGCACACACTGTGGTAGGTGCTTTGCAGAACATATGAAATATGGTCCCTACTCTGAAGTGCTTACCAGAGACAGAATGTAACGAACAGGTAGGCAGACAATGGGAGGGAAGAGAATCAGAGGTCAAAGGGTTACATCAATAAAATAATGTGGTTGTTCTGGTTGGGTAGAGAATCATCATTTACTGATTAAATTATAAAGCAACAACAAAGCCAGAGGTTAATGGGCCTCCTTCATGAGTGAGTGGGTGAGGTTCTGTTTCCTGAAGTGTGCAGGTGGTCAGACTGTATGATCATGATAGGCCCTTCAAGCCTTAAAAATCTATGAGTCTATGAGAAGGAGCCTCCACCAATTAGAATCAAGGTGAAAAAAATATTTCCCTTGAAATTGTGATGTAGGATCATCAAAGCAGCATAAGTTTATAATGGCAAGCTGTTAAGAACTGCAATCTTGGATGCTGAAAATGACAATGTCAACTTTGTCTAAATATTTGTATCTATTCTAGTTAGAAGTATCATACTTCAACTGTAGTCAGCTTGGGTAAGTCTGAAAAATTGTGTTTTTTCAGTTTATTTTGTGCATTTGACAGTCCTTTGTGCACAGTGAGCTGTGTTCCATGCCGAGTCAATCATTTAGGCCTCGATCCTGCAACTGGATCTACACACGGGTAGAACACAGCACCCACTGAGACCCACTCTGAAATCGCAGGCTCACCCGCTTAAATCCAGTTGGAGGATTGGGACTTTTAGTTTCCCGCATTTATGTGCGTCTGTCACAAAGGAAAAAGAAAAACATTTTAAAAAGAAAATGAGACTGTAAAAATCACAAAAGTTGGCAGGGGTCAGAGGAGCATATGTATTAAAAAAACCTTGTGTTTACATTTGTTTTGTTTTTTTAATACTAATTAGATTTCAAGACAGCATCTCTTTAAACTTAGTCCAATTCAAGCAGTAGATAGCACAATAACAATAGCAAGGACACTGTCAAGGTTAGAGATGTTTTCTGAAGATTTCTTAACAGATGTGCGGGATGGTAAGTTCCACGGACATTAGCAACACTAGGAATCCTAGTGCAAATAGGATGCTGGTGTATTATGTCATGTAACCTGGCTCAGAGCAAGTCTAATCACACATGCCAGTCCACCTAAAGCTCCCAGTGTGGTGAACACCAGTGCAACTCAACAGGTGATAGCAACATTTTCCTATCCTAGACTCGCCATTACTCCTGTTTCCACGCATGGAGCTTCACTCTCTGCAGTTACACCAATGGAGCTCTGCACACCTTTGTCACCCTGTACCAGTTTCACTGCTTACTATGGGGTTACTATCTTTCTGATTCATGCCCCAGACAACTTTAAGGGGCATTGTCAAGCCTGCACAGGCACCCTGGACACAGGGTCTCCCAACCCTACCATGTAAAGTTGGAAGTGTCCACGCAATACACATGGCTCAGCTTTCAGCAGTGCATAGGGCAGAGAGCCAGTTACTCGGTGCTTCCCAAAAACAGAGCATGTGCCCCAACCCATGGGCATAAGAAAAGAGACATGGTACAGCTCCTCGCTCTCCTGCGCCAACCCACCCAATCATACACCCACATTACTTAAACCCCCAACCCCACTAACAGCCCCCGTTCCCAGTGGGCACAACACCCTCCTTTCCTTCCCCTCCCGTGCAGTGGGCACAGGCCCCTCTCATCCCTGGCTGACGGGCACAGGCATCCTTGTCCCCACAGCCACGTCCTGGCTGGCAGGCACAGCCTCCCCATCCCCCTCCAGCTCTACTGTGTCCCCCCTGCCCCAGCTAATGGGCACAGCCCCCTTCAGTTCTCCCCAGCCGACAGGCACAACCACCCATTCCCCCCAGCTTTACTGCCCTCCAAGCCCCAGCTAACAGGCACAGCGTCCCCAGCTCCACTGTACCCCCCAGCCCTGGCTGACAGGCACAGCCCTCCGCCAGTCCCCCCAGCTCTACTGTCTTTACCCCCCCCGCCACAGCTGACGGGCAGCCCCACTTCCCCCCCCCCGTCCTAGCTGACAGGCACAGCCCCCTGGCAGCCCCGCCCACCCCAGCTGACAAGCACAGCCCCCCCCCAGCTCTACTGTCTCCCCCCCCAAGCACCGGCTGACAGGCACAGCCCCCCCCCAGCTCTACTGTCTTCCCCCCCCCAAGCACCGGCTGACAGGCACAGCCCCCCCCTCAGCTCTACTGTGTCCCCCCCCCAAGCACCAACTGACAGGCACAGCCCCCACCCAGCTCTACTGTCTTCCCCCCCCCCCCCCAAGCACCGGCTGACAGGCACAGCCCCCGCCCAGCTCTACTGTCTCCCCCCCCCCCCAAGCACCGGCTGACAGGCACAGCCCCCCCCCCCGCCCAAGCACCGGCTGACAGGCACAGCCCCCACCCAGCTCTACTGTCTTCCCCCCCCCCCCCAGCACCGGCTGACAGGCACAGCCCCCACCCAGCTCTACTGTCTTCCCCCCCCCCCCAAGCACCGGCTGACAGGCACAGCCCCCGCCCAGCTCTACTGTCTCCCCCCCCCCCAAGCACCGGCTGACAGGCACAGCCCCCGCCCAGCTCTACTGTCTTAATCATAGAATCATAGAATATCAGGGTTGGAAGGGACCCCAGAAGGTCATCTAGTCCAACCCCCTGCTCGAAGCAGGACCAATTCCCAGTTAAATCATCCCAGCCAGGGAATGATTTAACTGTCAGCACCGGCTGACAGGCACAGCCCCCCCCCCCCCCCAGCTCTACTCTCTCCCCCCCCCACCCAAGCACCGGCTGACAGGCACAGCCCCCCCCCGCCAAGCACCGGCTGACAGGCACAGCCCCCCCAAGCACCGGCTGACAGGCACAGTCCCCCGCCAAGCACCGGCTGACAGGCACAGTCCCCTGGCAACTCCCCGCTCTCACCTGCCGCCCAGGAAGCTCCTGGCCAACTCGGCCAGCTCCCCCGGCGCCTCGGCCCTGCTGAGGGCGGCGCTGCCCTGCGCGCTCCAGGGCAGGGGATCCTCCGGGCCCAGCGGGGACGGGAAGTCCCGCAGGAGGGAGCCCAGGACGCCCCTGGCCGCCTCCGCGGGCAAGGCCATGGCCGCGTTGGTACGGCCCAGCGGGCGCGGCGGCCGCGTTGGTAGGGCCCGGCGGGCGCCTTGCCTGGAGCGGGGCGCGCCACGCGCCACCGCCGGGGGGGGGGGAGCGAGGCCACCAACCGCCCGTGACGGCGGCTTTAAGGGCAACAGGGAAGGGGCGGGCGGAGGAGGGGGCAGGGCCTCCGGGGGCGGGGCCAGGAGCCACCCGGCCTGGGGAGGCGGGGGGGTCCACTGGTGTGTGGGGGAAGGGCAGGAGCTGCTGGAGGGGCAGCGCGAGCGGAATGGGCGCGAAGTGGGAGGGGAGCTCTGGCTTCACGGCGGGGGGCGTTTACACAGGGGGAGCGGGCCCGCTGCCGCTCTGCCAAGGCCAGGGCTTAGTCTGCGCCAGTCTGGCTTGCCAGGGATGAGCCCCGACACCTCTGGGCGGGGCTGTTCACAGCACCCCCCCACACACACACACACCCCGCTCTGGGCTTGCTGCACCAGCTCTGAATGTAAAAAATTGCTTGAGCCCCAGCACCTCTCTCATTACAAATTAAGCATTGGCCAAGGACCAGGGAGAGCCGGGGGGGGCTGACCTCGAGAACCTTTTTTTCCCCCCTCCCCCTTTTCAATATTTCCATCAAAGAAAAAATATTACAAAGGATTTTTTAAATGCCTCACACCACCTCATGGCCAGTCTCGGCCCAGGCTGCTGCTGGGTCTGGCAACATGCCCCTTTTCCACTAGAAAAAGCTGATCCTCCAGCACAGAGCATAGGACTGGATCAAACTTTTCACTGGAAAGCAGGCTAGCCAACTGCCCCCTTGGGCTCCTGCCTGTGCTTGCCCATGCCCAGAGCCTCAGTAGGTGATCCTGGCGCTGCCCTTTTTAAATTCCTCTTGGACATGGGAAATTGTCCACAGGCTACAAATTCTGGTTCCTTAGCTCTGCTGCTGAGGTGTTCCCAAAGCAGTCCTAGAGGGTAGGTGGGAAGGGAAGCTTTAGACATTTGACAGGTTTCAGAGTAACAGCCGCGTTAGTCTGTATTCGCAAAAAGAAAAGGAGTACTTATGGCACCTTAGAGACTAACCAATTTATTTGAGCATGAGCTTTCGTAAGCTACAGCTTATGCTCAAATAAATTGGTTAGTCTCTAAGGTGCCACAAGTACTCCTTTTCTTTAGACATTTGGGGCATGTGCTCAGTTAGGGAGCCAAGGGGGCAATATTCCCTTATGACCTCATGTCTCTTAAGTGAGAATCTCCCCCAAGCCTAAGGATACTGCAGCACAACTGAGCTTTGGGTGACCGTGCTAGGCAGATGTTCCCACTCTCGAGCACAGGGCCTGGTGCAGAGTGTCATTTGCCCTCATCCCTAACATACTGTAATGGGCAGGTACATCCATCAGGTTACAGGGACAAAAATGACTAATGGTTAGGAGTGGGAGTTAAGAGATGTATTGTTCACTAAATATGCATGGCTCAGAGGGGTGCATAAAGGCAACATAGGTATATTTCACCTACGCTTAGTCATTGGCACACCAGGTGTTTGGGAAATTTTTCAAGATCTTATGTTCATATCCCAACATTGGCTTCCATTCCCACTGAAATGATAAACATTAGCTTACGAACACTCACATTCTCAGCTATAGAAGGTTCCCCCCCCCAAGTGATTCTTTTCAAAATGGATATCTGCCACATCTTCAAGGAAAAAAGGTACCCCTCCTGGACAGCCTTACACAGCTGTTTAAGCATGAGTTCCATGGAGTTTAATGGAACTAGTCACCACATAAATGTAAGCATGTGCAAAAGTCTTCGCAAGACTGGAGCTTAAGCAACTCAATCCTACGTATTTCATTAATGAACCATGTGATCGTCTGTATTTCCACGTTTCTGCCATCTGTCTCCAGGTTTAGTTGTATCCTCTCCCCTACTATGTTAATGAGGGCAGCGTGACTAGGAGGTAGAACACTTTAAACCTATTCCAAAATCCTATTAAATAGTCCAACAGAAGGGGCAGCAGCAGATCTAGTCTATAATAAATAATTTTAAACAACTTAAACATCAGAATTTGAACAAAAAAGAGGAAAAATGTATTAATCATTCAGTAATGTTTTTTTTTTAAATCAACTACTGAGGTGATCAATTTTTCCAACATTTGAAATTATTTTTGTAAAACTATTTTTAAAAGGTTTGTGTGACTGCGGTCCCAGTGGGGGCCAGCTGTGGTCACTCAATTAGGGTGAACTGCAAAGAATGAGGCAGACAATCCCCATAAAGCTGGTGGATATTCCAATATGTAGATTTACCAAGACAACATAAAACAGCTTCTTAATTACCTCACTGGTTACTCAGAAGTCCAAACAACACAGTTCCCTTAAAATGATCCAGCCTCAGGCCTCCATCCAGGTACCTAAGTCAAATATGATGAAGATTCCTGAAAATCTTTTTCATCATATAAAAGAAAAAGTTCTACCAATCCCAAAGGATCAGACACATTACCTCCCAGGTTAATGAATTTTTCAGATCTTACCCAAATACACACTACAGCCAATTCTTATTAACTAAGCTAAAAATTAAAAAACAAAAGAATATGGTTAAAAGGTTCATATACATACAGACACGAGTTCAATTCATTGAGGTTCAGATTCATAGCAGAGATGGTGAGTTTTGTAGTTGCAAAGAGTTATTTCAGAAATAGTCTTTAGGTTATAGTCCAATGTCATTGCAGGGTGTTCCAGCTTAGGACTGGGATCTCAGTCCTTTTGCTAAGCTTCCGCTGTATGAAGCCTCAAGCAGATCTGAGATGACAGAATCAGGACCCAAGGATCTTTTATACAATTTCATGTCCTCTTTGGTAAGTTGGGAGTTCCTCTGGGAACAAGAGGTAATTAGGATGACTTTGAAGGTGCTCCATCACTAGTACTTTGCTGTAGAATTAACATGAGGCAATTTGCTTGTTCCTCCACCTTTCACAGTATATTTCAAAAAGAGATGAATACCGAGATATCCCGTGTTTACAATTAATTTAAATGCTAAGATGTTCTTTTTGATCTCTAAACTATCAGAATACAGCATAGACAGGGGCTGTTGATTACATTGTCGACCCTACTCATACATATGTAAATACACAAAACCACAAACATTATCCCTCCACATGTCTTCTGAGGGTTATTTATTTTGCAGGATGTTTAACCCTTTCTGGCCATGTGTCAACAGTTTGATTTTTTCCTCCTGTTTCTGAACCAGCTTTAATTAATTAATACGGTTGACTTGTCATCAACCATTACTTTGAATTTCATCCTCATCTAATAGCTCCTCTGACAGAAAAATGGAGAAGTATCTATGTGACCGAATGCACCCCTGTATTCACACCGGACACACTATTGCAATCTGGCATGCTACAGCTATACACAGACACTCAGGGTGTGACCTGCATGCTACTTTACTGTTTGTGAGGCGCCCACATTGGGAGTTACAGCAGCAAAGTTTTGTGAGGCACCCAGGTCGTGAGGCAGGTGGTGATACAGCCCCTCACTGCTCTGGATTGTACCACGGAATGTCATAATCTCTCTCTCTAAACTAGATAGAAATATCCCTCTGAGGTCCAAGGTTGGGATCTTAAAAGAGGACTAAAGAAGATAGACTGATAATACCTTTAGGCCCCTTCAGAAAACAAAACAAAACTTACAAAAGAACAATGTAACACTGACACAAAGGCCCCTTTGCAAAGGTGCCCCTGTTCTTTGCAAACAGCTCTCATCTCAGAACTGCCAAACTCACTACATCTGATAGATTGCTTAAAGTATTGACCTAAAGAGGGAAATATATAAAGTCTCTTTTGAAAGTTTGCAACTTATCAGTGTTCATAATCATGGCGTGATGGGCATACAGGTAGTATTTAAGGTATAATGTAACTATATTGAAGTTTATGCCCTTATGGTTTTAAAGTTAAAAGGCATCACCAGAAGGTAATAGAAGGTGGCCATGAACTCTGCCATCCTCAGAACCAACAGCCAACTGTGACTGGACATCATCATCACAAACAAGGACCAGAAGATGATCATGACGGTGGAAGTCACAATGCCCTTCGAGAACAGGACCCTGGGCTTCCACGACACTCGAGTTTGAAAGGTGGAGAAATATGCCCCTCTGGCTGAAACCTTGAGAGCTAACGGTTACCAGGTTCAGATGCGCTGATTGTCAGAGCCCTGGCCGCATGGGACCGCAGTAATGAGCAAGCGTTGAGAGAACCTGGAATCAAATCAGCACTACGCTCGGCTGATGTGGCAACTCATGGTGTCGGATGCAATTAGGTGGTCGAGGGACAGCTACGTAGAACACATCACTGGACTTCAGCAATACCAGAAGGGATGAACTGGAGGGAGTACCGATGAGAAGCGCAATTTTGAAAGTAACTAAAATACTTTCCTCATGGATTGTATTTTCTAAATGGACAACCTACCCTAAATTCTCAATTACTGAGGGACAAATCTTCACTCATTGCTATAGTTGCTTTCCACAACCAACTCTCTGTATAACTTTTCATGAGTGATGTACCTGAATACTTGGATGCTAATATCTAAACTGTATTCTTAAATTTATATACCTAAATTTGGGTTATTGCTGATTATGCACTACATGTATCTTATGACTTTAATAAACTTTGTATTTGTGGATAATCTAAGCACTATACCCAGATGTATAGACACTTCTCTTAACCTGTGTACTATATAATTTTTTAACATTGCTTCGTGATAGCCTATTTATGCAGGAGGGAGTTGCCACCCCTCCTTGGTTAACCAGCAATGTAATGCAAGGTTCAATTGTCTACCATTGCCCCATCATAAGACAGTCAATGGAAAATCATCAAAGACAACAGCAACAATCAAAACCAGCTCGAGGTAAAAAGTGAACATTGTAACAGACAGGGGATGGCCCTGTCTATGAATAAAAACAAAAGACTGTCTAGTAGAACCCAGAGTGGGTAGAGGCACTCTGGATTCATTCATTGAGGAGATATCTATTAGAGTGGGGGTGTTTCCATGAAAGGCTGGATCCCGGTTCCCATGAAGCCAGACAGCTCTGCACCATACTGAACTTTGGGGGAAAACCTACTTTATTAGGTAGAAAAGATTACTATTTGTAACTGTAGACCCTAGTTAGCATTTTATTATTTCATTTTGTATTGTAACCATTTGTTTCCATCACTCTGTTTCTAATTTAATCTTTATTCTTTTAAAAAACCTACTTTTGTATTATTGTAAGTGCTCACAAGTACTGTGTGTTATACAGGAGCGGTGGTTTATGGAAAACTGGTAAACTAGGATACACAGCTCCTTTCGGGGCAGAGGACCCTTGGATTTTTGTAAGTAGCCAACACCAGGAGCTGGATCACAGGGAAATGCTTCAAAGGGACTCAGGTACTCCTATTGTTAACTTGCAAGGCAAAGACAGGACTGGCATAGCCCAGAGGAGTGCCCTTGCGTGGCTAATAAGTTGGTGGAGTTAGGGAGCCAACACCCAGCTACCATGGGCAAGTCTACCTCACGCTAGGGACGAGGGTAAGAAGGTGACTTGGTCCTAGGTACCCTGACAACCATCACAGGCACCCACCTAGAAGAGTTGTACCAGATGCGTCTAGGCTACAATGCCATTCTTCTGATTTGACTCATATAGTCTAGAGATGGAAAAGATCTATTATTTTATCAAGTGCGGGACTGAATCTATTTCTTTAGTCTTCTAGTTTTCTCTCTAGTCTAAATTTTCAATGCCCCAACAGATGGGCCTTTTAGCACTTCCCTCTGGAGACTATTGCACAATCTAACAGCTCTGTCAGGAAGTCTACCCTGATATGAAACCTAATTGCCTAAAATTCCCTCTTCGTAATTTAAAATCCTTAATCCTAGTTATAGTCTCTCCTCTCCTCCTCAACTCCGGGAAAGGCAACTTGTCATCTATGCACACCTTAGCCATCTTCAGACTCCATAGACAACAGCAGTTTCCAGTGGGCACTTCGAGCTGAAGTGAGCTGTAGCTCACGAAAGCTTATGCTCAGATAAATTGATTAGTCTCTAAGGTGCCACTAGTACTCCTTTTCTTTTTGCGAATACAGACTAACACGGCTGTTACTCTGAAACCTGCTAGTAACAGTTTTACTTTCTTGTTGGGCCAAGCACCCGCTTGCAAAACTGCCTTCCACAATTCTACATTAAAAGCAAAACAAACAACCTCAAGTGACAGGCACAAAAGCAGAAGCAAAACTTGAGCAAGAGCATTGCATAGCTCCAAGAGGAGCATAGCACAGCCAGTGCACACCACACAGCATGCAAAATAAAGTACTGAATGGTGCTGTGTCGTGTTTGACCTAACAGGGTGCCATGAATATTGAGTCACTGAATCACAAGCTGTCATAAGCCAAATGTTCCAACTGTCCAGAGAGTTCTAATTATTGACTTACAGCAGGAGAAACCTGGATTGTCATTTAACAACTCCACTTTTAGACGACACTCGCCATGGCTTAGTGCCTTTCATATAAGCTGCTCTGTATTAGGGTGCTATTTAACAGAGGGATCAATACTCCCTGCAGATTCTTGGCCTCTATCTTGTAGAGCTGTGGGTTAAACACAGACATTTCTGCTTCACTGTTTGCTAGCTTAGCTCAAAAGTCAGAACACCATACTTGTCTACCTCTTAGCCATAGTCACCTTGAAAGTTGTGCAGTATCCAGAGCACAAGCCCCTCCCAATCCAAAATAAACGTCACTAAAATCCAACGGCCAGTATTTTGCTCTGATAGACATGAAGGACAAATTCATTCAATTATTTCAGTCCAAGAACTGTTGGAAATACTACCTTTGCACAAGAGGGATTCAAAAAGATTCTATGCTTATCACTTCCTAACTGTGCAATAACTAATTAATCCACTATATAAATCAAATACTACAGTAGCTTCTTGATGTAGTTCAAAATAATGGAGTGATGTAACCCATTTATACACAGAATTACTATTTTGGAGGATGAAGGAAGAAGCTGACTGCTGGAAAGCCAGGGTAGAGTGCAGTATCCAAGAACCAGGCCACTGAAAGGTGAGTTTCCTTACACCAGCAATTCTCAAAGTGTGAAGCTGGCCATCTTGGGGAGCCTCCAACAAAACAGGAGAAACAGTCTTGATCATTTTCATTTAAAATTCAGCCAAAGCAGGACCATAGGAAGCTAAAGCAAAGCAAGACTATCCTATAGGAAATACGGTCTGTGCTCCATTGATTTATACTAATTGGCTTTTGCAAAGTCCCAACTGGAAAAGTGAGCGAACACGTAAGGGAAATATATTGGCTCTCCAGGACTATGTTACCCTACCAGAATTCACAATTTGTCCTCCCCTCCCCGCTATGATTTTTCTGCAATGGGGAGAGTCTCCCCACAGCCTCATTAACAACAATTGTTTCAAAGACAGGTAGAAGGGATTCTATGACTGAGAAACCCTACTAAAGTGACCACCAAATTCACTGTTCTGTTTATATATCAACCCTCATCCAGAAGGAACTTGATAATTATATACATAGCAATCACTTCATCCACCACTAAAATGCAGTCACCTCTGGGTTGAAACATGGCAGCTGTTAAACTGCAGATATTTAAACTCCACACCATTTAGGACAAGAATATGGACCAAATCCTCAGCTGGTGTAACATAAAAATTGAGGCTTGAGTCCAATTAGACCAGCTTTAGAAAAGAGTCGGCCATTGTTACCAGTTTATCTGCCCATTGACTCCATTAAGGAGCTCTGCTGGGGTAGCATTTCTAGCTGACTATAGATTAAGCAAGTTCAGCAATAACTAGAACTTAATGACTTCAGTATTGCTGCATGTAGCTGCAATGCATTGAATCCCTGAGTCTTTTCCCACCCCCACACCCCAACATTCTTTCCAGACATGTCTATTCAAGACAGTTTAAGTTCCTGTTTCTTCCCCATCCCATCACAAAAGCTAATCATACAAATTCAAATATTTTGGAACACAAGAGCTATTTCTGGAAACAAAATGGGGGGGGGAAGGGGGTCTTTGTGTTAAAACCCTGTGCACTGTTACATGTGGGTAACTCATAAGGGAGTTTGTAAAGTTATTTGAAAATATAAAGGGCTACATAAGAGCCACGTATCATTATAACCTTTACCACTGGCTTTAAATTACATGGTTCAGGGCTCAGTTCTTCAAGGGGCTGAGCTCTTCAATCTCCTGGTAATGGGAGTTGGGCTCTTCTCAACACAATGCAGCATCAAGCCCTGAGTTAGCCATGTGTTAAAGGCTTCTCTACTCCGGTCATATATATAAAGGGAAGGGTAACCACCTTTCTGTATACAGTGCTATAAAATCCCTCCTGACCAGAAGCAAAGTCCTTTTACCTGTAAAAGGTTAAGAAGCTCAGGTAACCTGGCTGGCACCTGACCCAAAATGAACAATGAGGGGACAAGATACTTTCAAATCTGGAGCGGGTTTTTGTCTCTTAAAAATCCAAGGCTGGTTTGTGCTCATCTTGTTTATTCTCAAGTCTCCCTAGGAAAGGGGGTATAAGGCCTTGGGGGGATATTTTGGGGAAATAGGAACTCTAAGTGGTCCTTTCCCTGTTTTGTCTAAATCACTTGGTGGTGGCAGCATACTGTTCAAAGACAAAGCAAAATTTGTGCCTTGGGAAAGTTTTTAACCTAAGCTGGTAAAAAATAAGCTTAGGGGTTTTTTCATGTGGGTCCCCACATCTGTGCCCTAGAGTTCAGAGTGGGGAGGGAACCCTGACAACTCCCATATTTTTTAGCCAGCAGGGCCAAGTTCATTCTAACCTTGCCCCCTCAGCTTTTAAACACACACTGGAAAGAGAAAAGGCCATTAGCAACTAATACCCCAATCCTGCATGGGCAGAGCCTTGTACTTGCATAGAGATAGTCATGTTCTTCTCACACTTTGGGCCCAAGAAAGTGAAAGTGGGTTCTTGTCAATTTTCTGTCATCTTGAGCCTCAGCTGGATGGGATTTGGAAAACAGGCTTCTCCATAGGTCTGGATCTAATCCCAATGTTTTAAGGTTTGAATCTGGTGATTTCATTCTCAATCCCCCCAAAATGCAGGGGAAGGCACAGATTTTAGATTATAGGTCCCAGTTTGGCCCCATCCCTAGTTATTCTGGAAAAAGTATGAGGGTGAGAGGTTGTGAGAACAAGTTCTATTCCTACATATTGTGTGTGTTTCAATCATGGTATACTTTATTCGCTTTTCATTTCATTTATGAGTCCTGAAACCCTGAAAGCATTTTAGAAGAGAGCCTCTCAGGTTATAGAATTTACATCCAAGATGGCTATCAGGTGGGCAACTTCAAACAAATTAAATCTCTGTAGGTGATGGAGCACACTAGAGCTACCTTCCACCAGTAACATTACATGTTCTTTCAAGAGCAAGAATTACCCAGATATAAAACAACTTACATGAGTGAGCCCAAACTCTGAATAAATTAGTCCTCTCTTGCTGCTTGCCTTAACATTACCCCATCCACCACCTGTTAAATTATATCTTTGTCCTCTGCGTTGTATCTGTCTTTCCATCCAGAGATCACGTCCCTTCTCCCTTCAGATAAAATCATCTCCTATCCTGTTTCCTTGAAATCCAGATTCTGATACTCTCACCACTCTTAAGCCTCTTTCCTTCACTGCCTGTCCACCTTATAAAGCACCCATGCTCCCAAGAAGCCTAATTGTTACTCCAGCTGTGACTGTAGGGTGCATAAGTGCCTCCTCAGGCAGGGACAAAAATTGCAGCTGAAAACCATAAGTCACATCGTTTTTTTGTTGTCTTACACGTCATACAGGAGCCAAATGATGGCTGGCCACAGCCATTTTTTCCCACCACGCTCTCCTTTTCCAAAATAGACTGAAAACACATTTTAAAAGAAAGGTTTTAAATAATAGACGCAAGTTATCCTCACAAGTTTACCCTAGGAAAGTAATGCAAAGGTAGAAGAGATCAATTTTATAAGCTATAGCTCCTCTGTAACTTGACAGTTCTGACTTTTCACAAGAAGATCCACAAGCATGAGATATACAAAGCTCACCTGAACGTTCGAGCTGCATCTCCAGGGGCCTCACCCATTTGAAAATTCTCTCCCCTTTTTGTGCTTTTTAAAATAAAACCCAGAATGTGCCTTTCATCCAATCGGTTTTAAATACATACTCAAAATTCCCAGTCACCTGCCTGTTCTCGCCATCTCCTTTTCTGTGGGAGACACTTGCCAGCGATGGCTTGACATGCCAAGTCTTCACCACACTCAGACGAGGGACAGCGAAGATACCATGCCACCAGACACTCTGCTTCCTTCCCCAGACCTGAAGAAGAGCTCTGTGTAGTTTGCAAGTTTGTACCTTCCACCAGCAGAAGTTGGTCCAATAAAAAGTATTACTTCACCCACCTTGTCTCTCTCATAGCCTGGGACCAAACATGCCATTTTAGTTATTCTTTGCTGCCCTCTGCTGGGCCACTTCCATCCTGCAGCAATCAGGGACCAACCCCTGCCAATATGCTCAAAGGAAAGAGCATTTGTAAAGACAGGCACTTGGGAGTCTGAACAAACTATGAATATATTTTAAAAGCAAAATTGAATAAAGCCACCCTCAAAATTACAAACGAGAGGCCCACTCCTGTGATGTCAGTTGCAGTGATGGTGCTCTGCTGCTGGAAAGCGCACAGCACCTTGCAAGATCAGGGCCCAAGATGCCCTGCATAGACAGAAGGGGAAAGGTTGTCTATGTGTGGCCAGAAGTTATAATAAAAGCAATTTCAGAAGGGCTCTCAGGCTTTGTTCAAAAGCAAGGAGGAATGGTGGATTGCCAAGAGGATGTGAATTCCACACTTTGGGGGCGATCAAGGCATACATCACCGCGAAGTCACCACCAATTGCCAGGCTAGCACATGGACAGTGGAATCTATTAAAGCGGATTGGCATTTTCATTCTGCCCTATTAGAATGCTGCTCCAGGAGGAAGCTCAGAAGAGCAGAGAGGATTAGACTAGAATAGAGTCTAGTCCCCAATGGATACAAACATAAAAGTTTAATTGTTATGGGGTGAGAAAAAACTGCTGCAAACTGAACTTTAAGACCTGAAAAGAAGCTATCCCATGTTCAGGCTCTAAAGCTCTTATTCCACTAAGATTTAGTGTTTAATAAAAGAAAAAGAACAATTTATGGAAGAGGCAGGTTTTTTTAGACTGTGATGTCATGCCTTAGGCCTTGTACACACTGGCGCTTAACTTCAATATAACTTAAGTCACTCTGGCATGTGAAAAAGCCACCCCCCTGAGCGACGTAAGTTACACCAACCTAAGTGCTGGTGTGGACAATGCTACGCTGGTGGGAGAAGCTCTCCCGCTGACATAGCTACTGCTGCTCGGGGAGGTGGAATAATTATGCTGACGGGAGAGCCCTTATTTGGGGTCAAGGGTTCAGAAAATGCATTATAAAGACCAATAAAAACAGCACGGCTCTCCAGTGCCACTGGCTGCGGCTTGTCATTCTTCTATTGCTAGCGAATCATGCAACAAGCTGCTGTGTGCGTATTTCATGCTGGAATGCAGTTCTCAGTTTTAAAACATACAAGAGCAAATGCCTATTTTGAACTATGGTAAAAACCCAATATATTTATAAACATTTATTCATAGAGATTTATCTGACACCTGTGGCTTCTGCATCTGTGTTCCATATAAAATTTTGATGACACCCTGCTTTTGAACTCAATTAACCATTGTTAAAGCAAGCCTTTGGGGGGTACAGATGGCACAAACCCTATTCATCATCAGCTCAACAGGAAACTAAAATCTAGGAAACGATGATGGCAAATTATGTATGACGAGGGTCAGGTTCTGTACTATGCCTCTCAGAAGGTCAGTGCAGCTCTTAGGGACTGCTCTAATTTACCGTGGCTTTATCTGGCTGCCTATGAGCTGCTCTGCAGTCCAGAATTGCTGGAGCCCAGAATACTCTTACCAGTGATCAGTGCTGCTTTCTTCCTATTGCAGGTCGTGATTTGACAATTTAACAGCCGATCACCATTCCTCATTTATAAAGACCCATCCTTAAAAGACACAAATGATCCTCATTTTCAAAGCCTCATCTTAAGGTTGCAAAAATGGGACAATGATCTTAATCAGCTCTTGTAGCTCTGACAAAAGCTACTAGAGAATGATACAAAGGGAGAGTTTAAGTCTCTTTTTCTGCCACGTACAGGTAGTTCTTATTGGTAAGTTTCCTGTATTTTCCTCCTTCCCCTCCATGCACTGTGCCCAGATAAATGAACTCCAGTTCAAATTTTAAAGGATTCAGAAGCATGTAGTTGGTCAGGACTGGTCACCTAGGGGCATTTTTTAGCATTTGCATTTGTGTGAACAACAACAATTAAGGTTGTACAAAGATCCAAACTGTTTTACTTTTCTAAAAAAGACAAAATGTAAATGATCAGTGATGTTTTTAAAATGCACTGAGAAGAAAACAACAACATTTTATACAAGGTTTAATTTTTAATAGATGTTGTGTGAGCATTATACAAAGTATGCAGCCAGAGCTGCCATTTTGTCCTTGGGTCTCTTTGGGTTGGGTCTCCCTCCAGGTCTTCTGCCCTTTCCTCTTCCTCGACCCTGCCTTTTCCCCTGTCCTCCACGGTGCATAGGGTGCCTCGTGGCTGCGTGCTTAAGCTCCACCAGGTCCTGGAACACAGGGTCACAGAAGACACAGCCTGAATGCTGTGTCTCGTCACCAGGGAGGGGAGACTTAGCTTTATTAAAATCCACATCCACAAGGGCTGCATCACATGACTCGCAGGTCTCTGGCGACACTCGCACCTTGTGGGCATTCTCAAAGAAATGCACGATCACATTGCATTTGTTGCAGGCCATCTTCCACTTGGGACCTGACGTGGGATCTAGCACCAGAACCCCATTCTCGCATTCCACACACTGCCCGATTCCAAGCATGCTAAGCGAGTGCTGGCATGTTGGATGAGTACACTCGTTGCAGCCCATCCCTAGGGAAGAGAGTAAAACCACATCATCAGAAACTTTGTGTTCTATTTTTGCATTTTGCAGGAAATGTGATGTAGGATTTAAACAGAGCTAAATGTACTCTATATACCCTGACAGTCCTACGCACAATACAGTGGGTTAAGAATGGAGTCTCAGGCTTAACTCAGTCTTCTCAGCCCAGAAGTCTAACTGTGGAAACAAGGAGAATTCACTAGTTCTGGAGTAAGACACTCTTCCCCCCGCAGCTTAATAAAAAATAATCACCCAGTGATATAAAATTGGGTCCAAGACTTAAATAGGTAAGACCCCATTCCGATCAACCCATTAATATTCTGATGTTTGCTGTGGAACTACTCCATGGAAGTCAAGAGTGGAGCTTACAGTATCAGTGAATCATAGCTAAGGTGGAGCTGAAGTAGGACATGCAAAGCTCTTGCTCTGCACTGCCGCCGTGATTGCTCTGAAGAGTTCTCAGTGTCAATGTACAATGAAGAGTAATGGAGAAATTTAGAATGAAAATACACTATGTCCCACTGAAAACAGATTTATGATGTCCACTTGTTGTCCCACATGGAGACTGTAAGCGGTTTGGAGCAGGGAACCACCTTTTATTGTGTGTGTGTTGTATTACCGTAGCACAATGGAGCCCTGATCCACAACCGAGGCCTCTAAGTGCTACCTTAATAAGAACAAGAATTGTGATAATAAAAAACTGGCGTTTTAGCTAGAAGTCAGTCTCATCTCGGTACCCAGGCTAAATACACCTCCGACCCCTTCTTGTCTCTCGAGTGCACTCCTCTTTCAGGTATTAGGCTTTGAGCCACCACTTTGCCTGTGTTAAAAAAAATAAATAAATAAAAATCACACGATTCCCGCCCTCTCAGACCTGTCCCTGGGCTGCAGTCTCTTGTGTGCTAACCATGACTACCTCTGCAAGACTGACTCAGATTCAGTACCTGCAGATCCCTTTCCTCCAGGAGCTATAAATAATGGTATCTAGTGACCAGAGGGCCCTCTCAAAGAAAAGCATGGTTTATTTAGAACCAAAGCATTTCAAAGAAAAAGATCTTAAGATGCTGACCAAATCTAAACACGCCTGTCTTTCCCTTAAATTTACCATTCCCTTGAAGCCAGGGAAGGCCCCAGTTGTTTCAAACAATCCTCCAGAACTGTCAGTCTGTGTTCTCCAGGGACAGCTCATTGACAACTCCCTTCCTCTCCAGAGGATCTTTTATCTACAGCCATTTCGTTTCCTTCTTGCCTGCTTTTACAATAGTCTCCTATTAAGCTAGGCCAATACATTCTTATGGGACGGCCCAGTAACCCAATATAACTACACAGTGATTATCTCACTGATCAGATCACACACCGAATTCATAAAATTATTACACAGCAGCTCCACGTAGGCCACAATGAGATCAATGAAACTTAGCCTATTAGTTTGAAAGTTATCCTAATCGGAATGCTCAATAAGATGCATTGCATATATTGAGTGTTATGAAGGATACCCTGCATGTGCAGAGAGGCTGCTTTCTAATTTATTTTGATTTATAAAAGCAGCTGTAGTTGTCCATCCAATTCTCAGAGTACCCACTTTATAAACTGAAAAATAATACATTCCTGCAAATGACAGTAAAGGAGTTTTCATATTAAAAAACATCCCACTCCACATTACGGGTGTTAGAAAAATGCTGTTTTTAATATAACTGGACAAATATGAGACTGCTAAATATGATATTTTTCAAATAAATTATTCATTTTGGGGAACTTTGACAAATATTTTGCCAACGCAGACGAACTTGGTGAAATTTTTCAAAGTAAAATGGTCAAAAATAACTTTTTTTTTTTAACATTAGAGTTGAGCTAATAATGAACAAATTTTAAAAAGCTAGTGAATAAAAAGAATTTTAAAATTAGTTAATCCCCGATTTTCCCTGCCTTTAACTCAGCTTTACCAGCTCTAGCAAGTACCTTCTCTCAGCCTAAAGGAAATTCACAGCAAGTTTCAAGATTAGTTCAGATGTTAAAATCAATCCCTGTAGACAGGGATTTATCAAGGAAATCCTGTTAGATTCTTAAATTCAGGAACAGCTAGAAACGTGACTGAAAAAAAATAGTACCTTCCTACTCAACAGATCTGTTCCTGTTTATCTTTAAGTCATAGCCATTTACCTCACTGATGAACAATTTTGAAGAATTCCTTTTAGCACAGAAGAGCCAATAAAGTTGTGGAAGAACAAACTGGTTTCTACTATTCCTCATTCCTCATTAACTGAACTAAGATCCAACTGCAGAACCTTTGTTAGTGGTGATGAAGGGGCAGAGAGAAAGCCCCAGCTTGTTTTTAGGAACTTGGTTAGAAAAACCACTTTTTCAGTTCTAAACTCTGCATATTTGATATGGAGCCTTTGGGAGGCAACAGTTCTAGACACTTACGATTTGGTTTTGAAGTTATTTAGCTGAACAGAATTTTAACGTTCGTACCACTGACTGGGAATCTACTAAAAATGCCCCACAAAAGACCAAACAAATAATTGATTTTAGAATTGTTACAATGTGGTTGATCATTCCATATCTCAATGGAAGCTCTACCTTTTTTCATGTCCCTGAAGGGTGGATGGTTGTAACAGTATGGACATAGTGGGTAGCTCTTTCCTCTGGATCCGGAAGACCACAGCACCAGCTCAAAGTCATCCAGGGGGCAACGCAGCTCTTTGTAGAGTTTGATGGTGCCATTCTGGGGAAGGCTGTATGTTTCATCACAGTGAGAACAGTGCAGACGGCTTGGCTTGGCCTGGAAATAGAATAAGAATCTCCAAATAAGCTACAAGAAAAGGAGTACTAGTGGCACCTTAGAGACTAACCAATTTATTTGAGCATAAGCTTTGGTGAGCTACAGCTCCGGGGACTGCTACTGGCCTCACACTGTCCACAGGCTGTGCCTTGATCAGAAGGACTTGGGCCCCCGAGAGCGGCACCGGGGAGGGAGTCTTCTGTACGCCACATTTCCCGCACCCCATTAAGTGAGCTGTAGCTCACGAAAGCTCATGCTCAAATAAATTGGTTAGTCTCTAAGGTGCCACAAGTACTCCTTTTCTTTTTGCGAATACAGACGAACACTGCTGCTACTCTGAAACCTGCAAATAAGCTACAGCTCTGATCCACTTTGTAAGGTTCAAAACCTCCAGTAACGCAACTGTTATTGCCACCTGGCCTGCTCCACGGGGAGAACCCCCTTTGGGCCTTTTGAGAAGCTCTATTACGTTTTACAGGGAGGCATCTGAGACAAGATACAGATGAACCCAAATGTATTAAGGCAAAAGATATTTTTAACCATTGATCTTCAGCAAGTAACTTTTGAAGTACAAACACAATCTCTAGGTTACCTTACCTGGATGTACTTCATAAAACGATGGCATTTGCCACAGCGAGAAAGAGGTTTGCCTGTGGCAGCTAATGGTGAAAAAGACACTTCCATCAATTCATCCATACCTGCAGAAAAGAAATTGCATAGGTTTTGGAACCCTACTGCTACCTTTTTCATAGTGAAAGTCACCCATCTCTCTGCACATAAAATCTGAGAAAAAGAGTCTGCTGGGCCAGAAGCAGACAAAATATTTAGTGATAAACATGTTATATCTGTGCACTCTGTTTGCAAAACAAATATATGTACTATAAAAACTTTCTAAAAGAGCTGTAATAAGCATGCATAAGACACAATATATTTCAGCCAGTTTTAGTGTTTTGCTTCTTAATACCTACCACCATGCAACCAGGTTACAGATTTCAAGTGCGACTTTGTGTATGCTGTTGTGATGGGGTGCATTCAGTCTTAGCAGCTCCCAGCTGGGGGCCCCGCTGTCCAACTATACGCCACCCCAAGAAGCAAGTTTGTCTACAGAGGCTTCTCCAAAGAGGCTATTTTGGAAACCACAGAGACCTTGGAGGCTTGAAGGGCTAGTAACAGCCAATCAGGACCCTGCTGGCCCAGATAAAAAGGAGCTTGTCTGACCTTAGCAGTTCAGTTTCTGGCTAGGAATAGGACCAGAGGGGCAAGGCAGGTTACTCCTCTCCAGCCAAATGAATGTAAGGAATAGCCACAGTTTGTTTTCTGGGTGCATTTTGCAAAGCTGGGTTTGCAGGGAGAAAGGGGACTTAGAACCTTAACCCTGAGATAAAAGTGAAGCTAAAGGGCCCAGGAAAGAAGCAGCAAATAACAGAATTGAGAAGTACATGGCTGTTGTTTATAGGGTTCTTGGGTTGGAACCCAGAGCAGTGGGTGGTCCTGGGTTCCCAACCAGCCACAGGTAAAGTGGCATAAATCCCAAGAAACGTCTGGAACTTGTTTGGGAGCCTGAATAAAGGGCTGAATTTAAAGGGCCCAGAGCTGGGGCTGAAGACCTTAGGCAAGGGCAGACAGACTGTTTGTTTATTGGACTCTAATACCCTGGAAGGGGTTCATTTGGACTTGGTGACACTACACCCTGACACTCAGAGGCACTCCAGAATGAGTGCCCTGTTAACAGATGTTCATTCAAGTTCTCTGTGTACCTAGTCCCTTGAAAGGTCTCCTGAAGAATTATGAATTCTCTCAACTCCTTACCAACAATTAGCCAGATTTTGGAGAACTTCAGGTGTGAAGGAGCCTTACCTGCAATAGAATCAACAAAGTAGTGAAACTTCCTTTTGAAGATATCAAGGGTGTGCTCCAGAACCTGCTGATAGTTTGCTTTCCCTTGAGCTATCAAGTTGAGTTGCTTCTCTACTGCACTGCGGATTGTAGGAAGCACCAGCTCGGCATCTAACAAAGTCAGAAAGACAATGGGGAAGCAGCTATTAAACAAGAAAGGAGATTGGCAGACAACAGGGTGGGAGCGGGGGCAGTGAAACTGACCATCCACAAAGAGCTCTCAAATGAGCAAAGAAAGCAAACTGAAAAAAGGACAAATTTTTAGTGATAATGCTAGGGGTTTGCAGTAGCTTTTTAAGGTCTGCTACCTGATTTCTTCTCTATAAATCCTCCTGTCCCTAGAGATGCAGTCACTGTGCTTTTCCCTCTTCCCCAGGGGGGTGAAAAAGAGGCTGTCTCCAGACATCACTGCAGCTCAACATGTGATGGGGAGGGGGGGGGGGACGACAAACTGTGCACAGCCTAAATCCTATACTTCTGCAACAAGAATGAGCTCTACAGTCCGGGGTAGTGAATGATCCTTAAAATCCTGTGGTGTCCAGAGTTGGCCAGGAACATAGTTAAATGAGAAGAAAATGACAGAAAATAAAACAGCAGCAACTGACCTATTTTGTAGTAACCATGAACCAGAACAATGCCAAGGTTTGTAGGTTTTAATCTGCGACCACTCTCCACTGTGACATAGTTCCGCTGGCAGATATTGTTAATGTGAACTGGGATACTTGCATCAGTTCCTGTCACACACAAACACAACATCCTTCTTGAACACAAATTACAACTTTACATGCAATATTCTATTCTCTCTTCCCCTTTCCTGGTTTGTAAGTCAGACACTAACTCTCTCTCATGCCTTAGGCAAAGGCTAACATCCAGTTCTCCCCACTTTTCCACATCATTCTCCATTTCTCAGCTACTTCTTCCCTTTTTGCTTAAAAATTCATATGTTCTTTTCAAATCTACAGGAAAGACTTTTCAGTTACAAGAAATCTGCAACACGTACTTTGTTTTTAACTCTTCTGCTGCTTCCAGGGAGACTGCTATTATGGCAACAGCTCTCTCATTCTATGTTGTCAGCATATATATATATACACACACACACACACACACAATATGAATGAAACTCCACTAGAATAAGGAGGATAACTAGGCCTTTTCAGCAGTGTGCAGTTCACTGTACTTAGGAAACAGTTTAGATAAAAAAATAAATATTATAATGCTGAAATGTACATGCTACATTAAGATACCAGAGCCAACATGTACAAAGCATGCTGTAAAGGCAGGAAGTCAGTCCCTGGATGGAGCGAGCACATACAATCTCTGGTTAATTGAGGAGTAACACTGATGGGGTTATGCAAGGAATATTGTTTGGTGCTCTTTGGACATAAGAGTAGTAGACATGAAATGAGAGGAGGATAGGAGAGAAGGAGGGAGAAATGTGCGGACAAATTCTTGAAGGCCACCTAAAAGATGCCAACGACTTTGATTTGAGAGGAAACATAAGCCATCACTGAACATATTTACAGGAACACTAATAGGCCATTTCTGACAGAGAAACTTCAGAAGAGCAACTCCTTGCCCTCTGGGAGGAGTATTACAACATCATGTAAAGGAGACACGTTCCTACCAATGCCATGTTTCTCCATCAGAGTGATGAGTTCTGCTTCAGTCAGGTAATCAGGAGGATTGGTTTGTTTCTCCAGCAGTTTTACTTCACTGACTGGGAAAACATCTCCCTTCTCACAGTTGGGGAGGCTCTCCTCCAACGGGATGCTTTGCCAGGGCATAATCTCAGTGAACCCTGTAAATAAAAATAAATGGAAACTGAACCGTTCCACAACTTCCTAATTCTTTCTAATTCTAACTGGAGCTGTACTACACAAGTCAAGGCTGAGAAGCTGACTTAATGGCAGTTTGCACTGCCACACAGAAGATCATGGATACCAGACTAAGACGAGGCCAGAAGCATTAAGGAAATAACACAATGAACCTCTAGAAGGAGTTGCTTCCACCACCCAACATCAACCCCTCTGTGCTGATTCTGGAATGCTGTTGGCAGGCCCCAAAAGTTAGCCCTTCTTGGCTAGAAATAGAATGGCATGAGATCAAACTTCAAAGGAGCAAGAAGGGTTTTTTAAAATACCAAGTGTGATTAGGCAAAATTAGCACAAAGCCTTAAATTATTTCCTTTTAGTACCAACAATAAGTTTGCCTTAGCAAATATAAATAAAAGACTGAAGAGCATACAATCTGAAACAGATCAAGTCTCCTCCTGCATGCAGGGGCAGCGCTTTTTAGCATGTTGTGGGCACAACTGGAACAGAAATCCTAAAATGGGTCACACTGGGAAATCCAAGTGTGGGGATGAGAGCAAGAGTTGGTGGTGGTTGTTTTTTTTAATATTGCAAAAAAATGCTTTAAATTCCCCCACTCTCAAAGCCCTTGCTTTTATTTTAATTTCTCTTCAAATTTTTATTTGGGGGTAGAGGGAGAAGAAAGTCATAACTAACCAAACAGTTTTTCCCATGTTTTCCTTACCTGGTGAAATAACCATCTTTCCTACACAGGTAAAATGTTCAGGGCCAATAATAAAAGAAATGGTGGTTTGGAGATATTTGCAATCAGCGCAGACAGTGGCAATGAAATGTCTAGTGATATATTCATACAATCGCCATCCATCACCACCTGAAGACATACAACACCTTGTTACTCACATAAAACCAATTTATGTTGAACTATAGAATACTTGTTTAAAAAAAAGTTTGCTATAAAAACTTTACAGGAAAAACTGGCACTTAAAGTAAAACAAAATCTAAAAGTTCACCTATTTTCTCTTTTAAATCCACTCTGTCGAGCTTTGGTATTACAACGTACATGGATTGCCTACTGATCTTAAAGGTACTGTAATATACAGGCACAAGAATGGTCTTTCATCTTTAGCTCTGAACTTGCTTGCCATTATGAGTTTAAGTCAATTTTCAACATTAATATAATGTATTTTTCTGTAAATTAATCTACTGTTCCTCATACTTCTATTTCAGCTTTTCAGGAGTTCCGGTGCAGTCACTAACTTTACTTTTTTTTTTGTTTATATACCAGAAAAGGGTCAGTGACTCAGTTTTTTCTGAAAATACCAGCTGGGGTTTCCAAACCAGCTCCAAGACCTCAGGTACCCAACCTTCTTGCAAATGGCTGTTTTTTATAGTAAGAGTTGTGTGTACCTAGTTCTGCTTCTGTTGCAGCTCTCATTGGAGTAATTGGAGGATGGTCTCCTGCATCATGGCCTTTCCTTGGACGATTAACACCTTCTGACAGCAATGCCTTTACCTACACAAAATGAAAAGGAGAAAGCAGAAACAAGTTGATAACACATCCAGTCTCTACAGACTAATGTGCTTTTCAGATCAAATCCATAAGATCACAAACCACAGAAAATACAGTTACAAATTTGTATACTGACTACTGAGGTCTACAGACCACTAAGAGATGCTTGTGCTATTTGAGAGCATGGATTTCTTGATACCGTTTTCCCTAGACCACTGGCCAAGAAAGAACTTGTAAAGCATTTCAAATTTTGCTTCATACACTTACTGTTTCTGCCCAGTAAGGGTTATTAGTCTGCTGTCTCAAAGGTTCTTTCAAGTCAAAGTTTTCTGGATAGTGGGTTGTTTCTGTTCGAGGGTAGCTAATATAACCCTGAGTATAAAGTCGTTCTGCTATTTGCATAGTATGTTGTGGACCCATTCCTAGAAGAAAAAAAATAATCAGAGCTATGCAGAAGATTAATCTCTGCCATAGCAAACATTTCCCCATGACAGGTCTTAAATGCACTACTATGATGTGTGTATTTTCTACAAAAGCATTTCATGACCAGAATCTGCTACTTTACCCTACACTTCACTGCTGACAAATTCTCTAAAATTATAACACAATGATCTTATATTACATTGTAGCTAGTAATCACTTGCCTGCATTGCTAACAATGTGTTCTAAATGTGCTTCCTTTATTTCATGAGACAAGTCAGAACCCAACACGTTTTCTCTTGAGAACAGTTTTAAAACTGAAACGTTTATATCTCCACATTATCTACATACCCAAAGCAGCGCTGGCAACTCGTAACATTTCTACTGTGTTCAGCGCCAGTGGTCTCTGCTTTGCTTTCTCCTTCTTACTCACAGATTCTACCTTAAAAAACAGAACAGCATTTCCCCAGTAAGTTCTGATCGTGTTTATTTCATGGTACTAGCATGAGTTTCATAGTTCGTCTAAGAGCACTACACAGGCTTGTAGTATCTATTTTGTTTTATGCTCTGTGTCCCCCAAGTCCCAAAATATTTCTTATTTCAAGGAACTTTGATTGGTGGAAGTTTTAGTAAAGGTTGAAAACCTGGCCCTAAGGTGTCTTTGTGCTAGAGGCCAGTTTAGCCCCAAGGTTAGGGGATGGAGAGAGGTATCTTACTGACATCTTTACTACCCACTCCCTCAGCTGCATGTCACTTCAATCAGCTGATGATTCAGTCCTTAATCCAAGTATAGTATCAGTTCTAACTATAATCCACATTTTTAAAGGCTTCATCTACATTCTTGGAACACCTTGCTGGGTTTAAGCACATAAATCCAAATATATCGTCAAACTAGTACTGTATAGAATGGAATTGGCAGTTAATTGGCTATACAGACCGTACCATACTATGTATGTATGACTTCTGGTTTTAGGTTTTACCAATAAAAACCCACTATACTAAAAAAACAAAAAAAAACCCAACCAAAAACCTCCAGGTATTTTTCCGAAAAATACCAGAAATTATTACTTGTATCTAAGGGCTTGTCTACGCAGTAATGTGAACTACTGGGGTGTGATTTCTTAAATGCATTGATTGGTTTGTGTAGGCTCTGCTGGTGCACATGAAAGGTTCCCGGGTGCTTTAACGTAGTGCCGTTTGAAACGGTACTCTGTTAAAGCATACTAGGAAAGATTTACAAAGAGACTACTCTTTACAGTATATACAAACAGAAAGCCTGGAAAACCCCTATTTTTGGACAACTATGTAAAATTTAAAAATTGCTAAAAACAACCCCCCCAAAACAGAAGCCCTAACCTTACACACGACCAAGCGTTTCACTACAGGAATTTTGTCATATAAGTAATTCAATTCTGATTTATAAAGCAGCTCTTGGGAAATAAATCTATTCAGCAAGGACAAAGCAGTACTTCTCAGGTTTAGTAATACAGACTTCTTCTCTAAGGGAAGCCACCTTCCACCATGAGTGATGCCAACTCCCAAAGTCAACATTATTATTTGTATTATCGAGCGCCTAGGTGTCCCATCCATGGATGAGGACCCCACTGTGCTAGGTGCCATTGGAAAGGGCCTTCCACTAAGAAGACTACATGCCTGTAACATTAAAATGACGTGACCCACAATCATAACTCTTCTACCTTTCATTCTGCATGCACACTAAATGGAGCTAAACCAAGACAAAAACGACATTTTATTGAATACCTTTTCTATTTCAGAATTAAAAGTACTATATAGCTATCTATATATATAAAACTTAGTACTTAAGCCATAGGATATATGGCTTTACTTGTACTTACTACTGTTCTTACCTTTGCTTCTCTTGCCATCTTGGTTATGTTTAGGAACATTTGAGCAATCTCCCGATCGAACACCCTAACTCTATCCCACTCCAAAGTGAGAGAGCTTTCTTTTTCATGGTTCACCTACAGGGAAAAAAAAAAATAAAAATCTAAATGTTTTGTATTTAAGTACAGCTGACACACTCAAGCATTAACAACTTCCAGGCACAGTCTAAAGCCTCCTTTTGCATGGACTTCTGAGAAAAATGTGGATTCTTAGGGCCAGGGTTGTAGATGGCCTAGCTGGAGTTTCAAGGTCTGGTTAATAAGTTTCATCGTTCTTGCAGAGTAGCCAAATAACTGAAATATTGAACAACAGATTTAAAGTTCCTTAGTGATTGTGGGTGTTTTAAATTACATGGGATAGGCAGCAGATAAATCAAAATAGTTTGTTAATATAGATAACTATTCCATTTGTAATTATCTTAGACAGAGATGACTAATACAATTCAGGTTTAAAATCCTGATCATAAAAATAAGTATCAACCTGCACCATCCGGGTAAGGATGCTAATAAACTTAGGCTCTCGGAGAACAGAAATCAACATTTGATGTTGACATTCAGGAGAAGCATATCATGCAGGACTGGAAACAAGGAAACAAGAACTGACACATTAGCTTTCATCATAGCAGTCTATTAGCTTTTTATAATCCTGCTACTACTTTTTAAAGAAGTCAATGTACACACAAACACAACTTTTTGGTTAGTTCTCAGAGCTTCAGCACCAGCAAGGCTAGCGAAACTGGTGTGCGCTACCAAAGTATTCAGAGGACTCACCTGGCAATTAGTATACCATGTGTTACACTTGCTTCAAAGCTCCCAGGCTCAGCACTGTGTGTTTGGCAGGCTAATTAAATCATGTATTGACTACAACTAGAAAACCAGTGCAGGGGCTTACTTACCTGAAGCAACCCATTTTGAGTAATCATTCTGGCTGAATCTAAGTTTAGACTGCTAGGATTCAAGAAGGCTGATAAACTGTGCATATAATCACAGTAAATTAAAGCTGACATCTTTGAATCTGTACCATGAAGAGTGATCACATGCATATAAAATTAATAAAAATCCATCAGTTCTTTACACTGTAAATTATAGGCAATCTGAATTCTAGAGAGCTGTCACAAATATATAAGTTAATACATAGAGACAAAAATAAAAATGAATTTTACTGATAAAATGTGCACTAAATTTCACATATACAAACAAAACAGACAACTATGAATGGCATAAAAAGTTACCTTGGCTTGCAGTACCCAATAAGTTTCAGGTTTGAAAGACTGGATTTTATCATGTCTTTCTACACAGAATCCAAGTGTCGGGGTCTGACATGGCCCAAAGGAGATGAGTGAGCTGTCTAAATTGCCATATTTCCCCTGAAAATATTTAGTCTGAAACCTAAGGAAAAAATGACAAAATTGTTTAAAATTTTTTGCATGTTAATAAATTCTATTCCCTTCAAAGGGTAAATTTTCATAAACTTACATGGATACATATCAATGTAACGACACACAGAGCTTAGAATATTTTTTCAAGAGTGACCAAAATCTTTAATAGTCAATGTAATAAATAAATAAATAAATAAATAAATAATCCTTCCACATAGGATCCTGCTACCTCTTGAAGAGACTGGGAAGGGAGACTGATATAGAAGTCAGGGTATACAACATTTTTAGAGCCTGGTTCAGGAAGACTCCTTAGCTAGAGAACATATATATCAGAACTGCAATGGACAATCAGTGGCTCTCTTTCATAAGAACGGAAAGAACAAATTTCACAAAAAAGTTAAAATTAAAAATAAAATTAGGGTTACGGTTTTAATTAAAAAAAATTATATGTATAAACTAGGTAAACAACGATCAGCACAAGAACAATCCTCTGTTACCTTGTAAATGCGCAGCCAATTCTCAGATCCAGCTCCTGGCGGGCATCCACTGACAAAGCCTCATTTCGATTGGGTTCTCCCAGGGAGTTCATAGCATTGCAGATGTCTGTGTCGGTAATGGAACTGAACTTTGCTCTGTAAACTGTCTTTTCAGTGCCACGAGGTTTATTCATAACAGGAAGAACAGCATCAAGAACCTAATGGAAATAGAAGCATGTGTTAACAATCATAGGAGGCAAGAGTTTTCGTGTCTGTGCATCTCTCTAACAAAGATTACACAGAATAATAGCCAATATCTTACCACTTTCTTCCCACCAATGAGATTTCATGCTTTTCCATTAACACGCTGGCAAGAGCAGTATTGCTCATATATACATTAGAAACACGTTAAGGAATAAGCACATCATAAGCACTTATTTACTAGACACCGGCAGCTAGTGAAAGTGAAGAACTATTTCTAGACAAGTGCAAAAAAGAAGTACCCATGGGATTTTGTTTGGCAGAGTTCACAGTATCACCCTGCAAAAGTTTGCCAGCTTCAATCTGAACCAGCCTTTTAAGGCCTCAAAGACAAGTCAGTCATTATGACAGGGCTAAATAAAGCTGCAGATGAACACAATTTTATTAAATAAAACAGCAAAATCCACTAATGTAGTGTTAATCGCAGCTGCAGGATAGGTACAGAAGTAAGGCTGTACAAAGTGACACATTATATCCTTTTGTGGAAAAATTGTTAATTTTAATTCTATACCTATTGTGTACCAAATCCAACTCTCTTGTGCACTTTAAGGTAGCCTCTACAAGCTAAAATTTCTACCTTCCCAATTAACAGAGCACTGTGGTGGCCAAGTTTTTACAAAGACAATAGAACAACTATTCCAGCTGTGAGATGTAGAAGGACCTTCACCACAGATAAACAAAAGCTACAAGACTGATTTATGGTTTTCAACTAGTGCCCTAGATGTTGAAAATCCATGAGTTATTCACCAAGTTATTCCATGCCTTAAAAATCTACTAGTTTAATTTGTGTAGCCTTTAGTACATATCCACAAACTAGTAAAATGCCTGGTAACACAATGTATAGTAAAACCTACATATGTTATGGTTTTATAATAAAATAGTAATGAAAATCTTACCTCAAAACAGATGTTTTCCCCCTCCTTATCACAATCCAACCATAAAACAATGTAGTCACAGCCTCTTCCTTCCACCTATAAAAGAAATTAAAGCTTTCCAACAATTGAAAAGCAACTTCCTTCTGCTCATAACTCTTTCAATGTGAATATATTTATCTTCTGCACTTGTGAATTCAAATACCAAACTAGAGATGAAACAGGGACTTTATTTGGGGGAAGGGCTGCAATAGAGGGGAAGGAGTATAGCATGGAACTGGGAGCCAAGAAACCTGGGACCATATTCTCCACCTTCCTTCCTTCCTCCCTCCCCTTTTTCAAAAAAATCCACCTGAAAAAATCCAACTTGTTCTGTGAATCAATATAGTTATAATGAACACACACTGGTGTATGATTGTACCGTACCTTTAAACTAGAAAAATCTCAGAGCAAAGAACTACTATTTATTTGGGATCTCTCAATGACTCTACACCTCAACAGCTTCATTGCATCTGGATTCTATTCCTGGATCTGCCACAGATAGCACGGATAACCTTGGGCTAGTCCTTTAACCTTCCTGTTTCCACATCTTTAAAACTGGGATACTACTATCTTATCTCACAAGGAAGTCATAACGCTTAATTCATCATTTGAAAATACACTCAATCCTCAGAAGGATAGAAATGCAAATTGTTATTATAGGATTTCCAAAAAGTATTATTTTGTAAAAGGAACCACCCCCCACACTGCACATTCAGCAATACAGCTACCTTCTGGAGACTGCATCGGTGAGGAGTGATAACTAAAGGACATAACTAGTTTTAATAAACAGCTCACTTTCCAGGGCTTATGTGCGCTACAAGCAAAGTGAATTGTGAAATGAATGAATTGTGTGCTTGTTGTGCCTATTGTAAAAAGTGACACATTAAGGGTCAAATTCCAATGGCAATGGCAAAACTGAATTCAGTGGGGCAAGGATTTAGCACTAACCAAACAGCCACTTAACAATAAAAGAGAAGGCCTGGTGGATTAACAAAGAGCTGCCTCCTGTAGTGAGGAAAACTGAGCCCTGGTCTACACTACGAGTATAAGTTAGATTTAGCAGTGTTAGATAGGTTTAGCCCTGCACACCACACTATGAAGCCATTTTTTCTTTAAGGGCTCTTAAAACCGGTTTCTGTACTCCTCCCCAACGAGTGGATTAGCGCTGAAATCGACCTCACTGGGTTGAATTTGGGGTAGTGTGGACGCAATTCGATGGTATTGGCCTCCAGGAGCTATCCCAGAGTTCTTCATTGTGACCGCTCTGGACAGCACTCTCAACTCAGATGCACTGGCCAGGTAGACAGGAAAAGCCCCACAAACTTTTGAATTTCACTTCCTATTTGGCCAGCATGGTGAGCTGATCAGCACAGGTGACCATGCAGTCCCAGAATCACAAAAGAGCTCCAGCGTGGACCGAATGGGAGGTACTGGATCTGATCGCTGTATGGGGAGATGAATCCATGCTATCAGAACTCCGTTCCAAAAGACAAAATGCCAAAATATTTGAAAAAAAATCTCCAAGGGCATGAAGGACAGAGGCTATAACAGGGATCTGCAGCAGTGCCGCGTGAAACTTAAGGAGCTCAGGCAAGCCTACTAAAGAACCAGGGAGGCAAATGGCTGCCCTAAGTCAGAGCCCCAGACATGTCACTTCTATGATGAGCTGCATGCCATTCTAGGGGGTGCCCCTAGAACTACCCAAGCCCTGTGCGTGGACTCCGTCAATGGACTCTCACGCAACAGGGATGCGGATTTCGGGGAAGAGGAAGAGGAGGAGGTTGAAGAACAGCAAGCAAGTGGAGAAACCGTTTTCCCCAACAGCCAGGAACTGTTTCTCACCCTGGATCTAAGTACCCTCCCAACCCACTGAAGGCGGGCTCCTGGACCTAGAAGGTGGAGAAGGGACCTCTGGTGAGTGTACCTTTGTAAATATAATACACGGTTTAAAAGCAAGCGTGTTTAATGATTAATTTGCCCTGAAGACTTGGGATGCATTCGCGGCCAGTACAGCTACTGGAAAAGTCTGTTAACGTGTGTGGGGATGGAGCGGAAATCCTCCAGAGACATCTCAATGAAACTCTCCTGGATGTACTCCCAAAACCTTTGCAAAAGGTTTCTGGGGAGGGCAGCCTTAATCCATCCTCCATGGTAGGACATTTTACCACGGCAGGCCAGCAGCATGTAGTCTGGAATCATTGCGTAACAAAGCATGGCAATGTATGGTCCCGGTGTTTGCTGGCATTCAAGCAACATCCATTCTTTATCTCTCTGTGTTATGCTCAGGAGAGTGATATCATTCACGGTCACCTGGCTGAAATAGGGGAATTTTATTAAGGGGACCTTCAGAGGTGGCCGTTCCTGCTGGGCTGTTTGCCTGTGGCTGAACAGAAATCATCCCCGTTGCTACCCACGTGGTGGGGGGAGGGGTGAAGCCATCATCCCAGAGAATTGTGTATGTGTGTGTGTGTGTGTGTGTGTGGGTGGGGGGGGTGTTAGTTCGGTTTGTGCTGCACGTTAACCCGAAAAACCGCAGCCCCTCCTTTTTTCAATGGCCAACCCATTTTAAAGGGCCAATCCAATGGGTGCTTGGTATGTGAAATGAGTGTGCTGCTGTTTGAAACCATTCCCACATGTTAGGAAGGTTAAAGAAGCCAAAAGACTGGCTTACTATGTCTGTCTGCAAGCCGAATTCTGTTGCCTGCCGGCCCTGTGTGTGAGACCTCTCACACCAAACCAGCAGGCCCTCGATATAAGAGGCAAAATGCGACCTTGTAAAGAAACCACACGTGCTATGTAATGTTAACAGTTTGGTTCACCATGAAAGAGTCTACCCATTGTTCTCTAAAGTGTCTCTTTTTAAAAGACTAATCTCCCTTTTTCCCCCTCCCACAGCTGCAAATGTTTCAATACTCCCCCTATTGTCTCCGTCCCAGAGGCTATCAAAGATTAAAAGCCGAAAAAAAACGCACTCATGATTAAATGTTCTCTGAGCTCATGCAGGCCTCCCACGCTGGAAGAGCCCAGCACAATGCGTTGAGGGAGACAACATCAGAGTCCAGGAAAGCACAAAATGAACGCAAGGACAAGAGGGACGAGCGAGAGGAGAGGAGGGATGAGTGAGAGAAGGAGGCGGCAGGATGCAATGTTGAGGCTACTGGACGATCAAACTGATATTCTCCGGCATATGGCTGAGGTGCAGGAAAGGCAGCAGGAGCACAGACCGCCGCTGCAGCCCCTGTGTAACCAACCACCCTCCTCCCCAAGTTCCATAGCCTCCTCGCCCAGACGCCCAAGAATGCAGTGCGGGGGCCTCCAGCCACCCAACCACTCCACCCCACAGGACTGCCCAAGCAACAGAAAGCTGACATTCAATAAGTTTTGAAGTGCAGTGTGGCCTTGTCCTTCCGTCCTCCCCCACCCCATCCGGTGCTTCCCTCCTCCCCCACCCCCCCAAGGCTACCTTGGCAGTTATCCTCCCTTTGTTTGACAAATTAATAAAGAATGCATGAATTTGAAACAACGACTTTATTGCCTCTGCAAGCAGTGATCAAATGGGGGGAAGAGGGGGTGCTTAGTTTACAGGAAAGTATCTCACAGATATTGTGGAGCGTGCAGCAAGCAGTAATAACAATGGGAATATTGGTTTCACTGAGGTCTAACCAAGTCAGTAAACTGCGCCAGCACGCGTTTAAACATCCAAATGCACATTCTACCACCATTCTGCACTTGCTCAGCCTATAGTTGAACAGCTCCTGACTACTGTCCAGGGTGCCTGTGTACGGCTTCCTGAGCCATGGCATTAAGGGGTAGGCTTAATACCCAAGGATAACTATAGGCATTTCAACATCCCCAACGGTTATTTTCTGGTCTGGAAAGTAAGTCCCTTGCAGCAGCCATTCCCACAGATCAGAGTTCCAAAGATACAAGCGTCATGTACCTTTCTTGGCCATCCCACGTTGATGTTGGTGTAACGTCCCTTGTGATCCACCAGTGCTTGCAGCACCATTGAAAAGTACCCCTTTCGGTTTATGTACTGGCTGCCTTGGTGGTCCGGTCCCAAGATAGGGATATGCGTTCCGTCTTTCGCCCCACCACAGTTAGGGAATCCCATTGCAGCAAAGCCATCCACTATGACCTGCACATTTCCCAGAGTCACTACCCTTGATAGCAGTAGCTTAGTGATCGCGTTGGTTACTTGCATCACAGCAGCCCCCACAGTAGAGTTGCCCACTCCAAATTGATTCCTGACTGACTGGTAGCTGTCTGGCATTGCAAGCTTCCAGAGGGCTATCGCCACTTGCTTGTGAACTGTGAGGGCTGCTCTCATCTTGGTATTCTTGCGCTTCAGGGCAGGGGAAAGCAAGTCACAAAGTTCCATGAAAGTTCCTTTATGCATACAAAAGTTTCGCAGCCATTGGGAATTGTCCCAGACCTGCAACACTACCTCCCACCACTCTGTGCTTGTTTCCCGGGCCCAGAATCGGCGTTCCACGGCATGAGCCTGCCCCATTGCACCAGGATGGCCAAACTGCCGGGACCTGTACTTTGAGAGGTGTCCATATCCTCATCACTCTCCTCACCATGCTGCAGTCGCCTCCTCGCCTGCTTTTGCGAGTTCTGGTTCTGCATATACTGCATGATAATGTGCGTGGTGTTTAGAGCTGTCACAAGTGCCACGGTGATCTGAGCAGGCTCCACGCTTGCCGTGGTATGGCGTGAGCAGGAGAGCAGAGTGGCAGTGGAAGCGGCAGGTGGATGACGATGCTGACAGCAATATGACGCCCGCACGGAAAAGGGCATGAAACAATTGTCGCCCGTTGCTTTCACGGAGGGAGGGAGGGAAGGGTAGGCTGGCAGCAGACGGTGCTGCTAGCTGGGAGAGCTATCCCTCTGCCAATATTCCAGGCAGGACTGAATCTCCATTAGGTCATTCTCTTCAAGTTTTGTCTGAGTCACTCCCATTTATGTGCAGGCGCCCCCTACAGACCTCACGGAGGTCCGCCAGGAGCACCCACGTCTGCCCAGGCGCCCCGACCAACCTGACCAAGGCCGTCCAGAGCACCCAGGAGACGATGAGGACGGCTACCAGTAGTACTGCACTGTCTGCTGCCACAAAGCAATGAGCTGCTGCTGTGTAGCAATGCAGTCCCATGTCTGCCAGCACCCACGAGACGTACGGCGACGGTGAGCTAGGCAGGCTCCATGCTTGTGGTGGTATGGCATCTGCATGGGTAACCCATGAAAAAAGGCGCGAAACGATTGTCTGCCGTTGCTTTCATGGAGGGAGGGAGGAAATGGGGGCCTGACGATATATACCCAGAACCACCAGCGACAATGTTTTTTGCCCGATCAGGCATTGGGATCTCAACCCAGAATTCCAATGGGCGGCGGAGACTGCGGGAACTGTGGGATAACTACCCACAGTGCAACGCTCCGGAAGTGGACGCTAGCCTCGGTACTGTGGACGTACTCCGCCGACTTAATGATCTTAATGGTTTTAAGTGGGGACACACACAACCGACTGTATAAAATCGTTTTCTAAAAATTCGACTTCTATGAATTCAACCTGATTTTGTAGTGTAGACATACCCTGGCTATGGCTACGCTACAGCTTATGTCAGTATAAGTTATGTTGCTTAAGGGCATGAATAAGCCACCCCCCTTAGCGACCTAAGTTACACCAATCTAAGCACCAGTGTGGACAGTGCTGTCAGTGGCAGAGCTTCTTCTGCCAACAAAGCTACTGCTGCTTGCAGTGGCTGGAATAGTTAAGTCCACTGGAGAGCTTTCTCCCATTGGCTTAGAACAGGGATCTCAAACTCAAATCACCATGCGGACTAGTACATTGGCCCGAGTGCCGCATCACTGACACCTTTTCATACAAAGTTACAAAAGCCCCCTCCTCTGCCTCAGGCCCCGCCCCTACTCCACCCCTTCCATGAGGCCCCGCCTCTGCCCCACCTCTTCCCCGCCCCCATTTCAACCCCTTCCCCAAAGTCCCTGCCCCAACTCTGCCCCTATTCCAACCCCTTCCCCAAATCCCCAGCCCCACCTCTTCTCCACCTCCTCCCTGAGTGCGCCATGTCCCCGCTCCTCCCCCCTGGAAAGTCCTAAGCACCGCCAAACAGCTGTTTGGCGGCGGGAAGCGCTGGGAGGTAGGCGGAGGAGTGGGGACGTGGCGTGCTTGGGCGGGGCGGTGAGGAGCAGAGGGGGAGTCGGTGCCTACGACAGGCCGCAGGAAATAGCTCCGCGTGTTTGAGACCCCTGGCTTAGAGCATCTGCCCTAGCAGCGCTACAGCGATGTATCTGAATCAGCTGTGCTGTTGTAAGCCCTACAGTGTAGCCATAGCCCCAGAGTTGGGAGCACACTCCTCTACCTCTTCCCAGATGGTATTCGAGCACACTGAAAGGCACGACTCCCAAGATATGGGATGTGGCGAAGACGGTGTGACAGTCAGGGTCTAGACACCCCAAGTGGAAGACAGGGAGTCTGAATCTCAAAGAATAAGCAACTGAATCAACTGGTTGTATACAATGTTATTGTGAATAAAAATACGTCAAGTAAGGTCTTTTATGAAAGCTTGTAATGTTCTAGACTTGATGGTCACCACGAGATCTATATATCATTCATAACCATAATCTGTATACATAACTTGTGGAGAAAGTTGTAATTGTAACTACAGTGCACTACAGCACCACCTCCTACCAGTGTGGTGAGGCAATCACACAGGGAGAGAACCTCCCAGGGCAGGCTCCAAGCACCTAGCATTATCCAGCCAGGAAGAGACAACAGTAGACCACTAAAGTTAATGGGAAAACCCTGAAACAACTTCAAACTGAAAAGAAACCCCCAGTCTGAGACACCCCCCCCACATCCCCTGTATAACCATGAATTACCATCGTCTGAGAAAAAGGAAAAAAAGACTACAAAGCATTTGAAGTGAAGGCTATCCAGAAACTGAAGGGAAGCATCTAAGCGAGGTGCTGTCTATGAAGCAATGGATCCCCTCTAGGACAGAGGGCATGCTGGGAAACTGTTTAGAGGAAACAGATAACTTGGATTAGGAAAAGGGAATTTAACCAATACTGTACAGAAGTGTAAAGCCGGAGATTGTTTATTTTCTGTGTAACTTGTATGCATTTGCTTTTCCTTATTATTTCATCTTTGAATCTATGATTTTTCTATTAAATAATTTTTTTGTTTATTTCTACCTCAAGCAGATTGTGTGGAGGATATGTGCCAAAGTGAACTGAGAATTGGGAGCAGGTTTCACACCTTCTGGGTGATAAACCAGCAGGGAAAAGTCCAAGTGTCAGGTAGTGAAGAACTCGAGAAGACATTTGGGGGTACTCAGGATCAGAAGGGATTGTTGAGGTCACCCTGCACAAAGTAATTAGGCTGTGGGAAGCCAGGGTGGGATTATGCTTGTAGGCTGACTACTGGTGTCAGAGTGCTGAACCATAACAGCATAGCATTAAGACATCCAAATTTAAAATGCAGGGGGTGAAAGAGACCATTATTGGTCTGGGTGATCTCCCAAGTGTTACAGATGGCTACAATTCAAGTAGTAACATATTTCAGACTTTGAGAAACCACCTGCTTTTCTGGGGACAGAGTTGGAGAACATGTTACAGTGTTGTAAAGGACATGGTACCCTTCTAAAATCCAAAAGGAGAAGGAAATGGTTGGGGGTAGACAGATTCAGTTCCCACTATTAAAATGAAGCATTGTAGAACCTCACTAGTTCACACTAATGGCCAGGAGACAAAGATATGGAATTTTGTTAATTAACTGGCAGCGAACAGCAGAAAAACAAGGGTAATGCATCACAAAATGCTGTTTTAATTTTTTATTCTTCGCATTAGTAAATCTTCTGTAGAAGATTTGGAAAAAAAAATAGCTCTCTGCTATTAAATCTTTGCTGACATGGAGGACAAACTGTGACTTTAGCAATAACTCTAGGGTGTAAGGATTAGCACGTTTCTATTTCAATCGGTTTAATAAATAAGGGGAGAAAACAAAAATATTAAAGAAAAAAGAGCACCCTGAGTCAAAACATTTACAGTTCAAGCCTCAACCCCCCGAACTTTAAGATAATTAGCGGTGGGAAAAACATCTTTCATTGCCAAAGGATGAAAACGATGCAAATGGCCCTCTAGAAATGAGGATGAGGAGGAACATGAAAGATGGGACTGGTAGTCTCTGGAATAAAAGTGTATGGGAATTAGCAGCAGTGGCCTTGGATTCATAGATTACAGGGCAAGAAGGGACCACTGCGGCCATCTAGTCCAGAGGTTTTCAAACTTTTTTTCTAGCTGAAGAGAATTGTTGATACCTAAGACCCAATGGAGTTGGGGCAGGTGGTTGGGGTGCAGGAGTGGGTCAGGGCTCTGGGCTGTGAGGTTTGGGGTGCAGGAGGGCGTTCTGGGTTTGGGGGGCTCAGGGGTGGGGCAGGAGTGTGGGATTGGGGTGCTGGCTTACCTTGGGCGGCTCCTGATCAGCAGCGCAGCAGGAGTGCTAAGGCAGGCTTCCTGACTGTCCTGGCACTGCGGACCTCGCTACGCAGGTCTGGTTCCTAGGCAGAGGTGCACAAGCGGCTCAGCACAGCTCTCGCCCCCAGACACTGCCCCCGCAGCTCCCGGCTAATGGGAGTGCGGAGCCAGTGCTCGGGGCAGGGGCAGCGCACAGAGCCCTGTGGCTCCACTGCCTAGGAGCCAGACCTGTTGCTGGCTGCTTCTGGGGCACAGTGCAGTGTCAGAACAGGTAGGGACTAGCCTGCCTTAGCCGGGCAGCATCACCGACAGGACTTTTAATGGCCTGGTCGGCAGTGCTGACCAGAGCCGCCATAACATTCTGTGACCCATTACTGGGTCGCGATCTGCAGTTTGAAAACCACTGATCTAGTCTGACCTCCTGTATAACACAGGCCATAAAACTTCCCAAAACTATTTCTTACAGTATATATCTTTTATAAAAACTTCCAATCTTGATTTAAAAATTGTCACAATGGAGAATCCATCATGAACTTTGGTAAACTGTTCCTATGACCAATTACCCTCACTGTTAAAAAATGTACACCTTATTTCCAGTCTGAATTTATCTAGGTTCAACTTCCAGACAATGGATCATGTTATACCTTTATCTGCTAGACTGAAGAGCCCATTGTTAAATATTTGTTCCCAATATAGGTACTTATAGACTGTAATCAAGTCACCCCTTAACTTTCTCATTGATAAGCTAAATAGATTGAGCTCCCTGAATCTAGCACTACAAGACACGTTTTCTAATCCCTTAATCAGGCTTGTGGCTCTCCTCTGAACCCTCTCCCATTTAGCAACATCCTTCTTTAACTGTGGACACCACAACTGGATACAGTATTCCAGCAGCAATTGCACTAGGGCTAAATAAAGAAGCAAGATAACAAGGGAATCTCAAGCAGGAGTAGAGAGGTTATGTACGCAAGGATTGCATTTGCCCTTGAGGCCACAGCATTACATGGGAGCTCATGTCGAGCTGATTATGCACGGCGATCCCCAAATCTTTTTCAGATTCACTGTTTCCCAGGATAGACTCCTCACATCGTGGATGTAAGGCCTATGTTCTTTGTTCCTAGATGCATACATTTAGTCATGCTTGTAGTCAGAGAGAACACTAACCATTTAATTCCACCCCCCACAAAAAAACCAACTTTAAAATACATCTCATAAAGAGTACCTGTAAAAATTTCACCATAGTCAATTTGGGGTTAGCTTCTTTCTTTTCTGTAGGGGCTTTGCTAAAAAGTTCTGCTGGATCCACTTTGTCCCAATTGTTATATTTTCCTGAAATGGGAAAGAGTAGTATCGGGCGTTCAAAATACCTTAAATGAAACACTTATTGTACAAACACATGGCTTCAAAGTGTATCATAGCATGCTGTCTTCAGAAATGGCATTCTTTAGGGAAGTTCAGTCCTTCATACTCCTCCACCAGGTACCATAATGACCTCCAACTTTGATTTATATTAAGATCAGTAATATTTTAAAAGGGACATCAACTAATAACACATTTCTAAGGGAAATTTGTTTTGTAACACATTGCTATAACTGAAAGATTAGAGGGAGGAGAAAAAAGGCTATTTTTCTCTATTTCCGCAATTTACTCACTTTGAGCATTTAACAGTCCTTTATGCATAGACAATTTCATTGTTTCTCCTATATAGTCAGTTGGGTCCCATTAGCTTGTTTCATCTTCCATATCTCATAGTCATTGTTGATTGTAATTTCTAGCACTAACATGGTGCTGTACATCTTCAAAGCACTGTGCAAACTATTTAATCCTCATAACACCTGTGAGGTAGTTAAGTATTATCTTCATTTTACAGATGAAAAAACAGTTGTCAAATGACAATCCCAATGTCACAGAGTGAGTCAGTGATAGAGAGAACATTAGAAACCAAGGAGTTCCTAGTTTCCAGTCATGTACTTAAGCCACTACACAATGCCTTGAATATTCCATAACACATTAGACAGTGCCCTTTTAATAATATTTTACGTTTATAAAGTACCTTCCATTCAAGAATCTCAGTGTGTTTTACAAACTTGAGCAAATTTAGCCTCTCATCTCCCCATTTACAGATTAAAATAATGGAGGCACAGAGAAGGTAAGCGACTTGCCCTAGATCACACACAGTCTGTTGCAGTGTCAGGCATGAAACCTAGAGCTTCCGACTCTAGTCCCATGTCTTAACCCGAAGGCTATCCTTCCTTTCACCCTCCTTTCTCTTATCCAATTTTCACTGCAGCACTTACTCGGATTTTACTGTCAGAGTTAACTGTGCAGCTATTTAAAAAACAACAACAACACTGGTGCAAAAACTGCTCAAATTCAAACAGACGACAGACAGACACTACCTATGAAATCCAGAGTCATCACATGACCACACACAGATGTCATTTTGAAGTGGACACTCTGCCCTATGAATGATCCAGTGTACTCATGTACAGAGCATGCTCCATTCAGCCCTTTATGGGAGGACATGTTTCCTGTTACAATAAAAATAATAATTATTAACAAGCACTAAAATACTGAAAGTAATCTTGTTTCTTGCATCATGAAATTCACTCTTCCCTCTGTATCTCAATTCAGATTTCCCTGAAACCCTTTTCCACTCTCTAAACAAGTTTCTCTCCTGCCAACTCCCACCCTTTGGGCCTTTATTAACACCCTTCTGTTTAACATACCCCAAACTTCCTTCCTCTCCTCTTTCAAAAATTCCTTCTGATAGCTCAACTTGTCCTGGGGATCAAGATAAGTATAATGAACACACTCTTCTCTATATATGATCTGTACTGTACCAGCTCATACCTTTAAGGCAGAAAAGCCTCAGAGCAAAGGATCTGCTATTTATTTGGCATCTCTCAACAACAGTACATCTCTATGTACAGTAAAAATACTACATTAAATAACAAAAGCAGACTCCTGTAACAGAGGCTGCTACTTTATTTTTCAATTTTATGGTTGTCTGAGGTTACGAGAAAATGGAATGATATAGAAGAGCTCTATAACAACCTTTTAAATTCTGAGTGCCATGCTGCTTCCTCATGATCAGCTGTCTGCAGCTGGCAGCCAAGATTAACATTGGGAGGTGACAGCTGCCCAACAGCATCCAAGTTAGCTGTCCAGGGTTTTTTTTAGCTCCCAACTTCCCTGAAGTCTAGTAGTCTTTGTAACGTGCAGCGATTAGTAAACTGCTTCACTTCGAAGCAAAGCCATACGCTTATATGTTCTAATGGATTTAGTCCCTACAATACAAATATACTGTTTGTCAGAAAGACAAACAAAAAAGGCTGAAGAGATTAGCACATTTTCCATCTTACCTCTTGAGAGGATCTTGGCTATAGACTGAGCCAGAGAAGGCTTCTCTGCAACCATAAACACGGTCTTCATTTTCAGTTGAGGAATTCAAAGGGCTTCAGGCCTTAATCATGGGATTTTAGCCTAGCATAAACGATAGTTTGTTCTCACTGTGTTATCCTTCAATCTAAAAACAAACAAACAAACAAACTAAAACACAACAGTTCTAAATTAAATGAAAGCATTTGTGGAAAAAATGCTATACAAAAATGTGCCAACAATACACATTTTTCTGTTCCTAATTATTTTCAAATAGCTATTCCTTTACTCTAGGATTGTCTTTAGGTACTCCTCTGGTTACTTACCAGTGGTATCAGCATTTCTATTAACATGCAGAGGTTTATAGCTTGACTAAGAATTCACTCCAGGATGAAAGCTGCCATAGTTTTCCAACCAGGAACTCCTCTGGGGGCTACAGACACTTTTAAATGACTGGAGAAAATAGAAATTTCCATTTTCAGAAGCCTACTTTAAAATTCTGTGATTTTTTTTTCACCCATCAAATACAGCTCTCCAGCATGGATGTCCATAATGGGAACTAGCTTTCTTAAACACTGTTTTTTCAAGTCCAAAACAAACTAAGTAGTTCTCTCATTCCCCATCCTCCTCTCCCATGTTATCTAAACCAGTGGGTCTCAACCAGGGGTCCAGGGCCCCTTCAGGAAGCCTCAAACAGGTTTCAGGGGGTCCACCAAGCAGGGCCAGTGTTAGATTCACTGGGACCTGGTGCAAAAAGCTGAAGCCCCGCTACCTGGGGCTGAAGCCCAGGGTCCTGACCCCTGCCACCCAGGACAGAAGCCAAGGCCTGAACAACTTAGCTTAGTGCAGGCCCCAGGCGGCATCGGGCCCCAGGCAATTGCACGACTTGTTCCTCCCAAATGCAGGCCCTGATTTTTCTATGCAGAAAGCCAGTAGCACAGGTGGGTTGTGGAGTTTGTACAGCATGTTGGGGGGGGGGGGGGAGGGGCTCAGAAAGAAAAAAGGTTGAGAACCCCTGATCTAAGCCACAATCCGCCCCCCCCGGCTCTGGGTTCCTCTCGTCCGAACCTCCTGAGCCACGCCGGGATTTTCACGACGCTGATTCCACAGGAAACCGATTTCACTTAATCGTAAAGCGACTGGGAGGCTCGCAGTCCCCGGAGGGCAGCGGAGGCGGCTATCGCACCGCCGTGGTGACACCAGCGCTCACGGCCGCGGTCACCTGGGCCCCGGGGTCGCCACGGGCCCGATCCCGCCGCCGAGATGCCGCACAGGGAGCGCCGGGCCCGGCCCGATCTCACCGCAGGAGCGGGGCCCCCCGCCCGGGCTACGCTCCCAACCTGCTCGGCCCAGCAGCGCCCGGCCGCTCCCGCGGAGACACCCTGACAAGGCGAAGGGTCCCTGTGCCCCGGTCCCGGCTGCGGCGCTCGACGGGCCGAGTCCCGCCGGGGCGGTACCGGGGTCGCCCCGCCAGCCCCTGACCCAGAAGGCGCCCCCCGTAGCGGCGCGCTCACCGGCCCCACAGCCGCCGTACGCCGCCATGGACACCGCATCCACCGCCGGGTCACACGGCGCCGGAAGCCGCGGGGCGCTGGCACTGACACCTCCCCCTCCGAGACGGAGAGAGAGAGAGAGAGAGAGAGCGCGCGCCGCCCCGCCTTCACGGAGATGCTCTCCGCCCATTGGCTCCGCCGCCTGCCCTCAGGGAGAAGCTCTCCCCCCATTGGTCCCGCCCCCTGGCCTCAGCGGGAGGCTCTCCGCCCATTGGCTCCGCCGCCTGCCCTCAGGGAGATGCTCGCCCCCCATTGGCCCCTCCGCTTGCCCTCAGGGAGATGCTCGCCCCCCATTGGCCCCGCCCCCTGGGCTCAGCCGGGGGGCTCTCCGCCCATTGGCTCCGCCGCCTACCTTCAGGGAGATGCTCGCCCCCCATTGGCCCCTCCCCCAGGGACAGCCTCTCCTGCCCCTCTCCTGGAGAGGCACCTCCCCCCCTCCACTGAGCGCAACCCCCTCCCCCTGTGCCCCCTTTGCTCTGCTCCTGGGGCCCCGCCCATGCTCACAGGCCCTCTCCCCCTGGCCTTGTCAGGGCTGCAGCAGGGCTTGAACCAGCCGCTCCCTCGGGCCCTCATTGGCTGGGAGCCACCCCTGCCCTGCCTCTCCCCCCAGGCCCCACTCCTGCCCTGCGCCCCCCCAGTCGCTGCTTTTTCCCGCCCCCTCCATTGCTCACGGCTTTCCCCCCGTCCCACCCTCCCTGAGGGACTCTGCCGCCGAGCCGGGGCTGGGAGGTGCAGCCGCCTGACGCAGGAAGGAGGTGGCCTTGGCTGAGTCGGGGCTGGCATGGGTGAGGACTCGGCACCTCCCCTGCCCACAGTAACCGCACTTCGGGTGTCTGGTCAAAAACTGGCCACCCTACGTTCAAAGCACCAAAGGTCCGAAGGTCCGAGTCGCACTGGCAGTGCGCAGTATTGCCACTCTAAGCACTGAAAAATTACAAGATTTTAGACACCCAGACTAATACATTTGGGTTCTTTTTATTCTGGTTTTCGAGCCTTTAAGATTCATGTTTTCCAGCTTTTGTTCATAACCATGAAGGCTAAAAACCTCCTTTAAAAAAAAAAAAAGTTGAAAGTCTCAGTAGATCACCTGACTCTGGGAGCTGGGGCTTTAAGAGTAACACCAAATATTGTGAGAGTCACAATAAAATCATGAGCATTGTCAAAACTGCCTGCACCTTTATGCAGTCATTTGCAACAGTGCATGTGGGTAAATAACACAACTATTCTGAGGTGGTAGTGTTTTGCACGCACTGCACAGGAATAAATGACTACAGAAGGGTAATGGAGCATCAGGACCCATGTCATCTAACATTGATCAAAGCAGATCTTTTGGACACAGTGCTTATGACATGGGCAGCCATGGAAGCCCTCTCTACACCAGGGGTCTGATTCTTCATTGTCATGCACCTTGCACAGTTTACACCACCACAAGTGGCAAAGCAGGTGTGTGTTGCACCCCCAATAACTACACAAGGTTCAAGGCAACAGAATCAGGCACTAGGGCTCCCAGTGTTGCTGACACTAGTGGAGCTGAACTGAGAGCAATGTTGGGACATTTCTGAAAATTGTCCAGGCTGAGCTTAAGTTGGGAAAAGGTTGAAAGGGGATGAACAATAGCTGCCCCCTGCCCTCCTCGTGCCTCTGTTATTGGACACGGTGAAAGAGAATTTCATTCTTAACTCCCTTGCTGGTAATTTTCTCCATACTAAGGCAATAAAAGCAGCCCACTGAGTCTCTTCCACAGGGCAGTTCCTGCCACTACCTTTTTTTAGGCACCTCTATGTGGCGTGGACAGTGCAGACTTTGTAAAGCAGAAGTTACTGTTGCTTCTCAAAACATTAACCTCTGCTACAATAAAAGGAATGAAAATACCGTACATTAGTCCTTATGATATGCAGTTGAATAGTTGTGTTTAAATCCAATGGAGGGCTGTTGTAGACATGTACAAGCCAGTTCATTACTTGAATCATGTAGTGTCCTATTTTACAGTAAACTAGGTGACCTCTCTCACTGCTCTGACTTCTGGAATGTAAAAGAACAAAGATGGAGTGTTAAGAATTACAGCACTTTATTTCCTCCCACATAATGAATTAGATAGAAATGGCTTTTATCTCGGAAGGTCAAGCTATTGGCAAGATCACTAAGGTTTGAATAAATATTAAAATATGAATCAGATTTTGATTGTTCACTTGCAACTTATTTACAAATGAGGCCTGACTTAGAAATGTGCCTTTCCAACTGCAGTACTCTCTGCAGGGAGAAGACAACAAATTCTGGGCCAGATCCTGGAACTGGTTAGGTTAGATTTCTTCTGGGTTGGAGGTAAGAATGGAATACTTTCCCCACCACAGAGGGGCAGCAGAGCCATTCCATCTCTGCTGTTGAGTTTGAAGGATGCTGTGCTCTGACAGGGGGTTGGGTGTGTTGGTTAATGGATCAGTTTATTTGCATATCAACTTCTAAACTCTGATGTGCCCATGTGTGCTGGAGTGGAGGAAACTCCTGAAAAATATAGACCTCAAATATGCAAGTTTTGCAAACCCTTTGTGCAGGAGCCCAGTAGGCCCCTACCTCAAACCCTGCACAGTGGAACCACATAATTTCCACTGCTTATTGGGCCTTCTGTGCGAGGAGGCACTCAGATACTGCAGTGATGACTGGAGCATACAAACCTAAACAGAATAGAGTGGGAAGCAGTTGGGACAGAATTTACCTCTCCATGCACATTCTCTGTGTAGAAATAGAGTAAATAGGAACAAATCACTTTATCTGACTGATTGGAAGTAAGTTTTGTTGACTGGTGATTGAAATTACCTGTACAAGAAAAATCAAAATGAACAAAAAGTTCTTAGTTCTTTGGCTGCTCTGAAGTTGGGACTTGTTAAAGCCAATGCATTCTGCTGTTTCAAACTGTCTATCCCTCAGACATCTGGAGAACATCTGGAATAATCAGGATGCAAGTTACAACGGTCTTCAGATATGTCAAATACATATTTTCAATTTCCTGTGGTAAAAAACAACATTTTAAATGACCAATTTAACATAAAAATTGACACTTTCTTAACTATGGAAGTACTGTTGTGTCTCTCTAATTTGCGGCTGAAAAACCCTGGGCCTGATCCTTGGCCCTGCTCTGGTCCCTTTGTGTGTGCAACTCTGATGGTGCAAGGGATTGTACAGATGGCTTATCTGGCCGCATGAGCCCTGGAGGAATTCCAACTTAGCACAAAGCTGACATAGCCACCTCTATGCCAACCCTTTCCATCCCAGCGTGTGTGGTGTGTCAGAGATTCTCGGCAATCCCCGTTTGGATTGTTTGCAGCTGAGTGCAAATTAGACCAGCTTTGAGTTTGCTCTAATTTGCAGAGGGGGACAAAATACCAGGTTCAAGGAGCCACAAAAATGGCATACAGCTGCCTTTCCCCCTTTCCTCAGGTACTACACTAAACTATGCTCAGCTAGACCTGAGAATTGGGCCCTTGCACTAAAGAACACTTACTAATGCTCTAAACACATATTCTATATACTCAAGAACAGCATCTCTTTGTCTGCCTGCTCAAAGATCTGCTAAAACTGCCTTACACAGTGTACAGAGGATTTTCCCTAGCAAAGGGGGATACTTGGCAAATGTCACTAGGCTATAGAGGTGCAGGGGCGTAAGCCAGGGCATCCCTACTTCCTTATCTTAGCTACTGGAATGCCCTGTAGGAGTCTTAGGCAGCCCTGGGGCTGCTCTAAGTTGCACTTGCACTAGAGGAATCCATATGCACCCACACCCCCTGAAATGTGCTAAGTGCTCCTCATCTGCAGCTTAGGATCTGGGGAACAGTGTTCAAAGTTTTAAATAAATAGCATTGACAGGTCAATTAAAGGTTTGACCTTTAAGGAGTAGTACTAGCTTAGTTAGTTTGTCATGATCCAAGCACAATTCTGTCTTATTTCAAGCACACAGACAAGATACACACATTGACTCTGCATCTAAGTCATATATGTGCAGGAGGTCAGAATACATGATCATGATGGTGCCTTCTGATCTTAAAGTCTATGAGTGCAAGGCAAATGGTGGTAAAAAGTACTAACATTAACTGTACTAACATAGCAAATTGTCAGACCCAAGATTAGAATAAAGGTCTTTTGATTCTACAGCCAATGCCTAATGCACTAGGCAACTGTGCCCAGGCAAGTCACTGAACTCCTCTATCTATCTAGGTATTACCTGGCTTCCGTCATATAAGGGCCTCAGTTCCTTACTCACCCTGTCACAACCCTCCTGTGACAACACTGAGCAGACCCAGATGACAAGTTAAACAACCCCCCCATCCTTTTTAGTTTCTTGTATTCATAGTAGTTGCTTTTGTGTCAATAGGAAATGCTGTCTTGAACCAGTAATTTGAGCTGACAAGCATTCCTCGATCCCTGTCCTCAGCTTCCAGCTGAACTGGTTACAGCAGCTTCTCAGTTCAGGGCCCTTATCTAAGACCTCCCCTGAGGATATTTTCTGGAGTCCATCAGTGGCTACCTTCAAAGTCCACCTTTGATCATCTTGGCCTCGAAATTTTCACTTGATCTTCCTTTCTTGAAGGATGTTTAATTTTTAAGCCCTGTTTATTTGCATGCAGATCCCTCTGGATTTGGGCCCAGTTTGACTTACCTTTCCTAGTTTGCACGCATTATCTCAAACACCGTTACAGGAGGGACAATTTTGAAATCAATCAATGAATAAGTAAGATGTGAAGCCTGACTTTGCTACCGTGCATCATGGGTAGCAATGGGAGAGATGGCAGCAACTTGAACGATGGTAGTCGATCACCGACTGCGTCTGGTGAGCCGCCACTAAGGTTCCCTTTCTAGGAAAGCGGGCGACACTTTGTACTTGGGGGAGGAGAGCGGACGATTAATATTTTTTAGTTTGCATTCCAGTAGCACTTAGAGCTAACGGCATCATTGCACCAGTGCTGTAGAAACACAGGCAGCACACAACTCGCACAAAAGCTTTTGCACAGGTTGGGGCAAATCGCCTTGCTGTGCTCCAGAGAGCACACAGCAAGCTGGACTGGCCCCAGATCTATGCCAGTGGTTCTCAACCAGCGGAATGTGTACCCCTGGGGGTACATGGAGGTCTTCCAGGGGGTATATCCCCTGATCTAGATTTTGCCTAATTTTACAATAGGCTACATAAAAAGCACTAGCAAAGTCAGCACAAACTAAAACTGCATACAGACAATGACTTGTTTGTACTGCTCTAAATACTATATACAGAAATGTAAGTACAATACTTATATTCCAATTGATTTATTTTATAATTATATGGTAAAAATGAGAAAGTAAGCATTTTTTCAGTAATGGCATGCTGCAACACTCTTGTATTTTTATGTCTGATTTTGTAAGCAAGTAGTTTTTAAGTGAGGTGTAACTTGGGGGTACACAAGACAAATTGGATTCCTGAAATGGGTACAGTAATCTGGAAAGGTTGAGAGCCACTGATCTATGTGATACATTAAACCAGGGGGTTTCAAACTTCATCCATTTGTAGACCCCTAAAAATTTTTGAATGGAGGCATGACCCCCTTTGGAAATCTTAGACATAGTCTGCGGACCCGCAGGGGGCGGCGGACCACAGGTTGAAAACCAATGCACTACACACAGAGCTCCCGCTATTTAGCTGTACTGGAGTAGGTCTAGCATATTCATCCACTAGAGGGCAGTGACACTGCAACATATTTGTTGGCCAGGTTCTGGGTTCTGGCTGGTAGCAGGAGACAGGCAGGCAGCTGGTTACAACGTGGAATGGGGATCTTGGAAACTCCTCTTAGATCAACGGCAGGAGTGAGCAAACTGGGATTAACACTTCACAGAGACACACATTTTACAGCATTGTTCTTACTTTCTTCAGTGCGACACTCGGTAACAGTGGGCCTGGCTCCAGGACATTATAAATTCACATTGTGCCCTTCCCAGTTGTATCATCTCTCACATGGAAAGCTGAACTGCGGCCCATGCGCTCTCCATGACAGGCAGAACTCTCTTTTGCCAAATGTGTGACAAACAGTCAGACTCAGCAGTGGGAAAAGGGCTGGAGATCCAGAACCCTTGCCCTTTCACAAGGGCTACTTCATGCTGCATCACAGAATTATTACCACGTCGGACGAACTAGACCGTTCATCTGTTGAATGAGTTTGGTACGGGAGGAAAGGTATCTGTCTATCTCTGTTCTGATACTGATGCCCATCACCATTCCGGGGGAGTGTTCAGGCCATTAGGGAAGGGGGTTCATTCCTCATCACAAGAGTTAAAAGCCAGACAGCAGATGAATTCTTGAAAAGTGGAGCAGAATGTTAGATTGGGACGACAGCCCTCATCTCAGTTACCCAGCCCCCAATAGTAATCTTTGTACTAGGTGCAATTTTTAGACCACACTAACTTGACCCCCACCCCAATCCTTTCAACTGGTCCTTGTCTCTTCAGTCTCTCTCTGTCTGGGGCAGCTGAAAGCCATAAAAATGCCACTCTATAGCTGTCTGATTGGAGTGCTATAAAAAAGGAAGCAGCCCCTTCCCATCCTTCTTGTCCGAGGAAGACGTTTCATTCCTAGTTTAAATATTTAGCTTATTTTTCCTACACTGAATTGCATCAGACACTCACCTGCCTTACTCCTAATTATTTAATCTATGATGCTAGACCTTTTGATAACTGCTTAAACTGAACTAAATAATCTCAAAAAGAAAAGGAGGACTTGTGGCACCTTAGAGACTAACAAATTTATTTGAGCATAAGCTTTCGTGAGCTACAGGTCAGTTCCTAGCTACACCAAACTTCCTATTCTTGATTTTTTCAAAGACTAAAGTCCTCCTGCTAGGTGAAATGTCTGTCTCATCTCTCTGACGTTACTAAGAGGCAGATTTATCTAGTGGTTAAAGAACGGGACCTGCAGTCTGGACTCCAGTGTTCTAGTCCCTCTGGTACCACTAAGTCACTGTGTAACTTTGGTCACTCAACCTCTTTGTGCATCCAGTGCTCTCATCTGTAACATGGGGCTTATTGCTCCTCTACCTCACAGGACTGTTTTGAGGATTAATGTTTGTAAAGCACATTGATTTTGTCAGCTGGAAGAAGATATAGAAGGATCATGATGTTGGTGATGATGATTAATAACGTTCCCTTTCTCAGAAGCACTGGGCTCATTCTTGACTTCAAATTTACTTTTCCTTGTTTGTTTCCAAACACACACACACAAAATGGCCATGAAATTAACAGATATTGACAGCAGGGTCAGGCAGGCAGAAACACATCTGGAAGGAAGCCTCAGAAATTTAAAAGGAGGAAAATGCAGGTCAAATTGTTAACATAAAACTTTATAAAACTATGTAAGAACTGTGCAGCCACAAAAAGGTGCTTGGAACTCAGAGTACGAAATCTATGTACATGGTATTTGTGCCTTCAGAGTGAGCGGACAGAATTCCACTGTATAGATACAAACAATATCCACTGAAATGGATCTTGCTGGAGAGCCATAGGTATGATAAAGATGATAGTCAGCTTCCATTCTACGAAACAAAAAAAACCTTTGAATAGCAATTATACTCAGACAAGGACAGGGATACTATATTATTAGCTGCTCTTGGAAAAAACCAAACCAAACAGAATAATCAACTTGATTGATCTTGCTTGTACTTTTCTCTCAGATTTTTAGTCCTTTATCCAGGGGAAGAGAAAAAAGTTAACAGGTAAACAAGCTTCTATGCCAGAAGACATCCAGGCTACAAATCGTATATACATCCAGTCTTGTATACATGTGTGGTAGCCTGCAATACTATTTGAGGACAAAAAAGTGCTAGAATAAAGTTAATGGGAAAGAATATGAGGAAGGCAAGAACTTGGTGACATAAGGGCCTGATTCTCATTATATTAATTACATTTACACACTGCCAGAGAGATGTAAAAGGGCTATAGTGTAAAGGAGAAACAGGCCCACAAGTATGGAAGAAAAACTGAATAAGTATGTTGTCTCCATTTTGTTTGATGTTTGGACATTCATAGGACAATATACAGTGCAACTTAATTTTGTTTAGCATCTTCCATACAATCTATTTCCAAAGGAGTTACAGTAAATAATACAATTACAGAGTAAACAACAGCAGCTGGAGAGAGAAATCAAGAAGCATAAGGAATGGTGATCTTATAGTAAGTAGCATCAAATGCAAGTCCACATACAGTTTCACCATAAATCAGTGTTATACATTTCATAGTAAATTCCATCTACTGTACATAGTCAATATAAATACGTCACAAATATTTCCACTGTTAATTGCTATATATATTAACTGATATTTCCAATTTTACAGTATTCATGAAAAGAAAAAATTTAGATACTGAATTCACGACAAAAACAGTACATTAAAAGTATCCATTGGTCAAAGTTAAGATTGTAGTGTGATGAAATACATACTTCTTTATACTTAAGAAAATATGTTTGTTTCTTATGTGGCTTGCAGAAGTTTTATTATGACCCTAATGATTCATTTCCTTGCTTTTAAAGGCTTGGATTCTGTAAATTATGGGTAAGATAACTTTGGGCTGTCACTTAGCAATCTTAGCTGGTTTGGGAAACAATTTTTTGTTCATTTGATTGTTTTGGAACAAACCTTGTATGTAAAATTTCTGCATTGAATTAATAGGCTAGATCTTCAGCTGGTGTCAACTGGCGACTTCAGTGGAGCTATACCAATATACACCAGTTGAGGATTTGGTCCAGTGTTTCTTCTAACAAATAAAAAAAACCAGCATACAATGTTAGCCTCCCATTCCTCCCTTGGCTTTAAGCTTGCCTCTCACTCCAGGACATGGCCAGATGTCATCTTTAAAGAAACCCTGCTTCTGCCATACTCCTTAGCTATGCTTTTATTAGCTCTTCCCTTGATTATTGCAAATCCCTTCCTCTATGGTCTTCCTATAGCCAACTCTAAGTTTCAGGTGTCCAACGTACTGCAGCTAAACTACTCCCCCTGCTCCCCCGCAGCTTCAGTTTAGCTGCAGTACGTTGGACTGTAACACCTGAAACATCTGCTGGGATCCCATCTGGGTGGAAGAGGTGGCTTAGTGGCCAAAGCATCAGACTTGAAATTGTTAGATCGCTTATAACCACATTATCAAATTCCAGCAGGATCTTCTCATCCTTTCCTCTTTCTTAGGAAGGAACAGTGAGATCTATATAGCTTACGCTGAATGGCTGTTTTGAATGATACCTTAAAAACTGAGGTCCCCTTGGCTCTGCACAGACATTATATATTCCATGGTACTTTTCATAAGAGTAAGGTGTTCCGTTGCCTCTTTGGTCAAAATCCACCACCAGCCCACGTGCGTGCACACATGCACTGTTGTGCCATGGCACTCCACCAGAGAGCTGGCTATATTTCAGTGGTGCTGTCTATAGCTTATCAAGGGCTCAGAAATCATTAGGAAAGGACGCTGCATTGCTATCTAGCAAAGTATTACTCTCTCAGAATTCATTTCACTATTAACCTCCTGGTTTTCCAAACTCTCCCTGGATCAAAGGCACCCTTCTTTTATACCCCTACTTCCTCTGCTCCTCAGGCCTTACCCTATAACTCAACGTGGTCAGGGAGTTGCTGTTTCACTTAGGTGGTCTCTCCTTTTGAGCCACTTGTTTCAAATATTATGAAACTTCTTTGCTGTAATTCACAATAGACATTCATCTCCACCCACTCCTCTCCCCACCTTTAGAGCATCCTTCTATTCCCAGCATAACTAGTATACAACAGTTTACTTCTTTACTGCTTTGACCGTGTAGCTTTCTTATCCAGCTCCAATGGTTCTCAAACCGCTCAAGTCTGTGCAGCTGCTTCTGTCACAACAGGGAAACACCCATCATGTTGCGAGCAGTGATCTTCTTGCTAATAGTAGCCCAATCCATTTCTACCATTGCCAGATACTTTTTTGACCCCATGAACTAAGAAACAAGCCTCTCTCTTTTGCCTGTGCATATGCTTTAAATGTTACTTCTTTGCCCGGTGCTTTTTTAGGTGTAAACTGAATTGTGGTTCCATTTGTGGACCTCACCAAAAACGGTGTTAGAGGTTGGACTGTAAGTGCCAAGTGGCAATGGTGTCAAATCACAGAAAGGTCACTTTCTTCCAACACTGAAGAAAAAACTTTTGTAGAATAAGGAAAAACAAAAATTATCCTCAAAGTTACTGGCCCCAGTGTGGATGTATAGCCATTGACACCCGTGCAAAGTGGGTGTGAAATCCTACCAGATAAGAGTTTCGGTATTTTCCATCCTCCTTGCACAGGTATAAATGACTACCCAGGGTGCCAGGATCAGACCCACCATCTTACTCTCTCTTTTATTGAAAAGCTTGTGTTAAAACCTTCACCAGCCCCCCCTTGTACCTGGTTTCTCAGTAGAGTTTTAAAGAAACAGTACATATTGTCATAGTAACCAGCCAACTGTGACTAGAACACTGGAACAAATTAATTTTACTCGTTGCCTGTTTCCTGCTCTTTTAATATTACATTTGCATGACAAATATTTCTTTCACTTTCTCAGAAAATGAACTCAGTCTCCGAGGTAGCTCCGCAAAGTACCTGGCCACATGGATATTTCCGGCATAAACAATCATTGGCCTGTTTTTAAGAGGTGCTGAGCACCTGCACCTCAGCTTGACTTCACTGGAAGTTGTAGTCATTCAGCACCTCTGAAAATCAGGCCCGGTTATAACTATTTCATTAGAAGAATAATGGAAATCTTCATTTGGTCTTATTTCAAGGCAAGGCAGTAATTACTGAACTTCATCTGGTTAGCATGGGCACTACAACCTACATAGATATTATCTTCAATGAATTTGTTAGCACAGCAATAACATCAATCAGCGACTATTTTGAGGTAGGGAAGCAGCTTGACAGATTCTTTCAAAGGAGAATTAGGTTCCTAATTATCTGCGACCCTGTGTTTTTCAAAATCATTATAGCCATTACAGTACATTGCTTGTCTCCGAGATGGCTTTTCCCTGCTCCATTTGTGTTTTCCCACATTCTCTGACATGGTTTCTGACAGAAACTTCTTGGTAAGCCAAGCTGTGGTCCTAAACTGAGCAAGAGATGACCTTTTTTTACCCTCCAGACGGCTAAAAACACAATGTAGTTTGAAGCGTTGTGTGTTCTGAGACTGAAAATTGTTGTGAAAAACCGTAAATTATGGGACAGACCAGAGGGACCCGTAGGATTTTTTAAAAAATGGCATGAAAGATAAGATTAGGGGTTGGAACAGAGGGAATTGTGGGAGCTTCACCTCACACTCCCATAATCCCCTGGGAGGAGCACTGGGATTCCACAATGCACTGCAAAAAGTCCCACAGGCAGTTCACTGAATGGTGGCACGGGGAGCACTGTGATGCCTACCTACAGTGCAATGTGTCTTTTGCCAGTACAACAACTCACTGTGAGCACATGCTGCACCAGGAAAGGCAGCCACGCGTGCATGAGTGCGAGTGAAACTGCAATGTCAGCAGCTGTATGTTGGCACGAATACTACCTGTAAAACTTCCTAATATAGATATGGCCTGAGAATAGTTAAAATCTAACACTTGCACTAAGAAAGCCATGGTATCTGCTAGCCTTTGATAAGTGTGTCTATGGTATAGGAGCAAATATCACTTACATGCAACTGTGATTCTCTGTTCTTACCAATCATTTTTAGCTCATTTGTGGGTTGTTGTTTATTACAGTCACGTAGCACGAGTAGCTACTACAGTGAAACTGTTAACAAAGCAGGGAGCTTTGTTTGTTGGCAGAGCTGTGTGACTGCTCCCAGTCAGGTATTTTGAAATTCCATTTCAGTTTGCAATTTGATAGGTTAAGGTATTTAAATGGATGGGCTGCTGCCATAATTTTATCATCTGAGGTATGTGATGGGGTATGTGGGGGAGGGACATAGAGAGGGTGATCAGGAGGTTGGATGAGCTGGGAGGGTAAATGCAGTATTTAACACGTTTATTAGTTCTTCACACTGTTGCATTAGCATGTGTCTGAAATGAAAAAACAATTAGCAACCCAAGTCAATTTCAAGATGATGATCTTAGGTCATTTTTTGCATAGCTTTCAAAAGAGCCCTCCATACTTATACAGAATGCTGTTGAAACTATTATTTGAAAGATGGTTTCTTTCTCTCTTTTTTGCATTTCCAGCAGCAGTTTGTAAAGTGAAGGAAGGGTTAACTGAACAAGAGAAGTACGAATGCTGAAGACACTTTCAGATACCTGGGGTACCTTCGACTTCACAATGTTGACCTCTGACTCTTGAAGTTTATCAGCACGTTCACTAATCAGGGGTGTTTAATGGAACAGCCACATGGATTCTTGGAATTCTTGAAACGTTATGACCCTGTCAGTTGTATGAAGACTAAAAGTTTTTTGCTTTTGAACTCACTATAGTTTGCACTGCCTTTAGAGGCCTTTGATAAATACTTGCTGATTTCTTACCTAGCTGCTCTAATCTGCCCCCGATCATCATCCCAGAAAAAGGGCTTTATTTGTGGGCATTCATCACCTAACAAGGATCAAATCAATATTTTCTCAACTACAGAAAGGGAAACATTGTGTGCCACATTTATGAAATCTAGCAGATTCCAGATTTATTGTCCTGTTACATGTGGCCCCTTTGTGCTCACCTTCAATCTCTAAAGATCAGTAAATCACAAACACCAAATACATTTTCCACAAAAATCAACCTTGCTTAAGAACTTTTAATGCAAATATGCACTGGATATATACTACACTGACTGTGCCCAGAGAGTGCTCTTTCCGGCTGGCTCATGCTGAAGGGTTTCCAACAAAAAATTCAGGGTACAGTTACAGTTAGGGACCCACAAACTAGATCGGATGAAACAAGTGACCTGAACTTTCCTCAGGACTCAAATGGCTTCTCAGCTAAACTTGCTGAAGTTTGAAGAAGTGACGCTAACTTGGTTTTAAATGTATTAAATAAATAAATAGGTAAATAAATCCCCAAATCACAGAAGTTAGAGATGGAAGACCACCTCATCTTGTCCATCACTACTAAGAACAGTGCTGAACTTTAGGTACATTCTTAAGCCCCGTTGCAGTCAATGGGAGTTAAGCATGTGCTTGCATGCTTTGCTGAATAGGGATGGACTGCTGATTTGGGGCCTCAATCAGTGCATTGTTACTCCTGATACTTAGAAATGGATAAAAACTGAAGAAAAAAATTTGAATTCTGAATATTAACCTGTGTTCATTCTCCTTGTGTTTGCCTTTGGCAAAAATCCAAACAAATGAATTCACTGGCAAGAGTGTTCATGGCAAAAACCAGTTTAGTTATTATTTGTTATTCACTAAGTGGTGACAGTGTGCTAAAATATTTTATGGGGATATTGTAGAATATTCAAGGAATGAAAATTGCAAATTAAGTCATGAGTCTTTGCACCAGTACCTTGATTCTAAGAGTTACACTCGCCCTAGGTAAGTGTTTTAAAAGTGCTCAAGGAGACTCAAAAAGCAACTTCAGCACTTAGGGGTAAAATGGGACAGAGGCTCCTCAGTCACTTAGGCACTGTTGAAAAATTTGCTCCCAGATCAGCCCAGTAACATGTGACTGAATTGTTTAATTCAAACAGCTTGAATTTTGCGTACCAAATATTTGTAATAAATTGTGACCGACCTACAGCCCAAGCCATAGGTGCTGGAACTAGGGGTGCTAGAATTGCAAGAAAAAGAGGCCAAATAAAGAGCCTAATAAATTGCATGTTATGAATGACTCGTCCAGCTCCACCTGCTGAATTTTCATGAATGTTGTGACTGATTAAGTTTTAAATTACATAGTGGGATTCCACTTTATCCCTTGTGAGTCTATTCCTCAGTGTAATAGTCCTCACTATCAGAAGAATGTGCCTGATATCCAGCCTAATTTTCTTTTAGCAAATTTCATTTCATTCCTCAGAGTTTTAATTCCTTGGGCCACGTTACAGAACTGCTCTTTCTCCTTGAAGTTGATATTCTTCAGATACCTGGAGATAGTTATTAGATTCCACGGCTTAGCCACGCTCTAAGAGATTTAGTTCAAGATGGATGACAGAAAGGACCTGAGCCTGTGTCAGAGTCTTTGCATGCTCTCAGACAGGCAGCCTCTCTCTTTCCTCCTTCAATAAATTTCCCTCCCCCTCACACTAACAACAAACAGAAAAATCCTAAAAATAAAGTGACATGAAATCCATGCTGGTGCGTAACATGCCTCCTTTTTTGAGAAGAAGAAAAAAAATACAGAAAAGTAACAGGACTTTTTTAAATGAACCATTCCTGAGCAGGTGACAGCAGCTCTGCCCCACAGAGCCCGGAACCCCACTCAATCCAAGATGCAGGCAAGCCAAACCACAGGTATCCTACCCACAGCCCAGAACAACACTGTCAGGCATTTTGGAAGTCTCCATGTCTTTCACTCCTATCCAGTCCTTATTTTCAGGCATGTTGGTACCTAATCCCATGTCCTGCCCTGAGGATGCACTTTACCCTGTATTTCACTACTACAAATAAAACAGTTTAATGGTCCCATACAAATAAGCTTTGTCTTGAATTTATTGTACCATTGTCTTTTATTTCCTTGAAACATAGGTCAATTTAAGACTGAAAGGAAGCTGAAGTGACTATGTGGCAAGTGAAAGAAATTCTTCAAGATAAACCCCTCCTCCCCCGCAAAAAAACCCCCACATACCATCTAGGACAAAACCCTGAGAGAATAGACAGCCTTGCAGTGAACCCTGAAGGTCCACAAGCTTGACTAATGCGGGAAGAGAATTCCAGAGAGGAAGGCCACCTGTGGAGAAGGCCACCCTCCTGCAGCCCAACAGCCTTTCACGTCTCAAGAACTGTGCGCAAGTGCATCTCAGGTAATCTCCCCTCTTAAGGTGGTGACCTCCCATCTTCTGGTTTTACACTAATGCAACTCTATTGACTTCAGTGGAGTAACTGCTTGTAACAGATTCTAGGCCCTTGCACGGAAATGTAGGGTTCTTCCACTCTGTCAGGGGCTTGATCACAGGATAGACATCCCAAGTCACTCTGAGCTTAGCTCAGGGGTTTTCAGTTAGCTACCGTCTTGGCAGATAAGGCTTTGTCTGCTCCAGCATCGATCTTAAATTAGCTAATATAGTCAGGGCATAGACGGATGCTGGTGTTTTAACTGCTGTGTAGTCTGTGAAGCAGTCGTCGCTGGCGTCACCTAAGGCTGAGGTTTGTGTTTTGTGGTTGTCATATGAGCTAACCTTAAAGGCAAGCCCACTGTCAAGTTTGGACCATATCCCGTGTGTGCAGAGCCGGGTGAGAACTCCTCCTGCTTAGAGTCCTGCTTGTCAGCTGTGTGAGTGACAGCAGAATCGGGACCGTGGTTGCTAATAAAGTCAGGGCCCAAACTACACAGGGCTTTGTAGAGCGAAATACGATCACTGATATAACAAGTATCAAAGTACAACAGGAAGAAACCGCCACGCCACAGGAAACACACAGAAATGGCAACCACAAACTGCAGGTGAGAAAGCACCACTGAAAACTTTAAAGATTGGCTCATGTCTCACACAGCAGTGAGTCAACACAATGCCCTGCTATTCCAACCCCTCCCTCTGCCCGTTAACCAAACCGCCCAAGCCAGCGTAGTCCTGCCCACCAGCCAATCAGCTCAGCCTGACAACAATGGATATGTTTATGTAATCAGCTGGTTAAAAATAAAACTTTACAAATGAAATACCATGTAAATCACATAAGCCGTATAGCTGGGAGCGGGCAGCGTTATGTGAAACATTAGAACAGGCTAATAATGACCTAACAAGCCACACTTGAGAATTTTTAAAGGTAATGGCCAACTTGTGAAATTATTGCTCCTATTATTGCTCCTATCTTTCAGCTAGTACGTGCGGGCTGCTCTTAGGAGCATGATGGGGCTAGTCTTGTGACCCTAAGTACATTTTCTTCCTTTGAGTATTTTAGGTTTACCTGGCCCCCATGACTGTAGTATCTGAGCCCCTCATAATTGTTAATGTGTTTACCTTCACAACACCCAGGTGGTGAGGAAGGGAAGTCCCTTTATTTCCATTTTACAGAGAAGGAACTGAGCCACTGGAGAGACTAAGGCCCAAATGCTCAAGGCTATTTGGGTATTGAAATCAATGGAAGTTAGGCATCTAAACACTTTCAAGGATCTGGGCCACAGAAACTAAGTGGCTTGCTTGGGGTCACACACAGGAAGTCCACTGCAGTGCAGGGAACTGACCCTGGGTTTCTTGACACACACACCCCGGCCGGCCCCGTAACCCCTGGACCATCCTTCCTCTCAATCTTTCATCTCATTAAAAGTGAACTCTAGTCACAAAATCTGAGCCATACCTTGAAAGTTCAGTCATGTTAGGAAAATCGGAGGGGTTTTATTTTCCCCCTCCCTTTTTTTTTTTTTATTTTTTGTCATGGAAGGGCAATGGGGGGGGGGGGGGCTCTTTAAGACTGGAAAACATTTGAAATCTGCCAGCCACTCTGAGACTGGAACCCTTTGCAGTTCCCAAGAATGTTAATGGTTTAAGACTATAGGGCAAATTGCTCATTAAAGGTGAAGCCAGTGAAATGTTAATGTGTTCCTATCCCTGTTAAGGCTGCAGTATACTTCAGCTGCTGGTGAAAGTTTAATCATCCGAGCTTAAGTGAACAGTTTAGCTAAAGTGAACAGTTGGTTTCATGCTTCACTTACTGAAACATTCTGAGCAGCAAGACACCCATTTGGCTTTGTGTGTTGGAAACAGCTAATTCTTTATGCATTTGTATCTGCTGGCTGGATTATTATGTGCACTGTCGAATGTAAGACGTTCTTGTAAGAGCCTTACATTGGATTGGATCAGTGAACATCAGCCACGGCATGAGGTGACTCAATAAACCGCAGACGCTTATTGGTAGGGCAAAGTTCTCTGGGAATGCCCAAGGTGGAGTGGAGTCCAGATACTTCCCAAAGACTACTTGCTAGGAGATTCAATGCATAATCTGCTTGCCACAGACCTCTTTGGTGTGGTACATCACAGTAGTCTCTCTAGCTGTACTCCTTGGCCAAGAACTTACTTTTCACAGTGTTGTGGTATATTTAATATTAGCTTCATGCTTTCCTTTTTGTATATATGAAGTGCTTTTTCTGCGTGGGTTTTATATGGTGTTCTTTTGACGTTATTCCCATTGTGTAAAAATATATTGAGCTTTTGATGTATGATACTCTAATGGGCCAATACATATTGCTAGAGGGTGTAAAGCAGGGGATTAAATGAGCCTAAGTTGTTCTGCCCTTGTATCATATTACATTTCAACAGATGCCTAAGAGGGATCAAGGAGTTCTGTTGGCTCTGGATAGTTACAATCATAACAGAATAGTAGTGTCATTAGAATTATAACTAAAGCCCTCTTAAGAGCCCCTTGATGTAGACAGATTTTGCATCTGTGGGAAAAATGTAATGAGAGCAGAGATGTAGTGTACGATATCATGAGATATTAGTGAGATATCATTTTAGGATCCCTGGTATTGAGCTGAATGAAGTAATGGCAAAGCTGGGAGTTGATGATTTGAGGCAGAAAGTGGGGGGGGGGGAACAAAGCAGGGAAGCTTATGTAAACGTGGACTTCATAGATTGCTAATGAATATGGGACGCAGAAAGGTGGTGGCACAAAAGAGGGAGGTGAAGGACTGACTCTGAGTGATAGCATCGACAGTGGGGTGAAGGAGTAGTGTGTTATGGTAGAAGAGTTCAGTCAACATAACTAAAGAGTAGTTGGCCAGAAAGGAGCAAAGTCACAACAGTAAGATACAGCCTGTGTTGGACAACTGGAGACATAGATCATGGCTGTTCGTTACCAAATGCAGCACTGAGCTTAAGAAAGGTGAGGAGACAGAAGGTACCAGTGTCAGATGAGAGATCCCTAAACTGACAGCTTCACTAAAATGAAAGGGTTATAAAAGATCCTGGAAGGTTTTTTTGGAGAGGGGGTTTGATATGAAAAAAATTGACTTTCCCCTATTCCATGTTAGTCCTAAGAAATGGAGCACTGGCTGGACTGGCAGCAGGAGTGCCTGAAGGACTAGGTTGGGTATTGCACGCCACAGCAGATTTGCCTTTTGCCTCATAGACTTACCACTGTCTTTACTAACGTCATTCTGACCTTGTTGCAGTCTGAGGCCCTGAAACCCCATTCAAACAGCAATACGGTGAATTAGTTCCACTTTAGCAGAATGAAACATTTCTGGACCTCACATCCACCCAACTTCTGCAGCAGGTCTAGGCAACCATAGTGAGCATGGTCGGTACTGAGCTACCAAAGAAAGAGATTTGCATAGGAGCATCCACGGCTCCCATTGAAGCGGGTAGGAGTTCATCACCTCTGAAAACCAGGCCATTTTTATTTAGGTGCCTAATTAGAGATTTAGGTCCATAACTTAAAGCTCATAATTTTGAACTTTTTGACCAATTAATATAATAATTGCTAGTTTATTTCCTGCTCAGATAGGCAGTAAATCAGTGTAGTTTTAGAGAGCAGTCAGAATAGATTGGAAGGATTGTGGTACCCATATGACAATGGGATGCCAAATAGAGTTACAATACCATTCAAGGCTTTCCGATGAAGTGAGCTGTAGCTCACGAAATCTTATTCTCAAATAAATTTGTTAGTCTCTGAGTTGCCACAAGTATTCCTTTTCTTTTTGCAAATATGGCTGTGTTATTAATGATTTATTAATTATTATTATTATTTGTGTTGGGTAGCATCCCAGATGTGCCGGGCACTTTTCAAACATAGAAAGAGGTAGGTCCCTTGCCCTGAGAATTTGACAGTGTGCAATAGAAAACTGTGGTCTTGACTGGCTTTTTGTGTTGTGGTTAAATACTTGCCACCACACACAGGAAAAGAACTATGTGCTTGAGTCTCAAATGGTGACTTTTGGGTTATGATTCCTGCTTGAGGCCCTGTCAAATGTATCTTAATTTGTTAACAGTTTTGCTCCATTAGGCTGACTCCGCTAAAAGGCTATAAAAAGTAATAGTCCATTTGTGAGTTGACTGCTATTAGCTACAAGTGTTAATTCATGCGCAAAAACTATAGGGCTATATACATTCAGCTAGTAATGAAGTGGAGGAGATTACATAGCTGGTAAGGAAATTATTCCCATTGTAGATTTGGTGGGTATTCGTCTGTAAGCAGTTGTCCTCCTGCTTTAAGAAAAAAAAAGTGATAGCTTCTTGTTTTTAATCACACTCTTGTCAGTTCTTCTAATTGCTTCACAAACAACATCACAGGAGTGGTTAATTGGGCCCTTCAGCTTTTCAGTCATAACAGTGTTTCTGCTCTGCAGAAGAAAAAACAAATTCCAATCCATGGCAGAGGCTTAAATTAAAAAAAAAAAAAATCCTGTGTGTGTGTGTGTGTTTGTTTTACAGAAAAAAGAGGGATCAAAAAAAGGTTTCTGAAATGCGTTCACGGAAAGGTTGCATTCCTTTTTATAATGTGAATCTGTGTCTATGTGGGGAAGGCATCCTTTAAAAAGACAACACTTACGTTTTACCACAATTTAATAATTAAGGGAAGGCACTGCACGAACATTCCACTTGATGGAAGTTGTACAGGAGAAACAGTTGCACGTGTAAAACTTCAAACTAGCATGTGCAGAATGCTGCCACCTACCTTTTTACACATATAAAACGGGTGGAGTCCATCATGCACCCTTCCTCTATCTACTCCACTGGCTGGTCAGCATTTCTTATAGCCAAAAATATTGTCAAGAATACGGAGTCCTTCTAGAGGGGATCCCATAGGGGTTTGTTTTAATGGGGTTTTGTTTTTCAGTGGCTGTACTGCTGTGTTTATGTGAGAGAAGGTAAGGTCAAAGAAGAGTGCCTTGCAGGTGAAGCGTCCCAAAACAGTACCCTGCACACACAACTATCCCCCTGGAGGAGGAGAGAGAACAAACCCCCGATGTTAGCCACTTTGCTTAACGTACAACTAGGAGGTGCTCAGATGCCATGGTGATGAGGATTGTGTAGGAGCCTACTTACAATAGAATAGACTACAGTAGAACCTAGGAATTATGCACAGCTGGGGAATGGAGGTTGTTCGTAACTCTGAAATGTTCGTAATGCTGAGCAAAATGTTCTGGTTGTTCTTTCAGAAGTTTACAGCTAAACATTGACTTAATACAGCTTTGAAACTTTACTATACAGAAGAAAAATGCTGCTTTCCCTTTCTGTTTTTCGTAGTTTACGTTAAACACAATAATGTACTGTATTTGCTTTTTTTTTTTTTTGATCTCTGCTGCTGCCTGATTGTGCATTGTCGGTTCCAGATGAGATGTGTGGTTGACTAGTCAGTTTGTAACTCTGGTGTCCATAACTCTGAGGTTCTACTGTAATGCATATGATCATGAATAAACAGAATGTAGTTTAGTGGTGATAAGATTCGTGAAGGTCCTTAGTTCCGGTGGGGGTTTGTTTCACAGGCTTCAGACGAGCCCCGGAGAAAACTTTTGTCTTTTACCCAGAGGAGCTTTATCCTTACAGTAGAACAAACCCACGTGCCGGAAGTGTGCTGACTTTATTATGGATAAACAACAAGGAAATCAACCAGGCAGAATCACGTTGGTTTATGCTCCAGAAGAAAATGAGAAGAAAATCAGTATCTGCCAGTGAGAAAGGGATAAAACCAGTGGGAAAAGAAATATTATTTTCATCCCTTCTGCGTATCGTAAGCACTGGAAAGTAAAAACTAAACAACAAGAAATTGCAGTGTATTTTAAAAAGGAACTTGATTTTTGTAAAAAAGATAATAGAATTACAAGAGATGGCCATTATTGTTATTAATTATTTGTATTGTGGTAGCACCTAGGAGCCCCAATCATGGACAGAGCCCCAATCATGGACCAGTCCCCCATGGAGCTAGGTGCTGAACAAACACAGAAGAAAAAAATTTGTCCTTGCCCCAAATTTGCCTTCTAGCATTCTACTTCACTACATTCAATCATAACAGTTCTCTTATGTAGCAGGAACTCCTGGGGAAAGCAGCTAGATTTACTCTTTCTCCCTCTTTTTCCCAGTTATTTTGATAGGTTTCCAGGAAGAGCCTGGGCACTTGCAGAAGCAGCTAGCAGCAAAGAAAACCTGCAGCACCGCATGACAGGTCAGCCTTCTGTGGGCCAGTGGTCTTAGTGCAAGAACTACTACAGTAAACTATTCCCCTGCACTATCTCCAAGATACGCCAGAGTGATTTTCACTAGCCCCATGAGTCGCATGATTTCTTAACGTCTTTGTTTAAATATCTACCTTCTCCTTTCTGTCCTCTGCCTTTGTCCGGCCTTTACATTCTTTTTTCACTTCTGCAGCCTTTCCAGCTCTCAGACATGCCTCTTCCTTGGACCCAGCACCTTTTTGCACATCTTGTTCATCCACATTAGTCTTTATTCCTATCAGGACCTTTTATTTGTTTGTGGTTCCATGGCCCACACATCCCTTGGGAAAACATTTAATTTTTTTTCCAAACAGTTCCCCTTATCAGCATTTTCCCAGTGCCTTTTGCTATTTGGTTTCACCCAACGTGACCTGCAGTCTTGTAATATTTTCCCTGCTCACACTCACCATGGTTTACTCCATCTGCTCTCACTTCAGTCCTGTTTTCACTAACTCATTTGTGGTCTCTCTTGCTTTCCCATTGTTCACCTCTAACTCTCCAGCCTCGTCTGTTCTGTGACTTAAACACAAGTAAAAATTGCTCTCAGTGCTGCAACTCTACAGCCGTATTTCCCATTAAAGCTGAAAATGTTTCTCAAGAGTCTTGGGGAATGAAGTCAATGGGGTTACTTTGTGTGTTTAAAGTTATGCACATGGCTAAGTACTTGGCTGGATGGGGGCCTTAATCTTTTTGCAGTTATTCAGTATATTTAAGAAACAGTTTCAAGCGGTTTATGTTGGAGCAGTGAAGAGACACTGAGGTATAACTGCTCATATTTTGTGGGCTCCTGCGAAGTCAAATGTGTTTAAAAAATGAGGAGACATTTCTTCTCCAACAAGAAGAGGAGGTACTAAGATCAGTTGTTGTATCTGCCTGGCATTCATTCACACAGGTATTACAGTCTCATCAGTTTCTCCAATAATAAATATCCATAACATCAAGGACTAAGTTATGAGTCAGAATTGGCCAGGGTAGAGGGAAGAAATACACAGGGAAGAAAATGAGCCTGGAGGTAATACTGAAAGTCATAATGTCTTTGTAAACCCAGTGAAAATATGGGGAAAGGCATCTTTTGTTTCACATGTACAAAACTCTCCTCAGTGTAACCATCCGGGTGAATGGGTGGGGTGAGGCCATGCCAACATGCTGATAGTGCTGGAAAACCACACTTGCCACTCCCCAGTGCAGAAAGGCAGATTATACCTGTGCCTGGGGAGATGCATTGTAGAGACAGAGCTCTCTGTGCCCTCTCCCCAGTTCCAGAGAATCCTAATTTAGTGCCGTGTATTTCCTAGAAAAAACCTAGTGCAAAATGTGGTGGCTTTTTTGGGTTGCCATTTGTCAGGATGTTTCCAAAATGTAATATTTTTAAATTGTTCTCTTTCCATAAGAGCATAAGAACATAAGAATGGCCCTACTGGGTCAGACCAAAGGTCCATCTAGCCCAGTATCCTGTCTTCCCACAGTGGCTAGTGCCAGGTGCCTCAGAGGGAATGAACGGAACAGGTAATCATCAAGTGATCATTCCCCTGTCACTCATTCCCAGATTCTGGCAAACAGAGGTTAGGGACACCATTCGTGCCCATCCTGGCTAATAGCCATTGATGGAGCTATCCTTCATGAATTTATCTAGTTCTTTCTTTAACCCTGTTATGGTCTTGGCCTTCACAACATCCTCTGGCAAGGAGTTCCACAGGTTGACTGTGCGTTGTGTGAAGAAATACTTCCTTTTATTTGTTTTAAACCTGCTGCCTATTAATTTCATTTCGTGACCCTTACTTCTTGTGTTATGAGAAGTAGTAAACAATGTTTCCTTAACTACGTTCGCTACACCAGTCATGATTTTATAGACCTTAATCATATCTCCCCTTAACCGTCTCTTTTCCAAGCTGAAAAGTCCCAGTCTTATTAATCTCTCCTCATACTAGGGTGACCAGATGTCCCGATTTTTTAGGGACAGTCCTGATTTTTGGGTCTTTTTCCTATATTGGCTTCTATTACCCCTCTCCCCACCTCCTGTCCCGATTTTTCACACTTGTTGTCTGGTGACCCTACCGGATACGGAAGCCGTTCCATACCCCTAATAATTTTTGTTGCCTTTTCCAATTCCAATATATCTTTTTTGATATGGGGCGACCACATCTGCACACAGTATTCAGGATGTGGGCGTACCATGGATTTATCTAGAGGCAACATGATATTTGCTGTCCTATTATCTATCCCTTTCTTAATAATTCCCAGCATTCGGTTCGCTTTTTTGAGTGGATGTTTTCAGAGAACTATCCACAATGACTCCAAGATCTCTTTCTTGAGTGGTAACAGCTAATTTAGACCCCATCATTTTATATGTATAGTTGGATTAGGCTTTCAAATGTGCATTACTTTGCATTTTTCAACATTAAATTTCATCTGCCATTTTGTTGCCCAGTCACCCAGTTTTGAGAGATTGTTTTATAGCTCTTCGCAGTCTGCCTGGGTCTTAACTATCTTTAGTAATTTTGTATCATCTGCAAATTTTGCCACCTCGCTGTCCTTATGTTTCATACTAGCTATCTGGTCACCCTATATTGGTAAGTGATGAAGCCCCTTAGTACAGTAGATGCAGGTTAGAATGGAATGAGATTGCTGCAAGAGAGTTATGGGACTTGTCCCTAATGGGACAAGTTTGATTTACTCTGTATATTAGTGACCTAAGAGGAAGAAGAAACATGCAGCCAGGTGACAAAATCTGCTGAGGATAAAAGTTTTGGGTGCAGGGAAAAGGGAATCAGTCAATGCAGATTCATCTTTGGAGATGCACAATCGAGGTCCAACTCACTTGTGGCCATTAGAGAGTCCCTGACATTTTTCCTTAGGAGTAGGGGCATTAAACCCACTGTCTCAGCCCCATTCCAATCCACATTGGGAGCTCATTCTGCTTACTTAATGAAATCCACACTGCAGTGTCAGTTGAATATGGTATTCTTCACTTCCTGGCCTAATTGTTGAGTAGTGCAGCTGTGCACAGTTAGGTAGCTTCTGCATTCTGCCCCAGAGGTGGCTGCATTTCCATGACGGGAGAAACAATGCTTATAAGAGTCTGAGATGTTTGTGAAGCGTGTTGGGTTCCTCCGGTGAAAGGCACAAGGAGGACAATAACACTTCAGAATTACTCGCAGGCAGCAACTTGTGCAGTAGAATGTAGAGAAAGCAAAACTAGGTAATGGCCTTAGGGATTAAAAATAGGTAAATAAGAGAAGGGATCATACCCTCAAGAATCAGAAGCTACATTACCTGGAACAGGACAAAGATCTAACGGGAGCTTAAAGCTTCAAAACCTGCCCAATGCTTAGAAGCAGAAGATAGCACATAGCATTTTAGAATGTATGAGGAGAAATGTTTATAAACCCAACAGAAGTTATTCTGACACCACGTAGGGGATTATTGAAACCATCTTGCGAATATCATGTGCAGTTCTTCTTGGTCTCCCAACAAGGACACCTGGCTGGTCAACTCCCTGGTTTGTTGTCATTTTCCTGAATTTTAAGAGGGTATTATCTTATTTTAATGTGTATCCACTACGTTATACAAATTGCCTCTTCAGGAAGGTGCTTCATAATCCAATTATGTTATTAGTAGCAGTGGAAGAAATTTCAGTATTAGAGTATCGACAGAAATGGCTATGCTGTTTTAGAAAAGAGGTGGGAAACGGAAGAAAGGAGGGGGCTGTCAGCTGATGTGTCAAACATACATATACAAATAATGAACTAAAGAGGCGTTGCAAGGGTACCAACGTCAATGAGACACTACAGATAAAAGTAGCAGAGACAAAATCAAGCTCATTTTAGTCTGAGTGTGTTACAGAGCTAATCAAGAGGTTGAGAAGGACAAATCATTGCTTGGAGAAGTGGAACACACAGTAAAAAATCCCAAATGCGTCAGTGCTCCTGGTTTCAGCAATCCATGGATTGGATGGGAGAAGTTTGCAGGGCAGCATCAAGTCTTCAGAAATGTCTTCAAAACGTGTGGCATGCCATTGATGGACTCAAAAGGTAAAAATATAGCAAGCAGAGGGGATGCAGTCCTCGATCTGATATTCACAGATACGGAGGGAATAAACCTAATGGGAAAAGGAGGCTCAATAATAGAAGATTAGGGAAACAACCCAGGAGGCACATGTGGTCATTGTTTCAGCAATCTAATATCGTTCTGTTGGCTAACCCTTTGTTTTACTGTTCCATGCGAGTGTGCGCATACATCTTTTAATAGCTCATGGCTTGTCATTTGGCAGTTTTAGATCTACAACTCTTTCATGACCCTGCTCTCAATGTACCATGAGATCCACTTGGTGTGTTACAGATGACATTCCAGGCGCTCTCAAATTCAAACAGCCAACCATGCCAATGAAAAAGGCAGACATCCAAGAGCAAGTAGGTTGAAAGGATTTAGATCTGAATAGTTGAAATAAAAGTGCATCAGACTCACTATGCCACTTAGGGCCAGGCTTTCAAAAGAGCTCAGCTCCCATTCAGGCACAAAAATAAGTAGCCAGATTTCCAAAATCTTTCAGTGTGCCGGTGTCCATTGGCTGCTGAGAGCTGATGAAAGTCTGGCCAAAAATGTCACAATGGGAATTGTTGGGGGCAGAGTACTTTTGACAACCTGCCCCTTATTTAGGTGCCTAAATGGGAACTGAGCTCTTTTGAAAATCGGGACCAAATTGCAAGTGCTGAGCACTTGGAAATCTGGCATTTAGGTACTTTACTTTGTAAGGTCAAAGAAGCTCATGGAGTATTTTACATGTTACGTAGTAAACTATCAGAAAGTGCTTGCTATCTAGACACAGAGAAGAATATCAAAGTACTGAAGAGCACAGTAACCAGTGGGGGATCCTGGACATATTTCCATAATACATGTAGCCCCTTTGTAGGAAATCATATGAATGCCCATGTAACTGATTAATCCTCCGGCACATTTAGGAGAAATGCATTGAATAATATATACCCATTACTAGCCTTTGTAGACAACTCTTTCTATTAGCCTGAATGGCTTGTCATAATATATTCAAAGTGATACATGATGATGGTGAAATCTGTTATCCATTAAAAAGGTGCTGAACACCAGCTTGTCAGAAGACATTTTTTTTTCCCTTCAGTTTTGCTCCTCATTAGTTTTTGAAGCCTGGAAGTTATAGAACAAAGTTCATGTTAAAGGCTACCACCAATATTATCATGCTGCTTTAACGCTGAAGCAATCAACTATGGGAAAACCTATATTCCCTGATCCATTGCACCGCATTTTTACTCGAACCATTGGGAGAGCACACACATCATGGAGAGAAAAATGGTTGCAGGTGACCAATATTTATCTGAAAAGTGTGATTTCCTCAAAAGCAGCTTGATGTGGCTTCCAGTCTTGAGGTTCCCTAATGCCGCGGTGTCTGATTCTGAACTCATTTACTCTGTAAATTAACACTTTATACCAGGAAAAAAGAAAAGGAGTACTTGTGGCACCTTAGAGACGAAAGTTTATTTGAGCCTGGGTCTCATCTCTATTGTTTATTTAATGGAAGGAATTCAAGGCTGCATTCTGATTACCGGGATATAGTACATGGAAATGAGCATGTCCTCCTCAGTACCACAAGGTCAGAGACATTTAACCATATGGGTCTGATTCTGCCATATATGCTCATTAAGATTAATTTTTGAGTCGGTTACTACACGGTGTAAGGGTAGCAGAATAGGACCAAGGTGTTTGGCTTGATTGGTTTTTATTTTTCTCTTGCTGGTCACTGAAGGTGGGCTTTTCAAAGTAACCTAGGAGATTTGTATACCCATTTGTACATCCATTGACCATTAACTTTCATATAAGATGCATCCGATGAAGTGAGCTGTAGCTCACGAAAGCTTATGCTCAAATAAATTTGTTAGTCTCTAAGGTGCCACAAGTCCTCCTTTTCTTTTTGCTGATACAGACTAACATGGCTGCTACTCTGAAACTTTATACCAGAGTAATTTCATTAGCTTTAACTGAGTTACTCCAGATTTGCATTAGTGTGAATGAGATCAGAATAAAGCTCTCCACTTCTGATTCTGCAATTTAATTCTCGTTTCATGGGAATGGGAGCTTTTTGTAATAAAGACACAGGCAGGTAGAATTACTTTGATTCTCTAAGCAAATTCAAGACGGTGTGTTTTTGTAGACAAGGGTCTGGTTTGCATTCAGTCCTCAGGCATTGTCCTCTTGTTGAAATAAACCTGGTGCTTTCTAATACTACCTTTGCATGCAAAATGCAAATGCTAAGGGAGGTCAGCTGCTGCAACCTTCCTCTTTCCATCACCTAGAGAGATTCCTAAAAAGGCTCAATTTAATTCTTCTGTGAAAAGTTCAAGCTGCAGTGCAAAAAATTCGGTGCTCCCATCTTCTGGATACTAACTTTTTCAAAGAAAACATTCCCCATCTTCATGGCACATTTCCCCTATGCACTGAGACTTTGAAGAATATGATTAAAAGCCAATGATAAATTTTGCACAAGCTGGTGTGGAAAATAAATGGTTCTCAGTACTGTTCATCAGATTCTGGGATTGTTGAATCAGATTATTAGATTGATGAAGAAAGGAGTGTAGACAGAGTATGATCCTGTTGCCATTGAAACCAGTGGGGAAAAAACTCACACTGGACCTTAATGGTACAGAATTAAACTCTCACAGAAGTGAAATAACTGATTGCTAAGGCGTTGGAGAGAAACGGTACTGAACCAAACCTCTAGACGTCCTTGAACTTTGAGGTGTTCCTGGATCCAGATCTGTATTTTGTGCCTGGGTCTCATCTCTATTGTTTATTTAATGGAAGGAATTCAAAGCTGCATTCTGATTACCAGGATATAGTACATGGAAATGGGCATGTCCTCCTCAGTTCCACAAGGTCAGAGACATGTAACCATATGGGTCAGATTTTGCCATACATGCTCATTAAGATTAATTTTTGAGTCAGTTACTACACGGTGTAAGGGTAGCAGAATAGGACCAAGGTGTTTGGCTTGATTGGTTTTTATTTTTCTCTTGCTGATCACGGAAGGTGGGCTTTTCAAAGTAACCTAGGAGATTTGTACACCCATTTGTACATCCATTGACCATTAACTTTCATATTTTCAAATCAAGCATTTTAATATTTTGGAAATATTAATTGTTTATGTTGGAATTGAACAGCCCAGTCCCTTAGGCAGCTTTGACAATTTCTTTCCTTTTCCTTTAGTCCTCTTCTCTGGATGACATCTCCCTTCACAGACACAAGCCTTATTGATTTTCAGCCAGGTAAGTTTAAAAATAGAAGTGCAATGCAAAACACTGGATTCAGTGCTTGCTTTTTCTTTCACAGAATTCAGCATGGCAATGCAGCCGTTCTGAGGTGTGTCTGAGGTAGTAGAGAAAGGGATTGGTGAATATTTTTGAGTGAATGCAATAAGGTTGATCTGCTTTTACCGGTGGAATCACATTCTTAGTCATTTGTGAATATTTAAACAACCACTGGGTTAGTCCCGAAAACATTCATGAGTCCTACCATATGAATTTTGGCACCAATGATGATTTATCTGGAATTTGTTCTGGAAAGTGTGTTCTTCGATAGTCATCATTCATCGTGCTCCTGTTTAAAAATTTTCAGTCATCCAATCAGGGATCAGAAACACTACCATGTGACATCAACAGGGTTCTGTATGGATCTGACTGTGTGATCACGTGGATAATTGTGACAAGGAAGCCAACTCTACTGATCCTATAAACTGTTTGAAAAGCTAAACCTTTCAACACCCAAAAACTCTCCTTGGTAAAAACAAGACAGTCATCAAGGGACAGTTCTAATAAGGAACCCTTTTTCTGAAGCTGTAAGTGTGTAGCATCTTCAGAATTTCCAGCATAAATTTTGTTTAGCCTTTAGTTAGAGATCCACCTTTTCCAGGAAGTTGATTCTTGTTGGTCCCTTGGCTTCCCTGCATTTTCACTGCATTTTTTAAAAGACTTTAAAGGCAATTTACTGTAAAGAGAAAAGGAAAATTCAATGACAGAAGTCACCCTGTGTGGGCAGAGAGCAAGGCTTAGGGTGAAGATTTTAAACCTCCATGCCCTCAACCCGTCTCTCTCTCTCTCTCTCTCTCTCTCATAAAGTGACTGGAACCTTAGTTTATGTCTCCATTAGTGCACAAAAGTTCCAGCCCCATTCCATAGTGTGGAACCGGAGGGACAACCTAAAGATATTGTTGTTTATAATGAAGCAGGATAAATGACTGCAGTTCTCCATTAATTTTAATTGCTGCAGCAAACCTGGGAGTGCTTTCTTGTGTGAACCAGCCAAAGAGCTCAATGGAAGCCTCTTTGAAGGCTCACTTGGCTCCCTGCTCAGTGACATTTCTGCTCTTAATGGTATTGCTATTATACCAGACAGCACATTAAAAAGGCAGCAGCTCACAGAAAGGCTCAGGCTAGAGTACACTGAATTAGTACTCCTGGAATTACAGTGCAGGGTGAGCTCCACAGGATGTTCCCATCTCCATCAGACTACGTTAACCAGTCATTGTGCTCCAGCATGATTAATTGCATGACAGCAGCAGCTAGAGGCCTCAACCACGCCTGGGGCCCATTGTGCCAGGTGCTGTACGAACACACAGTAAGAGACGGTTCATGCTCCCAAAGAGTTTACAATCTAAAGAGAAAAGAAACATGGACAGAGAGAGGGAAGTGAATTGCCTCAGGTCACACAGCAGGTCAGTGATAGATCCTTGGTCTCCTAAATTCAAGCCAAGTGCGCTAACCACTGGACTAAGCTGCTTCTAAATCCAAAGAGAAGGTGGGCTCTGAGTAACAGAGTGGCCCCTTTTTAAAAGTTTCACAGGGAAAAGCACTGACTGGTTTTTAATCCTTTAGATGCCCCAGGATGTATAATATACTATGGTGTATTGAAAACTGTATAAACATTGTAAGCTATCACTTTAAATTGTCAATGAGTTTCCTGCTCCTGCTTGCAGGCTAGGGGGCCTTGTAGAGAAGCATGCGACCTGGATCTAGCAGCAAAGAGCTGCTTAATCTGCAGAGAGCCAGTTTAGAGTGAGGTGGGGCAAGTTGGGCCTCTGCTTTGGAGAGCAGCCTGCTTTCTTGCTCTCTGTTTTTGGCTCTTGTGTATTAATGTTCTGGACTTAAAGAAATAAATCTGTGTTACCTACACTTCCAAAAGAGTATTTTAGTTTTTTATCCAATTTCTCTGTTTGTATGCTGTGAATGTAACATATACCAAAGTGGTTCTCTTATTGATTGGCCATATGAATGCCTAGCTGCAGGTAGATTTTATGCTCATTCCAGAGCCAGCATCAGGCTTTTCAAACATCAGATTCCACATGGAAAACACAAGTCAGAATGGTTCAGCCCTGAAGTCACATATATCTGGAGCTCTTGTTCCCCTTAAAGTGGGAGGAGTTGCACCTTTATGGAACATCCCCCCCAAACCACACAGAGCCCCAGAATCACCAAGGAGCCAGAATGCAAATGTCAAGGCTTCTGTATGAAGGGCCTGCCTCTTTGTATTGTCTTTCGGGACCTCCTCCCACTCTGGAGCCAGTCAATGCCACCCCCAATGGCTGCACCATAGACACTGTGGAGGAGTCTCTGGGGGAGCAAATGATGCGGTTGTTTGTTTAATTGCTTTTTGCCACTTATAAAATAGGCCTTTTGATGCAATGACACTAAACAATGAAATCTAACAAACATCATTCCGCAGCTAGACCATTATTAACTGGTGCCGACAAAACAAGTCCCCCACCATACGAACAAAAACCTCAGAATTCCTGCCCACAAAAACAACACAGCCCCTCCCCCCCACCCTCCCAACGCACACCCTGAAAGACATTGGATAAATATGTTAGCCTTGCAATGTTCCCTGAAGGTCACCAAGCCCAGGCTCTGTCACACCAAAGAAGGAAGCGAATTCCAGAGTCAAGGACCCTTTACCAAGAATGCTCTGCTCCCAGCCTTCACATGCTCAAATGGAGGGACCCTCAGATTGAGCATTCCATATAATCTCTGCTTCTGCGGTAAAACACAAAGAGTGAGGAAATGAGCAGAAACCAACCAAACAGGGCTTTATACATCAAAAACACCACTTGCCTTGCACCTCCCAGAAATGAAATGACAACCAGTGCAGTCTACGGAGCACAGATGTAACATGTTCTGTTCATTAGCCACTGCTGTGTAGACCAGCCACTGTAGCTTTGCTAGCTCTGATTCAGGAAAGCACTTTTAAGCATGTATTTAAGTCCATCCCTCTTCAGGACAGCCCTTGAGCACATGCCGAACTTTAAGCATGTGCCCAAGTGCTCTCCTGAATAAAGAGACTTTCCTGAATCAGGGCCTGGCTGAAGTTTGGTCTTCCAGGCTAGCCCCAAGTGGAGCATATTACACTGATCCTATCTGGAGGTGACAAAGCCCTGAATGACTATGCTGAGGTCCCCACATCCACAAGGGAAGGTTCAAACAAATGTAGGAAAAAAGCATCCTTGGCCACAGCTGCTGTGTGAACATGCAGAGGCAGCCGGGGATTCAATAAATCCCTTAGGTTGCAAACTTGAGGAACAGGAAGGGGGCACTGTCCCTGAGCCAGTAGCATCTCCACTATTTCTTCTGGTTACTTCTTCCTCACCAACCAGAATCACCTCTGTCTTTTCTGGGTTGAGTTTCAGCTGCATAGCTGTCATCCAAGCCCCAAGCCCCTGCACCGTCTGGGTATAATGACACAGACAAAGTTGAGTGTCATCAGCATTCTGCAGGCACTGCAGATCCTGGCCATCACAATCTCTCTCTCATCAGCCCCACGTATGAACTGAACAGGAGAGGTGATAATATAACTCCATGTTATCCCCTGTGAATGAGTCCTAGGGACAGAGGAGCAATCACCCAAAGCCCCCTGGTTCCTCTCAAAGAAAAAAGAATAAAGCCGCTAAAGCACAATTCTCGCTGTCCCAGACAGGGTCCACAGCTGTGTCAACACCTTGTGGTCAATAGTATCAAAGGCAACTCATTTTTTCTAACAAACTCAGCATGGCTACTTGATCTTCATCCATCTCCAAAAGGAGATCAGCAACCGGTGAAACCAGTGCGGTCCCCTGGGACCTAAAACCAAACTAAAACAGGTCAAGGAAATCTGAGATGCGAGGTATCACCAGTTGCCTCCACATATTTGTAACCTTCCTCCACAGTAGGGGGCAGCACCTTTGCAAGGATTGTCCCTCAGAAGTCCTCAGGGTGCTGAAACTAGCATGTCATCCAGGTGGCATGCTCCTGATTCCCAGATCCAGGCCCTCCCCCATAATTTGCCTGTCACACCCCAGGCCCAGGCCCAAGAAGCTCATGGAAAAGGGATTCATCATTCTGTGCGGGCAGGGGGAATCATCATGCAGAGAAACAGTTCTCTTCTCTACATGTTTGTGGCCTTTTCTGACCCATTTTCCTCTTTCCTGCAAGGTCTGTAGCTCATGGTCTCTGGGATGGAAAATGCCGCACTGCCTCAGTTGTTTGGAGACTTCTAGTTTATTACCCAGCATAGAGATGCTAAAATATTGCACAGCCTGGGCCTCAGAGCCTCTGAAATGCTGAATGTCAAGGGGAAGGAAGACACAAAGAGCTCCAAGACCCCCCAATCTGGCTTTCTCTAGATCTCAACATAGCAAATTGACATGGGCCTCTTTTTGCCCCTGGCTCTTCCTATAATTTAAATGCTTTAACCTTAAAAGGCAGCATTCAGGAGTCATGGTACTCAAGTGTTAAAGCTAATTCAGGGGGTGTTTTTGCAAAGGGGCAGGAGGCCTAAGGGACTCTCACCTTTGGGACCTGATGTTTTCTTTCAGCACAGGTCAAGCACGGTGCTAGGGCCTACAGCAGAACCCTCCCAGGCTACCTCGTAACACCAATTTCCTCATTCCTGCGCTGCAGGGATCAACAGATTAGAAGCAAAGAGGATTTGAGGCTTGTTTCTCAGTGGTGCTGAGTGCCTGCTAATCCCATGAATATGGACAGGAAAGGCGGGTGCTCAGTACCCCTGGAGAAGGAGACTGTTAGTCTTTATCAGTTCTCCTCTTTGCGGTTGTTTCTAAAGGGCTTCGTGAAAGGTGCTGAACTGACAACACTGACAATGACAATTGCATCCGATGAAGTGAGCTGTAGCTCACGGAAGCTCATGCTCAAATAAATTGGTTAGTCTCTAAGGTGCCACAAGTCCTCCTGTTCTTTTTGCGAACACTGACAAAGGTGCCAATTGTAACGATGGCTTGTGTTGAACGGATGCCTGTCCAATAGGAACTGTGTGAAGACCTCTAGTTCTTTTATACGATTGCCATTAATATCTTACAGTTGGAGTATGCAAGTAATTACCATTACTGTGCGGGATGCACTTAACACTAACAAGGTAAAATAAGTTTAATAGCAATTGTTGTAGAACAGAATAGCCACCAGATAAGGACTCACTGTGCTTGCTCTAGATTTGACCTAGGGGCACACAAGGGAATGGCTCTATACCCCATTAATCCCATGAAGCCATCCAGCTTCTATTACGGAGTAACTACTGAAATAAAATGTCTTGTCAATGATTTTGTGACAGTATATCACAGGGTGTGTAGCTCAGAGTATGAAACTACAGAACAATGTGTTCATCCCCACGCTGTAGCATAGAACTTCAATGAGCCCTCCAATACGGTCATTCCAAGATTCTAGCTGGGTTCTTTCCTAAGAATTAAACTGGAGTAATGTACGATATACATACACACTTATACCAGTAAAAAACTACTGTAACTAACCAATCAGCAAAGCTGCCTACCATCTTCCTCCTCTTGTGTATGATATTTTTGCATTTTGCAGCTCACCATCTTCTTTATCAACTATAATTAACATGCCAATGTCTCTGGGCACAGGAAGGTCAAGGGAACAGATTCATTTAACTGGAAACCAATGCTCGTGGTAGTTCACAGATTTAGTTGTATGTGGGCAGAGCCTCCAGCCAGCCATGTCCCTAAAGAAATGTACCACACAATGCACGACCCCTTGTTACTTGGCATGGGAGAGTAGGACTCCCCTAGGCCCAACATTGCCACCCAGATGAAATGCAATCCACTAGCCAGACAAGCAAATACATGAGGTGTGACAGCTATGAACAGCTTCTGAAAGGAAATAAAAGGCAGATGAAATGCACTTAAAAAGAACAGCTTTGGACCTACAGTTTCTTGCAGTTCAGATTAGCTGGGACCAGTGTTTATAGGCATCTCAAAGTTGTCGTCAAACCCTGGCACCATTCCTGACTGTCATTCGCAAGAGCAGACTCCGTATCTGAATAGATAAAATGTTCAAGATGACAGCAAATGTTATAGCTTTCGGGTCCCAACAAGACCCAGCATGAGGTGCAAATGGGAAGAAGAAACAACTCTCCAAATAGCAGTGTAACAATCTTCACAAGTTCATTTACTGCCTGTAGTTCTACCCTGGGATGTTACCAACAAGCTTGGATATATTTTCAAATGGAAGTCTTTTTGGTGTTTTTAAGTAGTTTATTGTTAAACAGGCTTCCCTAAATTGCTATTTCCCGCTCTCTCTTTTGCTGGTTAAATCTCGGCTGAGATTTGATTGCTGTAGGACAGAGGTATGTTAGGAAATTTGATGCAGAGAACAAGAAAACAAAAATCAGAGGTATTCAGCCTGAAAAGAGGCTTTGTCCAAGGTATAATTCTTGTGTGTTTAAGGACAGAGTAATAGATTTGGAAGGATAAGTCATATATCTTAGGATTTTCTTCCCTGCCCCCTTTGATTGATTAATTCCAGTCTCTTCAGATCTTTGCCTGTTCCCACAAACCTGGAATCTCAGGATTGTTTGATTAAGTCATGGTTACCATGACAATAAAAGTGCCTCTGGCCAGTGTGACCTTTGACTGGATTCAATTCACTGAGGGATGGACAGAGACTATAGAAAAAGCTTTATCTTCAAGTCCACTACGGCATAAAACTGGCTGCGCCACACTGGCAATAAATGATTTTGTCTCCCCTTTTAAAATATAAATAAAGGCTGAAACTCTATATGGAACCTTGACGAGATTTTGATAGTCAGTTTCTCTGTTAATATCACATCATATAAAATAAATGCAATCAAAAGGCAGGTTGTTTGCGGGGGTTGGTTGCAAAAGGTAGGTTTTTAGCACAATCAGAAACACAAGCCAAACTCATGCTGCACGTACGAAAGAGCCCCTCACAATTGTGACTTGAAATATGTATTTTCTGATCACATCAGATAGAAAGGATTCCTTTCTTCTGATCCTGCCCCGCCCCCAGCTCCATTCGGAGGGCATTGTGTTTCTGATGCTCACATAGATAATTATTCCTTTTCGGATACTTTCGTTGTAAATCCATTTCTGCAAAAATAAGAGGACAAAGAATAGGTGGTGGGGGCAGTGATTTCAGAATTAACCCTGCGCTGTGATTTGTAAATGGGCCTGACAGAATGACAGCAACGCAACTCATGCGTGCAGGATTTCCAAGATCCCTGGTGGGCGAGTACGCTGCCCCTGTGTGTGGGGTGCGCCATGTGTACTGTTCTTCTGGCTGCTTGGCTCCCTGCACTTCAGCCCTCTGCAGAGGACAGAAACGGGTTCACTAGTCCACCCTAGAACAAAAAGCCAGTTAAAAAGGGACTTGGCAGCTCGACATTATCCCTGCACAATCTGGCTTGATGCTAGAGGTGGTCTGCTTCCCAAAATGGAGCAGATCTCAACAACGTGACAGTAGAAGGATGAGTGAATCGAGAGATTAAGCCATTGGGGAAAATGTGGATTTAAATATGCACAGCCACAGTTAACCACTACTGACGTGGAAACCAGAATCCCATCCTTAGTTTGTTCAGTCAGGGTAATCAACTAACCAAGGACACAGTATAAAGCCAAATAAATGGAAGAAAAATAAATGCCAACCACTCTAAAGGAAAGTGGAAAGAGGGGTCGGGTTGAGGTCATATTTGCGTTGGTTTTACGTGGGTTAAAAAGTGTGTTTAATTTAAAAGTTGGATCCATGCAGCAAAAATGGGATTTGAAGATAAAAACTTCCCCTATGTTCAGACACAGGGCTTTGGTTTGGACTCATCTCTCTTATTTTCAAGGATCTTTTCTTCTTCTGCTTGCTTAGGGCTTCCTTGAATTCTGAAGTCATGTGCATTATTTCAGCCTGAATGTTTGTTCTCCCGTAAATGGCCCATTGGACCTGTAATGCTTTTGTTTTTCATCCCACCTGCTTGGGAATGAGTGGTGTCATGTGCCATCATTCTGACAGGACGCTGCCGTTGTTACATAATTTTGATTCACAGGCCACCTATAGCTAGCAAGTTGGATGGGTTTTTTTGTTTGTTTTTGTTTTGTAAGGCAGTTGTATTTTAGTGGGGAAATTTATTTATTTATTTTTTTTAAAAGGAAATACAAAAGAAAGCCTCCCTCTTCTGGTGCAAGCATTCATGCTTTTAAGAGAAGACAAACAGTAGCATTTTCAAAAGCACCTAGATTGCTCAGGAGCCTAAATCACACTGACTTTCACTGTGGTCTGGACTCCCAAGTGCCTACGTCACTTTTGAAAATGGTTTAAGGCTTTTGAAAATGTTACCTGAAGTCATCTGCTTCTGTGGATCCTAAATAAAACTTTACAGAAGTGTAAGTGGGGATTCTGCTGTTTGACTAGACATCACCAATGTAGGAGCTCACTCGCCCCATTTACCATCTATAACAGCAAGACTGGAAAGCATTATTGACGTAGAATTAGACTGTTCCATCTCTGTCTTCTCCCTCCCCTCATTCTTTTGATGCTGAGTACTTCCAGTTGTGCCCCTACAATCTGTAAACTCTTGACAGTATTTTGCATTTCCCCGCAGTCTCTGTCTTTCTCTGTGAGACTTCACCAGCCTATTAGTGTTAGAATGTGAGTGTTTATTAAATCCAGATATCTATTTATCTATTGGTCTATCTTTATGCAGTTCATATACGGATATGTCTGCAGAAGCAAAGTCCTGAGTATAATGTTCCATTAGAGTGAAATGTTTATATAAAGGAAACTGAGGAGTTTAGCTATTATAAACCTGGAGACTGTCAGTTTAGTTACAAGAATGTCATATACAGTCTGTGGTAAGCCTTAAATTGAGACCCTTTCCCATGTCTCTCCTTTCAGATCTTTCCTTTTCGTCTTTGCTTGTAGTCGACCGGAGATGTAGCAAAGGCTGGTTCAAATGTGATGAGAATAGTTAGCGAACATCGTGGTTATTGACAAGACATTGGCTTGGGTATTTGCGGGTGGCTGTCGATAAGCCACATGGCATGTTGACCAAGTTGGCATCTCTCCTTCAACTTCATACAAAAAATCCATCAAGACCCCAATTCCACTTATGCCCAGCTCCAAAATAAATCCATACACAGCAGTGGCCTTTTTTGTTTTGTTTTTCATATTGGAACTGCCACGGATACAAAGGTGACTGTCACCCTGACTCAAGCCATCCCGTGGCAAACCATGACTTAAGATATTGGCCTGACAAATGCACAGTACCTGCCTATCTTAGGTATTTATATGAACCACATTACCATAGTTTCTGAGCCCCTAACAATCATGTATTTACCCTTCCCCCACCCTCATTGTGAGGTAGGGCAGAGCTATTATCTCCACTGTACAGATGTGGAACTGAGGCGCCCAGAGAATGTGACATGCCCGAAGTCACACAGGAAGTCTATGGAGGGGCAGGAAATTAACCTCTTCTTATAAGCACCAGGCTAGTGCTCTAACCATTGGACAATCCTTTCTCTCTAACATCACCCTCTCCTTCTCCAGCTTCTCCCCTGACCCCCGCTGACAGCATCCAAACTGTGATTTTGGCAGAGTGGGGATTAAACTCCCTGGATGGGTCAAGGAGGGGACACCATCCCCTGGGAAAGAGATTTGAAATTACTTGCCATTTGGTGCAGTCTGGTGCATTCCAAAGGCTCTTCAGGAGTATCTTTATGAACTGTGGATAAAAGTCATCGCAAGTGGGGATGGTTAAAGCAGACTTCAGAGAGGAGATGAATTGCTCTAAAGTCAGCTGACTCCTACCATCTCCTCTTCAATTCCAACCCTGCCTGCTGAAATCCAGTTGGAGCAACCCAGGGGCATCTGAGAGAGACACAATTCATGACAACGTTTTCAGAGAATTTCTGCATGAAACCTGTGGATTCTCCGCTTCACTGCCTGCCCAGAGCCCGGAGATTTCCTCCTCTTGGAAAACGGATGCTGTCATATTGCATGGTAGCTAACATAATGGTAAGCACTCAGTGTGGACAAGCTGTGGTCATCCCTATGGTAGCTCTAGGCTTAATCACAGCCAACTGACATGATTTTAAACACAAGGTCTAGGTCATGCTTAGCAGTGATGTTAGTTAATGAGATGCCTTCTCCCAATTCTCCCATTGCCAAGGTTTGCTGATCACATGACAGGCTCTCAGCCCTATCAGACCCATATCATTGTTTGTATATGGACATACTGCGGGCCCAATTCTCTTTTCACGTCCACTTGTGGAAAATTGGTGTAGCTCTAATGATTTCAGTTAAGTTACTCCGAATTTACACCTCCAAGAAAACAGAATCAGAACTGGTACATCTAAGACCATTTTAAATCTCTGGATGAAAAGCCTCTAATTACACCTTGTCTCTCCATCTCTACCCACAGCTGTAACAGTGCCACAATTTTTCCCCTGCATCCCTTCTAGCCCATTCCAATAGCAAGCAAAACTTAGGACCAAACCCCAAAAAAGCCAGGAATATGGTTTTGAGGGTTAGGGTAGGGATAACTAGGATCAGGGAGGGCCAGTGTTCGCTGATGGACGAACTGATCCCACATGGTTGAGTGAAGGCAGGATTGCAACCCTTCCATGTTGCTCTCCTTGCTCACTGCTTTCAGATTGCTCATCTGAACTGGGATGTTCCTCTCTTGGAACAGAGCAACAAAGAAAGGACTCCTCCATCTGCTTCTTCCCCTCCAGACTTATGCCAAAGACCCACCCACTTCTCTTCGCCACCCCCATATTTCTATCTCCCTCAGCTATCTGTGAAAAGAGAGCTGTCACCAAACAAAAGGAAAGAATAGCGGAAGCTTTATCTCTTTGGTATTTTTTCCTGAATCCTCTTCTCCCCGCCTTTATTAATGTGTTAATCTCATCCCGCTGGTCTCATGGGTTATATTCCAGCACTTGTACCAGCTGCCTGGGGGGCAAGTCATTTGAGGCCGAATTCACAAGAGCAATTACACCTTGCACACACGCAATGTCTCCTATATGCACACTAGCAAGGCGTGTTGCACATTTTTGAATATTGGAACACTGAGCTTCACGTAGCTCCTCTGTAAACTGTACTTAGAACCTTTTCCGTGGCATAACCCCCTAGGACACTGGCAATAATAAAAGAAGGGACATGAACAACGCTGTTTCTGAGGTGTCCATGCTCTTTGTACAGTATTGTGTTCTCTGCTCGATCTCTTTTTTTGGGGCGGGAGGGGGGAGGGGGAAGGTGTAACATTTTACTCAACATTTTTATTGAACACATTATCTGAATTTTTCATTTACCAGAAACTTGTTCCCCCTCCTCCCCCCCAGGAAGCCAAACACGTGCTGATAACCATTGCAACAGTGTTTTTGCTAAAAATGTTGATGGAAAAAAATGAAAAAAACCCACCAAAATCGTTCTGTTTGAGAATTAAACAACTTCAATATTTCAGGGTTTTTTTTTGATGTGAAAGTGCTTTTTCATTTTCCAGCTTACCCTAATTGTCTATCAGCCCTTTCCATTCCAAACGGAGACTCACAGAAAGACTTTCTGTTCTCGCTATGTTCCTCTGCTACAGCACAAGACAAATAACCATTCTTGCAGGTTCCTACTTCTCCTTTGTTATTTAGCCCCCATCTCAGGCAACAGACTCAGGGGTCCTTTCTGTTCAACATTCCGTGAACTCAGATGGGTTCATCCCGTCTTTGGTAGATGATTTTCCTTCCAAAAATGAACAGCTGGGTTATGTGTTGCTCCTTAGGGCTAAAATATCTCCCACTGATTTTTTTTCCTGTGCTTGTACATCCATGTTGCCCACCATCCAGCCATCACATCTCCTATTCCTCTTCAGAGACTGGAGAAAACCAAAGCTTCTTTAATAAACAAACAAACAAACCTCCCACCCCACCCCACTCCTCCCCTAAACTCTAGTGGTTCAGATACACTGATTCTGGGATTAAACCCCATCTCGAGTTTGGGGTTTGCTCTGCAAAACATAACTGATGAGATTTTTGCAAAACCAGAGCATAGCCTGCTCTGCCTTTTTTCACTTCTTTTTCAGTATATTCCCTCTTTGCAGCTCCTAACCTTTTCCCTAGTTTTTGAAGCCTGGGGACCACCATTCAGAAATGTCTTAAATTCCTTTTTTTGCTGAGTCCAAGGAAAGCGCCAATAGTGCTAGGGAACAGATTGGTCAGTTTAATTCACTTATCTTCTAACTGGTTCCTGACTCATCTAAATTGCCTCCTAATCTCCTGCATCCCTGTAGAAAAAAGTCAAGATTGGAGACTCTCCTTATATTGTCAAAACACCACTTGTCCTTTCCCCACCCCTTGTGCAGGAAGTCTTGTGGAAATCTTATTGTGATCAACCATGGTAGAGTGGTGTGAGCTTCTGAAAGGCTCCTGTAGAAAACTTTGCACCTCTTCCCATCCTAGCCCCATTCCCAGAAGTTGTGCTTTGAGATCTGCCCAGGAAAGGTGAGATACATGTGCAAAGTATTATTGTCCTTTTTCATTTGGATTGTCAATTAAGCCTTCAGTGCAAGTGAGCAAAGGAACATAGCTTCACCTAGGGAGGTTTCCTTCATTTTCCTCTACAGCAGAGTCCAGACTCAGATAGCCTCTGTCTTTAGTGTGTCTAGAAATCATGGTTCCTTCAAAGACCAGCTTCATTTCCTGTAGTCCTGGAAAGTTCTTTTTAACGCAGGAAGGACACTTTATTATTAAACACTGCCACATTTGAGCTAATCTGTTCTGCTATATTGTTGGTGTTGTCACTGGAAGCTGGAACTTCTGAGACACATATTATTAAGCCCCATCACAACTTCCCTGTAATACCCTGCCAAGGTTAGTCAAAGAACAATCCACTAACAACCTTTTACATGTATCAGAGGCATACTCTGCACTTCTGCATCATCTTCCATCCAAGTCTTCTATTCCATTCTATTCTAACCAGGTTCTTCTCTCATGACTATGTCTGAGCACCTTCCAGAAGTACACTAAGCATCGATATCTGTGTCTCCCAGCACCTTAATGACACTAAGGAATGAAGCCTTACCACACACCTCCTGAGGTGAAACCCACTGTTATCCCTAGTTTACAGATGGGGAAACTGACAGACTGAGGAGACAAAGATGATCTGGAGGGAGTGGGGGGAAAATTGCTGAAATGGGCTGCAGGATTTTCTTTCAAAAAGTGGAAGGGGCTGAGGTGACTCCATCTCATGGATTTGTCATGTTCTCCCTGATGGCTGACATGGCTAACACGAACCTGGCTTCCCTGACCCCATGCTACACTGTTATTAACCAACCACAGTTCAGCATTTTTCTTTAATTTCCCCTAAGATTACAACCAGGGCCCGTTTGCTGCTGCTTCAGAACAATGTTTCTCCGATTACAACCTATGCTGACAATTATAGTGATTTAAAACCAAACTAATTGTGAAGTACTTTGATCATGCTTAGCACAACTTGTGGTTTGTAGACTGAAAATAGTTGAAAGGAACCATTAGAATCACAATTTCCCTTTAATATAAATTTTATGTTGATATATAATGTATGATTTTAATGTTAAAATTAACCTGGTGAGTCCGTCCGTCCCCCCACCAAATTCTGCTTCTTATTTGAATATTGCGACTGGTCTGATTTTTCTACCCTTTGGATTAACATTTCCTATGCAATTTGTTTTAGCATAAGCCCTACTTTCCTTATGTATTTGGTTTTCGTGAGAACAATATTCTGAATTATTTCATCACTGATTTTGGAACATTGTTCTTTTTTTTGCTAAATGTAAACAGAACTGTTGACAGTACGAGTTATTTTCTTACAGAGGCGGTATTAAAGATGGCATCCGACCTGCCACAGGGGAGATTACAGCCATGTTGGAGCAGTAGAAATGGTATGCTACTGTGAGGATTTGTTCAAATATTAACGCCATCACAATTTGAGAAGTCTGCATCATTCATTCCATTGGCTCAATTTTTGTTAACTTAACACAGTCTTTCCATTGCTCATATTATTTGTTTATATTCACACGACAATTTCTATTGTGGCCATTTGTTTTTGCAACAACAACAAAAGACCTGGGTTGCCTGCAGTAAAATATTCTCTGAACAACTGATTCTAATAAAGAGTTGCACTTTTGTATTTATTTTGATTTTGCATTGATTTGTTTAGAATACTCCTTGAGTAAAACTGGCAGGGAAACACATATGTTAGGACTTTGAGTGAACTTATTTTCAATTTCTCCCTTTCACAGTCCACCACTTCTGTCCACTCCTAGAACGATCCCACATCCAGAGCTATTCAGGGCTTTTACTGTCTCTGATCCAATGTGCTTATTTTAAAGTTTTATTTCAGGTATGAGTGGCTGGTTCAAAGGGAGGTGCACATGTTGGCCCCATCCAAGATCTGGCGCCTCTCTGCCTGGGAAACCTGAGAGTTTCTGTCCTTGCTTATGAACCGTGACATCTGTGCATTCCATGGGTGCTGACCCTTGGGGTCAGAGGTCACTCCAAGGTCAAGCAGTTTCCTCTTTCACCACCAATAGAGACCTTGACTAGAGGTAAATTATGTTGCAGTTTAAGGAAATAATTTGAACCACTCTTGTAATTATAATAAATTTTGCTGTTTACATTTTAATCTTCAACCCTTTCACCCTCTGGTCTCTTGTTTAAAAAAAAAGAAAAAAGAAGGGGAATTATATATTTAACAGAAAAACTCCTGCCAGGATGGACAGTGGAATAAATAGCTTGAGTTCCTGTGTCTGTGTCTCCGTTCAGGATGAGTACGCATTTTTGTAAGTGCAAGGTCTACTTAATCTTCAGGTAAGTATGTTCATGCACTAGACTGGAGGTATAACATAGCACAAGGGTTGCCACGTGATTCCTAGAATTCCATGTTGAGCAACTGTAAAATCCTAGGGACTTTATTCATACAAAATCCCAGTTAACAATGAAAGTTTATAGTAAAGTAGGACTTCAGGGTCTGGCTCATGCTTTGGAAAAAGGCAGCAGTTATACTGAACATAGTCCAGCCATTGTCCCTTTCTGCTCATGAAACTGAAGGAGATGAGAAGAACTTTCAGACAAAAAAAGAGGCTCCAGTACATTGGATTGGAAAACAAAAATTCTGTTATCTTTCAGCTACATTTCCTTACGCTATTTGCTAGTTAAGCAATTTGTGTTTGCATACGGTTGCTCTCCTACGGTTGCTCTCTCTTTTATCTGTTGCACAATGCCATCATAAAGCTGAATTTGTGGCAACATGCTAATTACCATGGCAGGAGGCTGTGATTACATAAATAAATACAGGATCAATCACTGAAGGGTCAAAGCAGAAGAAGGAAAAAGGATGTTCTTATGAAAAAAGCACAGGGCTGGCAGTTAGAAAATCTGGGTTCTGTTCTTGACTCTGGGACAGACATGCTGGGTGAACTCGAACAGTCTCATTGGGCATCAGTTCCTCAATCTGTAAAATGGGAATTAAATCACCGAGTGCTCCTATTAGGGGTGCTATGAGGCTGCTACACTTGAAGGATTGTGCCTGTTTGCAGCACAGTCAGTCAGTAGAAGGAATAGGGCCAAGGGGGTAGACATTGAAGTGTTCTATTCCTGGCTCTGTTACTGACTTTCTGGGTGACCTAGCACAGGTAACTTAACCTCTCTGTGCCTTAAGATTGCCATCTGTAAAATGGAGATAACACATTCCTGCCTTTGTAAAGTGCTTTGAGATCTACAGCTGAAAGCTGCTATTTTAATTCTAATAAGTATTATTATATTAGTGCTATGTGCCCACAGAAACTTGGATGAGGGCTACTTATGAGAAAGGCCATTTCCTCAGGAACAGGAATAGGGAAAACTGAACATGAGCTAAAGGTACTCACCAGCAGGTAGGGAGGTAAATCCAGCAAGCAGCACCCAGTTTCAAAATAGCTGCTGTAAGGCTGCAGCAGCTTGGCTTTGCCAAACTTAAAGGACCACACCTTCCCCAGTCCAGAAAGGCATGCTGGGAAAAAAGCACCTATAAGAAGGCAGTCCTGTAGTGGGGAGGTGGGTAGGAAGAGGCAGTTACTGAGGAAGGTTTTCTAGGGGAAATGGGTTGCTTCAACATTGACTGTCTTACCTGGTGTCAAGTGCAAAGAATTACCAGGATGAGCCATGATGCTAGTCCCTTATTAAACACAAGCATGGGAATAACAGCAACGGGAATATAGAAAAATACAGGACAGGTCTAGCTTTCTGGTCTAAATGTGCTTGTTTCCAAGTTTGCTCCATTGTGAAAGTCCTTCTCTGAGGGGAAATCCAGCCCTCTACCATTGGTGCAATCACATGCAGGTTGTGCTGGGAGAATGAAAGGGATACTTCAGCTTCTGCCTTTCGGGCCAAAGTCTTCCACTGACTGCACATGGAGCTTTCATATAAATCAATGGGATCTATACACTTATCTCCACAGGCAGAAGTTGGCCCTTAGGTTTCTAAGCCAATGTTTAGTATTTGAAAACCCTGTCCTACTCCAAAGCGGAGACTTGAAGTGGACTGAAGTTGCAGAGGTTGGAGAGGAATTGGAAGTTCTCCAGAGTTCAGATCTGGGCTTTGATTAGAGGCTCTCTCTTGAAAAGATGTGCCCTCTTATTTTGTCCCAGGGAGCGAACACAGTTTAATGGCTTAAGCCTATATCTATTTAAAGTCATCAGCAAAACTCCCATTGAGTCCAACTGGGATCAAGCTATAAATCTGTGATTAAATGGGCAAATTAGAAATTAACCAGCTACTTCCCTGTTCAAATGCAGGAAAACATTGGTCCTCCTTGGCTTCCTAAACCATGAAAAATAAACGGTGTGTGGAGTAATTCACAAATGTTGTTGAAGCAAATCCTTTCTAGACGAGTACTAAACTGGTAAGTAGATGATAAACTGGGAATTGCTTCACTTTTTGTTTTGTTTTAGTTGGTGGTGAACTGCTACTGCCAATCTGTTCAGGTCCCAGATTTGACCTAATTTACAACTGGTGTAAACTAGTGTGAAACAATCTAAGTCTTTCATTTTCATCTGCTGCTTTGCTGCTGAGAGACTTATAAAAATAATCACTGTGTCTTACTATAAAGGGGCACCACACACAGCATGGGCTGGAGATGGATTAGATGAACTCCCCATCTCTAGTCTTTAGGATTAGATTGGTATCCTGTTTCAGACAGCAACCAGAGCAGACTGGCCACTCCGATGATCTGGTCTGGCCATTCCTGTGTTCCTTGTATGGTGAGGGCTCAAAAATCAGTTTGCTAGTGGACTCCCTTGGGTGCTGTCTAGCAGCAGCAAGTATCTATAATTCGGACCAAATTCTCCTGTTGGGGAACGCATGTCAGCGCTAATCCAGAGTGGCTGCCCAATGGAGTTACTCTGAACGGATGAACATCAGTGTAAATGAGGCTAGAATCTGGCTCTTAGATTGCAACCCAAGATTTTATTTTCTAATTTCTAAGAGGGTGGTGGAAACAACGGAAAGCCAGGAAAAGCGACGTGAAAAACTATCACTAAAAAGATTGATGGTGCCCTATTCCAGTCCAAAGGTGCCCCTGGAGCCTATTCCTCCCTCTTCCCCGAAGAATTACAGTGTCACAGTGGGCCATGGTTACAGTTGTAAGGCCACGTTTCCCTGGAACTTAACCACAGCTTCATGCGTGCCCCATTAGCCTATGATACTGCAGGATTGTGCCGCTCTTAGTAGCCTGTTCTCCTTTGAAAGCCCCACCCTTTCTCTCTGGGGCTAGATATTGGGTATATTATAGTGATGTCTTTCCCGTTACAAGAGGGAAGGTATAACAGGAAGCCATGAATTGTGGGCTCCCGAGACAATGGCGTAGGGGAGCACGTTAAGCATTCGGACTCTATTTGGTCTCACTGTCAAATACTTTGAAAGCATTTTTTAAAAGGATTTCCAAACTGCAAATCCTCTCGCTTCCATCACACAAGAGGTCCCCAGGGTTTAACCAGGACTGCTGGTGCGACTCAGGTGTGCAGAGCTGGTGCCCATACAGGCATGCACATCAGACTCAGACTGTAAACTGTGTCGCCCTGCCCTTTTCTGGTGTGGAAAGGCAGAAACATGCGAAAGGACCGCACAAACCTGGCCAAAAAGCAGCAGTGAAGCCCATGTGGTATCACTCACCCTGCCCCTGAGCCTGGAGATGCTCCTCCACATTAAGATATGACACAATCGAGCTCAGCAGGTGAGGAAAGGTGGGAGTGAGGGGCAGAACCAAAGGGCAGCTGTTTTGGGCAGCAGAAACCTTAGGAAATGAGCAAACATTACAGTGGAAAATCCATGGGAGCTAATAGTGCTCGTAGCAGCATTAATTCCCACGCCACAATTCCTACCCATCTCCAAGCAGGGCAGTGTGTAAGCACAGACTCAGCTCCCACACTAGCTGTCGGACCAGGGGAAAGAGGATGCAAAAGACTGCTCAGAGAAGCTTACCCATGCTGGTCTCCCATTATCCAGGAGGCTGGGGCCTGGGTTCCAATGGACATATGAGTTCTGCATAGATAGGAAGAGACAAGCCACGGTCCCCTTCACGTGGCCACCATCCCCTTGCCCCCTGACAGGAGAATGCCTTGTGAATTCTTTCCTTTTCTTCCCTAAGGGGTGATTCAGACCCTTATCCCGCCACTGAATTCCTTGAAGGTTTTCAAAGTGGTCTGGCTAAATCTGTTTACAACCATTCTTCCCATTTATCTCCTCCTTTTACCCTCTTTAATGTCGGCCCTAGCCCCATGATTTACCTATATTTACCTTTTGGCTTACACTGTATGTAGCATTCTTTACAGAGAGTTTTGTCACTGTGAGGTTGCAGAATTGATCGAATTTATTCCCAGTACCTTCCACTTGTTGAATTGCAACCTTAGCTGTTAGAATATTTGGATGGAAACTCAAGCCTCGATAGTTAATATAAAGCTCAGTGGTGCTCTGGTAAGTAAATACACTGCAAAGGATGATTCTCTGCGGACGAGGAAATGGAGCAGCAAACCAGCAAGTCTCTCTCATCTCTGGTTTCTAAAATTCTACACAGCTCACATGACAAGTGAAACCTGCACTGTGCTGCTGATGCACGGTATGGACCCTGGTTGCCAATAAAGTAAGAAATGGATGAGTTGGGATAAACACCCCGTGGCCTGAGCTTCAGAGTGGTCTCTGCAGTAACCATTGCAGACTGGTGACAGTTCAGGAAAAGGAAAGAGGCAAACCAGGCTGAAGTCTTGCCTTGAGATCTGGAGGAGCCTAGCTAGACATCTTATGCTCTATTCTGCCTTATATAATTGTACGTGAAGCCAGGCTGATTCCAAATGGCCATCTTGGTGTTTAGTTAAGGACACTGGCAATAATAAAAGAAGGGACATGAGCAACTCTGAAGTGTTTCTGAAGTGTCCGTGCTCTTTGTACAATATTGTATTTCTCTGCCTGATCTCTAATTTTTCCAGCTTGGTACTCTTTTCCTGAACAAATGCAGATTGTGTTGGCTCCAGTATTCTTTTCCTCCCTCTCTGCTGGGCACTGCAGTTCAGAATGACCAGTTTACTTCATCCACTCAGATTATCCATTTATCTGCTTCTGGACTGCAGTCTGAATCTGCCCCTTTTGCATTCTATATTTCCATCAAATTACATTTGATTATTGCAATAGAGAGAGAGAGTTGCCTTTCTTTCTCTCATGGGGTTATCAGGACCCAAGGGCTTGTTGTTCAGGAAAGAGGGAACTTGCACATTTGGATAGGCACTAGAGAAAATTGGGGCAAAGTACTGAAGGCTGGTGGAGAAAAGGGGTTTTAAATTTAGATCCACATGCTCTTCAGGGCAGGGCCTGTCTCTTACTATCTGCCTGTAGATACTACTTTAATGTGAACAACAATAGCATTCTCAACAGGGCAGATTTTTATACAAATGCCCTGTTTAGTCAATAAAATAACTTTGCACTCCAAGAGAGCTTACTGCACACTGAAGAAATAGGTATATTCTCCCCCGCTCATTATTTATTTTGTAAGAGTTCTGCACGCAGTAAAAGGAACAATCTTTCTGACCCTCTGCCCTAGCGAAAGGCACATTTTGTGTGTCGAACAGTTTCAGAAAGTTAATGGCAAAGTGCACATTACTAGCCCAGCAGAGAAAGCATTTGTAAACATCACCACCATCAAAGAGAACTCGAGCTGCAAAGGCTGGTTTTCGCCTTGTGAGTTCATGTCTGTAAATGACTAATTGGTGAAGTTTTATCTGCAGAAGGTGGTTGGCGGTGGAAGATATTTACAGGAAAGAAAAGCAGGAAATAATTCATCTTCAGAAGCCGAACCTAGTCTGAGATGGTTGTGAATTGCAATGGGATTTAAAGATGGCTTCATTTCCTTCACAAAACAGTGTCCTGGGTCTGATCCCTGTTTACATTATAGTCCTTTTACACACCCAGAGAGGGGTAAAGGGGATATTGTACAAATGAGAACCAGGCCCTCTCTCTCTGGTCAAAGAATCACAATACGACCATAGACATCTTTTTGGACTTTACCCTTGAGTCCACTTGTTACACTTATTATTGTTTTGTCCAAACCAAATAAGTTACAATACATTGAAACAAACAACTGTACAATGGAAAGCAACAATGTGTGTTCTATTATTTCACAGGTAGCACAACATATCTCCCACTCCCCCCCAAAAATTAATTTTCTTTAAAAAGAAAAAATATATATCTTGCTGTTATGTTCTGGAGTGTAAAGTTTTCCTTTAGGCCATGAAGTTGTTAAAATCATTTCAAATGAGCCTGACATTTCGTCTTCACTGCAGGAAATATTGCCCTACCTATCTGGAATAGCTCTTATCAGGAAAATAGTGCTCACTACCTCTGCTGAAAAACCAAGAGGTGACTCTTTCAAATAGTTATATGACCTTTAAAAAGTACACAAAATAAAAGAACAACAAAGATGTTGGAATCCCCATTAGTTAAATGGCCTCCTAGGCTTTCATAGGGCTATGGATGTATTTAACTAATAGGAAACATCACCCAGTCTGATGCCTGTCTTGGAAGCAAAATAGGGATAATTTAGTATGAGGAGTGATTAATGTCATTTACTTACCCATTTTGTTATAGCTGTTACTGAATTTAAAATGCTACTCACAAATTAAACATTTTACAACCGTTTTGTTCCTAATTGGTTGCAGATCACAGATTTCCTTTAAACATAATGGCTGTTTAGGTGGTGGGGTTTGAAATGCACATTGTTTTTTTACAATCACTTTTGAAGTTTTGAGCATTTGTTTAATTTTGATGTATTTCACTTAAAGGAGACCAAGGCATAAAATCTCTTTATATGACTCTGTTGTTTCAAAATGTGGTTTTAATGCATGATGTTCCTTATTACTGTGATTTAGACTTGGCCATTTTATATTTTTTATATTATATTTATATATGAGAGACATGTTGTCCAGATCACTATTTGGAGCAGGATAGATAATTATGAGTTTAGTGAAAACACATTCCCATTCACACATTGAATCAGAGGATTTGGGGGTTTGGGTTTTGTTTTGTTTTCCTGATACACTTTACTCTCTTGTCACTTGTATTTGAATTAAATCTAACATTAAAGGAGCACATATCCCTGTGTGGTTGTGATCAATATGAATGACTGTGAACAAGCAGAGAAAAGTTAACATTCTATTTTCTAGTCTGTTTCACTAGGGTGAAAAACAACAGCATTTCAGTAGAGACCAGTAACATTGGAAAGCGAGTAGTGAAACTAACACAAGATGCATCCAATGAAGTGAGCTGTAGCTCACGAAAGCTTATGCTCAAATAAATTGGTTAGTCTCTAAGGTGCTACAAGTCCTCCTTTTCTTTTAACACAAGGTGTGTTCAGAGCCAATTCACAGCAGTAGGTAAAGACTATGTTGTACCTGACTCAAACCAGATTAGACAAAGCTAACCTGCCTATTCAGATTAAATCCTAATAGTTTGTTTTAATGACTTTCAAGATGGTATATATTATATATACATGTCCCATCCCTTCACCTAAATCTTTACATGTAAATATGTAAGAGAGTCTCAGATATAGCAAAATAACTTCCAAAGCTTCCAGCATCACTTCCGATTCTTGATTGTTATTTTTTTTTTAATTCCTTTCTGGATTCTTGATTTGGTTTGATTTTATTAAGATTTTTGTTGTTGTTCATCATTGCTTCCTCTGAAGCTTAGGTCAAAAGCACATTGATTGAACCAGTTGACTTCTAACAAGAAGTGCAAGTTGTTCTTTTTATTAGTAAGATTAAGTCATTCAAATATTCGAAAGACAGTGTACAATTAAGGATTTTGTCCCCCTACATATAGTTACCAGTTAGTATTATCAAAAAACAGCTGTCTGGTTGGTCATATCATTTACCAGAAGATACTTATCTGCTTAATGGACTTCATCATTAACTAAATCTGTTGAACATCTACCATCAGTTCTGAGAAGGAACCTCTGGTGGTTCTATCACCTATTGCACTTTATTGCCTTCATTTCCACTTGACATTCGTTATTGTCTTCCTAGAGAAAACTCTGTCAACTGATAGTGTCACTCAATTTCTTGGAGTGTGTGTTAATATATTCTGAAAAGGCTTTAAAGTATCTTCCTTTATTTCAAAATTAGAATATTTGTTCTATGATTATCCAGATAGTGTTTGCTTAAAAAGGGTCTTATAAGGTCATCTTGGGAAGATACATTTGGATATTTTATGATGGACTAAACTCAGTCCATTACTAGGAGTAGACCCAGACTCTTGCTATTCTCCAGTTAGCTAACACAACACTAGTTATGGTAGTTACTAAATTCATCTAGTAAAACAGATGACATTTTTGAGAAATAATCTTTTCGAAAGTATCTTGAAAGGGAATTGTAATTGGACCAATTTTAAACAGATTGAAACTACTATCTAATCCGATCTCCACTTATAGAAAATATTACTGTCCTACAAAGAGATCATTTATGGTAAGCTGTATGTATATTTGCTTTGAGTTTGGCTAAAGCCATAATCCTAATAGTTTAGAGCTCTGGGTGAAGAATTAGTTTTGTGTGTGTATGTTTCAGGTAAAGGTTTCAATTAACATAAAGAAGCTCTAGGTCTGAGATGAATATTTTTAACTGCAGATTGGTACCTTCAAACAGGACATGGCTGTTTTTAGGTGCATGTAACAGGAACATGTAATTGCTGTTTATTTCTCATTCACATGAAATACATACATATATTTCCCAAGCATGATAAAGGTCTAAAAGTGCTTGAAATATTTCAACTCTTCTGGATCTTTAGCTCATGCTACTTCCCTGTGGTTAAAAGCACAATGTATTTGAGGAATTGACCAAAGGAATTCTGTACATAAGAAAATTATTACTCAGGGCTTGTTAATACATTTACTTCTATTCTACACTTGAACCAACATCAGATTGTTTAAGTAGTCTGGCATCGTTCATTGTAAATGGTGAGGAATAGTAGATTATAATGAAATTTAGATGCTCTCCTCTGTTAACCTGAGGAGTCTGAAGACTGGCTATTGACTAAAAATTGGTATTTGAAATATAATTGCACCAGTGGTCTAATGTTGACTTTAACAATTAGCATCCAGCTTCAGACTAAGTAATTAAACAAAACATCGATAGCAATTTGTTTAGATTTCTAAGAAGAATAAACCACACAAGTATTAAAGGTGATGGGAAATTAATTCTGAAACAAACTTTTGAGTAAATGTTGCTTGTAATAAAATATCATTGATACAAATGAGCAATACTGGGGTTATAGTTAAGCTAGAAAGTATTTATTGAGGCTGCAGGTTAAAAACAAAGACATATTGGTTAACAAATAAAACCAAATGAAACCAATTTTCAGTTCATTCCTAGAACTTAATTTTGTGCTGCTGCTAAGTAAATTTGTGTTAAGTAATTTTAAGTAACATTGTGAACACATCTTTCCACTGTTTGCAATTTTTTTTTTTTGAAATTACAACCCATGAAATGGTAGAAATAAAAGCATATAGTGCAACACACTCACCCATTTTATCCCAACGAATTATTAATCTGGTGGTACCCAAGTCTTGTGTATTAAACCATTTGTTTAATAATCAGTTCAAACCTTAAGTTTATATAGTGTGTTTTGTTAGATCAGCTATTTTTATGCATGTAAAATTGATTTGCATCAAGTGATTTTAAAAAAATCAGCGTTATAGATAAAGGGGAAAGAGGTTTAATTTTTAGTACAGTAACAAAAATCTGTTAGTATTAGACACAGACATTATATAGCAAAGGTATACACACAATAAACATAAAGATAGTCTATGTGTTTGGCACATAAGTTATTTTATAGATAAAATAAGAAAGGGGAAACCTTTACACTTACTTATTTTGATATTAAATTCTTAACTCAGAAGTGAGGTGTGTCCCTTAGGTACATACCACACAATACCCTGCTGATATTTCCCCTTTGGTCAGGGCTAACAGAATTATATTATTTTGCAACTGTGGTATGTGAATAAAGAGGTATTTTTTTCCAGTGAGTTTTCTTGAATGTCCAACAGATCAGAGTATAAAAAAGTCTGTGAGATAAGCATATTAAAACTTACAAACAATTGAGTTTAGGAAATTGTTTGTTAAGATCACAGGATTCCAGGGTTGAACTAGCATTTCTTTTCCATACTGTCTGGGCTGTAGGTCCTAACAATTATTTTTTAAAAACTGCAAGAGGAAAAATGTTCATGGGGAAGGAGGGAGTAATTAAATCCCACATTTTGTTGTGAAGTTTTGTGGATTGTGTTTATTTAATGAAATAACCTGAATGTTTCCCATTGATACTAAAACAAAGAATGAGATCCTGAAACACTTTGAAGTGTGTATTTTGTTGCTGTTGTACACTCCTAATAAGTGTTTGAATCTTTTAGAACACAATTGTGTTCTCTCCCTGGCCATCTGAAAGTTCATTTTAACTGTTTGGCATGGCAAGATGACCCTTTTCAGAAACAGTTTAAAGTTCAAATTCACACCAGTATGAAAAAATATCTCCTTGTCATTTTAAGTAGGGGGCTTATTTGTAAATCTTGTTTGTGAAACAATTATAAATCTATAATAGCAAAAGAATAAAATTACTTAAAATATACTTCCTTAGAAAAGTTCTTTGTGTTTAAAATGTTGTTTATTTAAAAAAAAAATGCGGACTCTCTAAACACAAAATCTTGGAAATCTTTCCACTATGTAGCCTTGGCAACTTAAAAATAACTTCTGTATTAATATTAATCAATCAATCAGAAGTGTTAGGATTATTCTGTTTTAAATAAAAACTTTAAGTAAGCATTTTGGAACACATTAAAGTAACAATGTAAAATTAAATATTACACCAACCAAAATTAGAGAATCTGTTTTTCTTTTAATTTAAATAGTGAATGTTAGCTATAAAAGAAATTCATTTAAAAATGATTATATAAAGTAACTTCTTTATTTTCAGTACCTAGTTAAATTATCCCATTCAGAATAGAGTACTCTTGAAAAATAATAAACCTAATCTCGATATACAGTTAAACTGTTAAACTAATTCCAAACGAATGTAACTCACTGACAACACAGAATTTAGACAAGAAGTACAATTACACCAGTAAATATCAAACTATTTTATTGTTCAAGCCAATGTGAAATTTGAGAAATCTACTAGATTTCTCCACCAGTTATTGCAGTAACCTGGGGATGTTTTTAAATACATTGACATGAAGTGTTGCTGATTAAACAGTTTCTGAACTTCTTTGATTTTTTTAAATTTCAGATTGAGATGAAGCTTCAACATATGGCTGTAAACTATTTGTTCCTCAAAGTGACCACTGAGAAATGCTTGCATTCTAATGAGAGAATGTAGCTAATTTACTTTTTTGCCCCCATGCCAAACTTCTGCAATATTTCTGTGAGCTAACCTTTATCCCCCTTCTGGACTTGTATTGGTCTCTGCTAGAGAGCAAGTCAGCTGTAATTACTTACAGGTGAGTTATTCCATACTCATGAAATAGCTCTATGAAAATGATGTTATTGAATTGAAATGTAGATGGCAGAAACACATTGATTTATTTTGCATGGTTTTAAATGCTTAATCACTTCTACTTCCCTCAAGAGTAAAGAAATCAGGATCTAGGAGAGAAAAGAGTTAACATGAAGTCCCCTGGTAAACTGGATGAATACAGTTTGAGCCCTTTTTTAAAATAAATAGATTTAGAAGAAGAATTTAAAAAACAACAACTCCTGTTAAGAGTTTCATGGTAAAAGTTTATCCCGTCTTTGCAAACAGTTGGCTATTTGACACAAACCTACACAGCAGCTCCGCTAGCTTACCTTTGAAGCTAGCTGAGAAATGAATTTGTTTACTTTGTTGTGCTTTTTTGAAAGTGTGGGTAACTCCACCCAGCATTCTGCAACTCCCCCCGTCAGCAATTTCCTTTTAACCTTTTAAGCACGGCCTCATGATTCCAGAGCTTCTCTGACAAGAGATGCCCAAACCAGGTACATTTTTATTGACCACAACCAAAATCAAACACATACAACCATTGGCTTCCAACCTGATCCCATTGACAGTATGACCCCAGCAGCTGTAAAGATAGGTGTTGTTGCAAACCCTGTCCAAAGTTGCACTAACCATGTGTTTGGTAAACACCAACACACAGCAGCCCAGAGATTGTGTGTGTTTGTTTGTTTGTGGAGGGCGGGGGGAGTACAGATTTTGCTTGGTTTTTATAACAGCCGTACAGAGCTCTGGCCATTGATTTTCGGGCACATGAAAGGGCTTTTTTACAGGCCTTCCCTGTGGAAGGGAGAAGCTGTAAAAGGTGATGCCACCCACTCCGAAGGAATGCTATGCATGCAATTAGGAGCAAACTCCCAGCTAGGGGGTTAGAATTCAAAGCAAGGCAAAGGCTCCCCACCTCCCACAAACAACAAATCCATTAAACCTACCAAAGCCATCAATACTGATCAATGCATCCAGGGGCCGTTAACCATTTCAGTGCTCAGGGCCTTTCCCCTTTCAAAGGACAGTCACCTCCCCTCCAACACACAAATGGCTGAATTTCTTGGAATAAATAGATATTTGTTTACGATTTTTACACATCCACACACACACACTCCGGATGTGTACTCGGTGCATTGCAGCCAGTCTCATGAAATGCCATTAAGTGAAACTAACTTCCAAAGGGCTAGCTGGGCTGGCCAGCAGTGAAAAGCCAGCCTTCAAACCCTTGGGCTCACGTTGACGGTTGGTCGAAGTGCAGCCTGCTCCCCGGTTTTTGCACCGCCATAGGAAGACAACCTAAAGCTGGGTTTTAAACGAGGATAATCAGAAAGAGCCAACAAATCTGTAGCAGTGAAGTGGTTAATCAATACCAGGGCTGCAGGCAGAAGGAGGGGCAGGGTGGGAGGAGGGTAAAAAAAATGCAGAAAGGAAGGAAATGGAGGGAGTGAGAATTAGACTCACTATAAAACCTCCTCATTCTGATTTACTAAAAAAAAAAAAAAAAAAAAAGGGGGGGGGTGAGCCAGCCAGCCAGCAAGCAAGCAAGCAAGCCCGCACAGTAACCTCTTTTCCTGTGGAGAGGATGTTTAATAGTGATTGTACTATGTATGTTTTTAACTATTCGTTCCATGGAAGGGGGAAAGTCACTTGAATGTAAAATATATGGAATTAGGCTGATTTTTGCATTAGCTTTGCCTCTGCTCATTTTCCTACATTCTTCATTCCTCCCTCCCCTCCCTTCCCTCATTCATAACTTGCATTTAATAACTGTTTCTCTCATTCATCACTGCCCCCTCCTTTCCCTAAACACTGTCAAACCCGAACACAAGAGCCTGCTTTATAGAGGTTTGATCAGAAGAGATTTGGATCTTTAGGGGAATTGCATTTGGTTTGCATTTGGATCTTTAGGGGAATTGCAATAGATTTTTAACCAAGTGATTGGATACATTTATGGACACCTGAATGGGATTTTTGGCCATCTTTTAGATTTGAGATGGTCTGTAGTTAACAATGTTTTTATTTTATTTTATTATATTTTGAGGAAAGAGACCAAGAGATTTCCTTGGTTTTTCTATTTTTATTCCACAGCTGGGAGAATATTAAGAAAATTTTCCTTTTTTACCATATTATAATAATTTCTCCACCTAAATAAACATATATGTGTGGGGGTGAGCTGGGGCATATTTAAAACTTTTAAAAATCGTTTCTGACAGCTTTTAAATTGCTATAACATTTCAGTCATTTTTTTTTTTGGGTCATGAATAGTTCTTTTGTTTTGTACTGTTTGAAAACTCCCTTTAACCAGTTGCATTTTTAACAAAATATATATTAGAACTGAAAAAAAATCAAAATAAAGGCATCTTGTATTGCAATGATGCAGACACAGTGTGATTTTAAATTATTTTATCCCATCACAGCTGACCATTCAAACAACACATTTTGTAAACTTCTTAGTTAAAAACATAGGGGTATAGAAGAGTTGTACATTTTAATGGTAGACTGACAGTGAGGATAATTCAAATTGATATTTAAATAAGGGGTTGACTTGAAGAAGGATCACATTAGTGTAGAAAAACCTGTGTCAATGTGTTAAAAGTGAGGAATGTGAAGGGTTTAGAGAATACCAGTAATGCTTTGGTTTCACTCTCCAAAGCCCATGTGAAATAGTGACAATTTTTTTTTTTTTAAGCTGAGGCAAACCAAACCTCAAATCTGTTTGAGCTTAAACATTAGTACTCAATGCTGCCCTGTGAACATTTTATGAATGTATTTGTTCCTGTCCCCCACTAAGTTTTATCAATTCCTTTTGAATCTAATTTTACATTTTCGTTCACAGGAGTGTTTGCAGCTCATGAGCTGGGAATAAAGGCAAAACACAAAATCAGATCTAAATCTTCCTAATTTATATTAATCTTCCACCAGGAGGGATTGTAAAGTTAATTCATAACAGTCTCTGTAAATACTTTGGAAACTTTGTTAAATCATTGCTGCCTCCAAGTTTTCTCTTTGTCTCTGTGTCTGTCTCTCTCTCACACACTCACACACTGACAAAACACATGTATGTTCTAGGTCTAATTAGGAAGAGTTTATATGATTTTGTATATGTGTTTTCACACTCATGCTAGCTCTGAAGTGTGTGACTGCGCAGGTAAAGTGGGGCTATTTTAACACTGCAGATGGGAGAATATTAGTAAGAAAATGGTAAATAATGGTGTTAAGAAGTAGATTAAAATTTAAAAAAAGCTCTTTGTTGCAGCAGGGGTCTCATTAGGAAATAGTCATGCCTGTCTGCCACAGATTTAAAACCTTTCACCACACCAGGCCTTGAACTGAGGCAGATATAGTTTAAGCAAACGCACCAGAGACTCCACCCCCGGTGATATCAGATAGAGTTACACTGAAAAAAAAAAAAAACACCCCAAGATCTGAGGGCAAAAATCAACATTGCTCCCCTCCCCTCCACGTTAAAAAATATATATTTTTAATTTTTTCCCCAGTTTTAAACTTTTCAAAGCCTCCTTGTTAAAACAAAAACAACAACAACAAATAATACCTTCCCTGAGTCAGACTCCCTGTCCAAAGAGGAGGCACAAAACATTAGAGTGTAAAAAACACCCCAAAACCAAAACAAAAGCCCCTCCACCCAGGCCTTTTAGCAGATCAGGGAAGAGCACAGTTGTAATAGCTTTGGCAGGCAATTAAATACCAAGGACTGGAAGTGAAAGGGGTTGTGGAAACTTTTATGAACTTTATTTACAATTTGGTCAAAATTAAATTGATAAACACATTATAGATTTTCTGTAAAGTTACACATTTTTAACGTAAACTTGCAAGGCAGTTACCTTTCTTCATGATCTGTCATTTCCTGTATAGCCATATTAATATATTAGTTAAATGTATGGCAGTGGATTTACATGTGTATGTGTCTCTGTGTACACACACACACACACACACACACACAATACATATGAAAGACACTATACTATGTATATGAAGTACACTATATATATAGTAAATCGATACAAAGCATTTTGTTTAAAAGCTTGGGAAATCACCACGCTAAAAGGAAAAAAAAAACACACACACACCAAGTATTCTTGGCATTCAAGACAAAGCTTGCAAGGCAATACAAGTTGAAAGGTTTGTGGGTGACTGAATGTGAGGCAGAAAGCGTCTATGTTTAATAGATTTGAGGCGGGGGTTGGGGAGGAATGTAATAATGGAGATACAGGTCACAAAAAGATCTAGAAAAATAATCTTGTTCTTACCTGCTTATTATGATTTTTATTTCACTCTGGTTTGTACAATTGAAAACATTTATCAGTGTAGTCTAGGGAGAACTTCTAGGGAGTTCCAAGTTTAAGCTGTGTTCAGAAAGCAATTATCTGGACGGTATATAGGGGCTCACCTTTCCTCCAGGAAGCACATCTTTCTTTTGCTGCAAGATATGTACTTTTTCCCAGCAGTAAAGTGCCAACCCCACAAAAAAAGAGATATAATTAGTGCTGGTACCTAGTGCAAACTCTGATCTCTAAGAGAAACCACTGCAGCTTTTCAAATGTCTACCATTTTGAAGACAGAAAAACATTTTCTAACAGACAGAAGAATGCCTCTTGAATCCCCCCTGGCCCTTTTGAATTCACGCCCTGCCTTACATCAAACGGTTTTTTGCTGATTAACTGCACAATCAGGTCCCTGCAGATCAGGGGGAGAATGGAGAAGAGAAAAGCAACCTCTTTTCCAGAGAACAATACCATTATTTCAGCTCCATTGGACAGGAATGTGTGATTTCACAGCCCACTGCCCCTCTCTCACATCTCCAAAACCACTGCCAGAGATCCACTGCTCCAAAGTCCCCACCAGTGGTGCTGGAGCTAGGGGTGCTCCCGCACCCCCTGGCTTGACGTAGTAGTAACAAACACCAAATGTATCGTTTCCATGGTTTCCATCATCAGCACCCCTACTAGAAAAAATTGTGCCAGCATGCCTGGTCCCCACCCAGTTTCATCAAAATCCAGCATTTATAACAGTGTCAATACTTGTGGGTATAGCTTTTTTTCATAGTTTTTTTTTTTAAATCAGCTCAAGAAAACATACAATTAAAGTTTAGTTTTGAAAAGCCTAGTTAGTATTCACAGTTTTTGATAGATTTCTAGTTCACACACACAAGATAGATTTTGGGTGGAGTTTGGGGTTAGGGCAGTTAGCAAATGAAAAAAAAAAGATTTTTGAATAAAACTATTCAGTATTCTAGGGAGAACTCTAATTTTTGCAAACACAATGAACCCCTCATTCATTTAATAAAGTCTCAACAAATAAGAATAAACTTTTAAAGACCACTTTTTTAAAAAAAAAGATGCGTTGGTTCCTCAAGATTTATCTAAAGATTCTTTTGCAGTTAAATTGTCTCCTTCCAGCCTGAAACAAAATATTTTAATTGCACAAACATATAGTGAAATGAATTGTTGAATTACTGTTTGCACAGGGTCACTATTTATTTTAAAAAGACTAAAATAATTGAACAAACATGGTTTTTGTTAGTTAATAATATTCCAGTAACCTTTTAAAATTACCAAGACATTTCTGTGTTAGAGTTACTGTGTCAGAAACATCTCACCCTCTTTGTTAATACATTTTAAAATGATTCATGTGTTTCATGATTTGTAAGAAAAATATTAGAAGACTTCCCTTCTCCTTCTCAAACCTTGGTATAAATTGTTCTCAGATGTTGCATCATATGTAGTTTACAAAAGCAAAACTTCTTGTTGTCATGAAAGTGTACTGAAGTGACCTGGTGTGTGTAATAGTCACTAACAATTAAATCCCTTGTTTTGTTCAGTCCCATATTAAGTGTATATCCAATACAGTGAGAGTGTGAAAAAACATGGCAATCGACTTTATAACTTACTAGTTTGATACAGGGAGAGAGAGAGAGAGAGAGAAAGGGTCTTACGGGAGGTATATACAAAGTTTCTCCCCCAACCCCAGAAATAAGTAAAATGCTAAAAATAAAAGTGATAATAATACAATAAATACTAATAAAATAATAATCGTTTAGCGATTTGTTTGATCAAAATACAGGTTAGTTTTCTGCTACTAGGAAAGAGGTCAAGATTTAAAAACAAAAAATGTGGAAACTAGTTACAATGTCTTGGGCAAAGCAGAAAACACTGACCACACCTCTCAGAGAGGAGCCAAGTGGGGATCAGTTTGTCTCCCCAAGACCATCACTACCAAACAAAAGAGAGAGAGAGAAAATAATATTTGTTCAGGTTTCCCCTCTGTTCACCTTTGATTTATCTGTTTACAACCAGGACCCCCTCAGTTGAAAAAAAAAAATCAATGAAAATGTAGTTCGAGAAAAGGCGGGCAAAGTACCGAAAAAAATTTGTGAATGGAAGAATGTGTTTGTGCATTCATTGTTAAAATAAAGAGTATGCCGTGACGTGAGCTCCCAGATGCCAATGGGAAAGGGGATAATATTTTTAAATATCCTCCCCGGGAGCCAATGGGAGAGGCGGTGGCAAAGACTAGCGCAGGGATGCGCCAATGGGGAGGGAGGTATGCTAATGAGGAATTGGTCAGGCAGGAGCTGAATGTCAACTAGTCAAAGATGGAGGCTGGAGCTGGAAGGCCATGAGGTTTGTACTGGAGGATTTTCCCAGATTTTTATTGATTAGAAACTGAAGCTGAAATACAGCCAGCTCTGCCCAGGACCATGGAGCCAAGCCCCCAGGAGATGGGGGGGGGGAGAGCTGGACAGTTCTTGCTGCCTCTTTTGCTCTTCTTTTGACAACTTTTTTTCTTCTTGGTGAGAGGATCTGTCCCTCCCTTGGCCAGGTACCATTCATAGAATTTGGGGTTCTCTCTCCCTCTCCCCCTCTCTCTGGCTGTGAGTGAGTAGCATCCGGGTGATTGGGCGGAAATGGCGGGAGCTCAGGGCTAAAAGGGGGAGGTGCGGGGGGGGTGCAAAGGGATTTAAATCAGGTTAAATTGGGGGCGATCGGAATATCGTTCCTAGGGCCAGGAACATGTTCCTTCAGCTCCTGCCATGGGAGCGGGAGAGAAAAGTGGGCCATGCATTAGGGAGCAGCCGGGCAGGCCTGGGGTTCCCACTCCCAGCTGCTGAACGCGAGGGATTCGGTTCTTCCCTAGGCGGGATGGTTGTAAAGAGAATCCGGGCTGGAGAGTGAGGGCAGGAGCAGAGGAAGGAGGTGTGGGGGGTTTAAGAAAAGTCCTGCTTTTCCCTTCTTCTTTCTCCTCCCCTCCCATGCTCACTTCTTTCCTTCGAGAGCTGGAATCGGGCCTCTGGGCCCCACCAGTTTTCTGACTTAATCCCTTCTCCGGGCTGGGACTGGCTTCGCATCCTGAGCGTGGTAACGCTCGGAGCAGAAGCATTTTCACACCCTCTGGCCATTGGAAATGGGCAGGACACTTGTGTGTGTGTGTGTGTACGTGCGCGCGCAATGCTTGGAGTAGATGTTCTCGGTGAGGTCCTGCTTTGTGTGTGTAGATTTCAGAAGTTTAAGTTCTTTCTCGTTGTTGATGGTGGTTTATTTGGGGGGGGGGGTTTACGGTGGAGTAGAGACAAAGGATTAAAGTTTATGAAGCTGTTTAAAACACTTAGTAGCAGCCCACAGAGAGGCCAAGGCAATAGAAATAAAACTTCCGATTGGAAGGAGAAGAACATAAACTGGATTCCTTTTATCAACTAAAACTTAGGGGGAGGAGAGGCGGGGACTAGCGATCTATTTAATGTAAGGGTTGGGTACGTCTTGTGAGAAACGCTTTCGGGAAGGCTTGTCTGAAAAATAACTAGAGAGTGGTGAGCTAATCCGGCCCCCCCCCCCCCCCCCCCAACATTTCACCTCTGCAAACACTTCTGAGAAATTGAGTGTGCTCCCACGAATCAAATCCTTTTTGCCAGGGTAGACTCCGTTCCCTCGCCTCCCCCTCTCTGCACACAGACACAGTTAATCGCTGAGTATTGTGTTTCAGGGGAGGTTTTCTCTGTGTAGTGCTAGCTGGTATTGTTCTGTAAAGCTTTGGGCTAGCCTGGAGAAAAGTGAAACGATTCCGATTTTTAACTTTGAAAACAAAGTATTTTTGCTGAAGCATCATCTGTTGAAAATTCATCGCTTCCCTCCACCCCTTAAAAACAAAATAAGCGAGGCAATAAGGCACATGCTATCTCCAGCCAGTATTTATATTGGCTTAATATTTAAATCTCATAAAACTAATGCTTTGCTTAAATAGTCCAGAGTTTTTGCAATAAACCAGGGTGTGCAGCCCAAAGTGTTTCTTTGGCATTCTTGCACTTTGCCCCAATTCCACTCAGCTTCCCTCCAGTGTGTGGTCTTCGAGCTGTGTAAGGAAGCCTCGTCCCCTAATACAAACCCAGGGCTGTGGAATTTAAAAACCTTCCTAAAGTTCAAGCACATTCTTTCTTCTTGCCTCCCTTTTTTCCTTTAAACATCTCCAAACTAGTCCAGGGAGCCGGGCTAACCAGTAAACTTTGTGCAAAAACAATAACGATAATCAAAAATAAAATAATTCAGCAACAAAATACAGATTCCGATTCAAATGGCCTTTTGGCAGTTTACATCCAGTTGGATTTCTGCTAACTGCCGTGTAGATTTAGAAAGTCAACCAAATTTAGAACACTTTTTACTCAGGAAACTCTCCATGAATTTAATCAGCTTACTTCACTAGTCTTACTTCACTACAGTGTATGAAAAGTTGGTTAGATTTTTTTGGCATTGTTTAAAGTTTGAAACCAAAGTCATTTAGTTTTATAAAGTTTTATTTTATAATTTTGCCTTATTTAACTAGCAGTTACTTTTTCAGATTTTTTTTTAAATTGAAGTAGTTTAAGGAAACAAAAGGTAAACAGATTTAAACCTAAATAACAATAAGTTGCTTTTTAAATGTTACCTAAAATTATTTACAATGTCTAATTTGTAATGTTTAAATGCTATGTTTCTCCTTACTGTCAATATGTTTTTTAAAAGAAAAAGTTTGAATACTTTTGTTTTATTATGTAAGTGGATGATTTTGCAAAGTTCTCACACTTCTTGATGGCAGTTATTAAAGGCTTATTTAGTAAAAACATTTGTTTAAAACCAGCAAAACCTTATTTAGCATTTAAAAAATAAATTAATTGTAATACTTGGAAATAGAATCAAACGTGTATTTATCAAACGTTTCAGCTAGTAATTTAAAAAATGGTTAAAGCTGTTCATTTCTCCTAAATCTTGTCTTTAATATAAAGCTTCATATAACTTGTACATATTTTTGTAATATGTTGACTCCGAAATGTAAGGGGAAAAAAAACCAACTCTGGTCTTTCCCTTCCTACAATGTAATACAGTACCTTTATTATAAATTAAAAAAACAAAACAAAACAAAAACCCCCGAGTTAAATTCTGGAACTTTTGCTGAAGTCAATGCAAGGTAAAATTTTGATATTTCACGAAGTTAATTAAGAATGACATTGAATCAGTGTGGCTGTTGAAGATATTCCTGTTGTTGAATGTAACATATCTGTTTTAGAGTAAATTATTCACAGAAGGCAATCTCTTTGAGAAGTTACTGATTTATCATTTATATTGGAAAGTCTCTGAAGTATACTGTTGTCCAGAGCCCTTTTTCTGTTGTACTACTGGCAATTATGATGAGCAGTGCAATATTAAAAGGGCATTGGCTGGCAGAAACATGACCCCCTTTAACAGCCCACCCTCTTCAGAATGGGCAAACAACCCTAAAATAGATGCCTCCTCCAGTATATTTATGCACGTGTGTGAAATAAGATTTTATGCATATGAAATTGTTATTAAATAAGGAGAGATTGTGGACTGTAAATTCTTACATCTCTTAAGGTAGATACTGATTTAAATGTCATGTTTACAACACAAACTCCAAACATTTCTGTGAGCTTTCAAGGCATCACACTACCTATTTTGTTTACCAGTATCTTGTGAATTGTGAGTGACTCATTGTTCATTTTTCACCTTATGTAGTGTCTAGGTTGGAATTTTATAACAATTTTTAAGGGTTTTTTTTTCTTTGTATTAAATTTTTCCTATATGTTTAAGGTGATCACCAACCTTCTAAGACTGAATTTAATGCTCTTATTTTGTATGTGAGATTCTGTGATGTTTATATTGGGATTTTTTTTGCATAGTGGCACACACGAAAATATACGTGTGAGAGATTGTAACACCCACACCCACAAATACACACTTTGTATATGTCTGATCACACTGATGTTTAGGAATTTTGTAACGTTTTCCATAACACATTAAAGATGTGTATTTATATCATTATATACACACACCCCATGTTTTATAGTCTATATTGTTCAACCATCATGAAAAGTACAGTACAATCTGGAGAACTTTTAAAATTAATTGTGGACAAATGGCACCTATTGAACATTTATTTTAAATTGTGTATATGAGATTAATTTACTGTGCAGTTTGCCTTTTATGGAGACAAATATTTCTGGGGACACTGAATTTTATGCTCATTCTTTTATTTCCCCTATTTAAATAAATATCTGTAAAGTGTACCGGGAATGGCTATACTGGTATATAGCAAAAGACATGAGTGAATTAAGGAGCCATGTTTAACAGGGGTCTGTTTGTTTTTGTTTTTAACTAACTTTTTGTTGTTCTTTTACCGTGTCTAATTACGATCTCAAGTAAACTGTAAGCCACGCAGAATTTTATTGGGGCTAACATAAAAACCTTATTGTGGTCAACAATCTAATATAACAGTCCCTTACACAAGGATGCAGGGACAGCTGTGCACAATGTGGCTGCTGGAATCGCTGGCTCTGACAATGTTGCACTACTGTCTGCACGAATAAAGCAGTGCAATAATATTGTCAAAGCATTTGGTTCCAGTCTTAATACATCCTTATGATCAGTTACTGTTGCACACCCAGTCCCCTTTGTGGAACTTCGTGTAGTTATTTAATGTGTCTTAATATGCAACTATCCCTCTACTATGATTTTTTTTCCTAAGGCTTAGGCGACCTTAAGATGCCAAGATTGTGTAAAACCTGACCCATATATATATATATATTTATAGCTTAGTTTTTTTCGTGGTCTATATGGAAATTCCTTGGTTTTGTTCCCATTTGTGACTGCTTCAGTGTACAAAATGGATTTCCTCTCCTGCCACTCGTGTGTGTTTGTGTGTCCAAGTTGTACAATAAAAAGATGGCCTATTCAAATTTAAAAGCCCTCTTGTCCTCCTTTAGAACAAACACCTTTACTAAAAATCCCCCTCGGGTTTTGATCTTCTCTTTGCTTCTGGTTTTAAACCAGAGTTATAAGAAGCTAAGAATGTTATTGTTGTATATGGAATTCAGTCGCTTTTGTATCTATTTGCAGACTATTTAATTTCTTGCTTCTTCCTTACTGTATTTTTCAGGTTGCACTGTACTTCTTTGATTTTAGAGGAATTATTATTTAGATTCAAGTAATAATGGCATAGCCATTTCCCTTAAAAAAAATAAACAAAAAAACAGGCATGTAAATAACAATAGGGGTTCGAAAGGCATGATCCTGCCTGGATTCCTGAATAGCAAAAGTGGAATGAATCGGGGAGATGCATTGGTGAGGCAGACTTGGTAACAGTAAATTGTGTTAAGAATTGATCTTTAAATAACAGTATGTTGTCGACTGTCACTTGAATTTTTGGAGGCAGATGTGGAATTTTCACTTGCAGCTGCTGAGAAAGCAGTGCTGGGGGAGGGGGGGAGGGGCAGGAGAGGGGACGTTTTTGCTGGGGCCCAGGGCTGTTACCTGGGGGCAGGGAGAAGGGGAACAGAAGAAGTAGAAGGAAAGCTGTGATATTGGAACCCAAATCTATGGAAAAGAGCATTTGGGATTGGAATGCGTATCTAAACCCAGCCCAGGGCGTGCTAGTGAGTGAGGCATGGGAGGCAGAAAATGGAGTACCACTTCCTATGGGTTGAATCCCATTTCAGAGGGAGCAGGGGAAGCAGTGTCCACAATAACACACTCCAATTCTTTAATAATAAATAATAAAAAAATAATGATAAACCTTGCAGTTCCGATATTTAGTGTGAGGGGTAAGGAAAGCCTCTTTCCCGTCCACAGCCAGAGGAGGGGAAGGAGGGGAAAGAGGGCCTAAGCCTTCCAGTTTGAACCAGAAGGCAAAGTGATGGTGGCTGAAAAGAAAATCAAGCAGCTGATGCGGTATCATACTGAAGAGGAGGTAACGTGAGCCGCCTTGGCTCCCTTTCTCCTAGGATTTTTTTTTTTAAAATGCATCTCTGTGCATTGTGGCACGTTTGCCATTTGTGTGTGTGAAGAAACAGGAGGGCCTGGTTAGTTTCGGGTCGTCCCCCCCCACCCCCCCGCTACTTGATTTATCAAAAGCCTGGGGAGACTGAAACCTGCAAAGGCTCTGTTTGTTGGCATGACCATACTCCAGATCACAGACCTGGGAGCACAAGAGTAACAACGGCTCATTGACCTGGGTGTAATAATAAAAAGAGATCCCTTTCATGGGGGGGAAATGGAAGTCATCCCATTGCCCCTCGATGCTGGGTAGAGGCACAGACCCACGGAGGAGCCCAGCAGTAAATTAAAACGAGCCTCGAGAAAGTCCTTGGGGGGCTGGGGTGCAAGGATGTAAGATGGCCTCGCACTCATGGCAGCCTTGCTTGTTGTCCAGCCTGCCTGTTTAATGAGTTTAAAGTTTATGAATTGAACAAGTTCTAAAATATAGCAAACGTGCCTGAAGGTGCCTCCTGGGGGCATCTGGGTTTGGGCGTGAAACTTACTTGAGGCTGCTGCGGGGATTTGGTGGTGGTTGTTTTTTTAAAGATACCCAGGGCAATAATTTTCAGTGACACACTATACTCCAGCCCTGTTTCCTCAACGAGGCAGTGGAAACCTAGTCATGCTGTAGGTGAGACAGTTAATTCTATGCATGGCGCGTTTGCTGCTCTAAAACAGCAAAAGGCAGAACCCAAAAGGGGGTTGGGGGGCCTTTTTTGGGAAGGAGGGGTTTCCCTGCCGATTTTGGTCTGGAGATAGAGATTATGCATTCCACACCCTCCCTTCCAGGATTTAGTTGTCGTTTTTTTAAACCCTGCCTGGTTGAGGAATTTTAACAGTAAAAGGGGAGGAGGAGGGAAAAGAAACTGGGGGAAAGAAAAAGGGGGATTCGGAAGCAAAGGCCCCTTCAGGAGTCCCTATTTGTGTAAGGGAAACCATTTGCATGTGTGTGTATGGAGACTCCAGGGCTTGTCTCCAGTTGGGCAGTGGAGGGGGAGGGGGTATTTTGTGGAATGCAGGGAATCAGGTCGGGCTGGGGGGTGGGGGGAGGGCTTTGGGAGAGCTTCCATCCTGTTGTTGCATAAACTTGTTAAAAGAACCCCTCCTCTGTGAAGGCAGCTTACATAGGGTATTAGTGTGCTGGAGGAGGCCAGACCTGCGCCCTGGCTACACAACCAATTGGAACGGAAAGTGAAATCAGATGGTTTAAGTTTTCAGAGGGATTTTTTTTTTCCAGGGGGACTTTTTGAGTCATTGCATTTAGTATAGATTCATGTTAAGGTCGCTCATTCTTTGGCTTTTACTTGGGTGGTTTGGGGGAGGGACCTAGTCGTGCAGGGAGAGAGGGCCCAGTTTCTTCTGCGAAAACAGTTCCTGTCATGTGTGGGGGCAGTGCAGGGGGAGCCAGCCCCTCCATCAAGGCAAATGCATTTTGCGAGCTGCTCAGATCGCTGAGGAGTGAAGGCTGCAAGAGGACCCCTTCATGGTGGGGGAGGGGATGCATGCACCCTCTGATTTGTGAGCAGGGTAGCGGAATTTTACAATGGCCTGGCTACCCCAAAGCCAGTTCCACGTGTTTCATCAGGCAGCAGGGCACTTTTAAGGCATTTTGTTTGCTTTGCTAGATTTACTGGCTCAGCATTTTGAAGGTGATAGGACTTAGCCCTATTTTGCTCCTGCATTTAGTATCATGGTGCTACTTTTTTTTTTTTTTTTTCCAACCAGACAGCAGAGCGCTGGTAAACACCATGCAGAAAAGCCATATTGTGGGGTTACAAAGTCTAGGCTGTTTAAGGAGCTCTGTCATTCCTTTTAATGGAGCTCACTGACGCAGATCTGGCTTCTGCCAGCTGAGGAAATGTTACTGCTGAGAAAAGGGTTATTGAAACCCACAAACTAAATATTTTAAGCAAGAATCAAATAGCAGGGCATTCTGGAGTGTAATCCCCTCTGACTTCAAGAGAAGGGGAATGTACTGATAAATGGCTGTGGGTGACAGAATTCCCCCAAGCTCAGTTGAAATCCACTGTGGAAGCTAGTGTTTTCAGAGAGGATTTACAAACTCTTACGTTCTGGAATCTCCTGCACACCTAGACAGGTTGACTCTTGCATGGAGGCAAGAATCACCTTTTTATCTGGAAGGATTTGTACTGACTTGCTCGATAAGCTTAAGGAGTCACAAATGGAATGCTAAGAATTTGGTTTTAAAAAAGAAAAAAAAAGAAAATTAAAAAAGCAACACTTCCCTGTTTTAAAACAATGATTTTTTTTTTAAATGGAAAACTCTAAATCATGTCTCGGCATCCAGCTGTTTCCACAGCATTTGGCTTGACCTTTGGTAATAATGTCAATTCCTTTTCAGAAAAAACATACTGTAGAATTTCATGCATGTATATATATGTATTGCAAGATGGCTTTTTGAAACATATAGCTCCCCCATCTATTGAAATAGCTATAAACAGCACTAGGCGGCTGGTGGTTTGTTACCTGGCCATTGTTTGTGAAGTAGCAACTGGTTTGACAACAAAAATCTGCCTCCAGAGTGGCACCTTAACCAGAAAGAAAGGAGAGAGGAAGACAGAAAACCCAGTGAGGGAAGCGGGGAGAGAGGGACAGTGAAATAGCTTCCTAAACTAAACCAGAACATCCAAGGTATGATCTAATAAGTAAGCAGGAGGCCTCTGAGCTCTGGGAGCCAGTTCTGTACTTTATTTAGCCCTGAGCTCCATAATAGGGTCAGTTTAGTCTATTCTGCCTGTTAATATCAGGAATGGGTGGCTGGATTAAAAATATTGCAATGACTCCAGCACTGCCATGCAAGTTAAAACCTCAGCCCAGTTCCTTTCTTGAGCAGCATTTAAAGCGTTATTTCCATACTAGTCCTGGTGACATTTCCATTTAGTTTCTATAAATGTGATTAAAGGCAAAAGAGTTTTCTAAACATATCCAGAGAGGCTCAGCCTTGTGGTGTATAAATAGAATGCATTTCATAATCTCGTGTTTAAACGCTTATTTTAAAATAACCCCTATATACATTCCAGGAAAGCATTCCTGCAAAGGGGAGGGGATCAATACAGGGTTTGCATATTGTTTGCAAATGGTGTGATTATTATTGGATGTTGATTCAACATTTATTTTTTTCTCCTGTAAAACGGGGTGTGTATGTGGGGTCCTACACAAACACACCATCCCAGCGACTCTTGAGTTTACTTGGCGTGTTGAACATAAGGAAATTCGTGAGACACATCTAGGCTACATATCCAGCAGCATAAACACAAAGTGACATAAATGTGCATTTTCCTAGACTTTTAAGCTATGATTGAAATTCAGAATTGTGTCCCTCTCTCTCTTTCCAGCCAGCTGCAGGTTTTATAATAATATCACAGATCAAAGATGTATAGAGATTGTTGAACAGTGTTTCCCCCCCTCCCTCCTCCCCCGATTGCTGAGGCAATAGTAATGTCACCTGAAGTGCGTTAACTGTAACTTTAAGCTTTAAACTCACCAGTGGGAACAGTTGTTTGGGCCATTAGAGAGGTTAAAAGGATGTGGGTTGTTTTAGTTCTGTTTGAAATAACATCCAGGCTGAAGGAGGAGAAAAAATTGGTAAATGTGAACGAAAGAGAGACTGGAATTATTGGACTAGAATAGATGGAAAAGGTAAGGTTGTGCATAGCTGTATCTTTTAAAACTTCATCAGTCTAACTAAAGATCTGGCTCTTGGAGATTGTTGAAAAGCAGGATTAACAGAAAATAATTTGCCAGGATAAAGAAAATACTCAACTTTGGCAAAAACCATTCTGATCAGTTTACAACAACCTTCTGTGAACATGGCCTTTTAATTACTGCAAGGAAAGGTTAATACAAATAAATAAAGAAGAAAAAAAGATTCCTATCTGCCTCCAACAAACACCTGAAAAGGAGGTGGGTGGAAAGTGAGGGGCAAATTGGATGTGTTTTTTCTTATCAGCCCATTTTAAAAAAAAATAAAAAAATAATGTAGCCTCTGTCCTGGTCCCACTTTTAGGTAGTGTCCTTGGTTTTTAGTTTCTTTTGGCTAGTGAGCCATCATCAAAGAGGATAGAGGGTTGTCTCCCACCAGAGTGCCAAACCCAGTGATCTCTAATGGCCAAGACCAGATCAATGCGGAATGCATAAATTAGCCAGGAATCCATGAATTAGGGGATTGTCTCTCCATTCCACTCTTATTTAATCCCCTGGAAAGCAGGCTGAGGAAAGAGAAGCTTAAAGTGTCAAATTTGTGAATTGGTTTGGGATGGCCTGGGAATAAGATTTCCTTCCTATTCGCCCTAGATTCTCAAGTGTTACGAGATAACAAGTATAATGGGGCAGGTTTATTTAATAGCTCAGCTAGAGAAAAGCAGGTTGATTTAGCGGAGCAGCTCTGAATTTGGAGAAGATGGAGAGGTGTCCTGGCTCTTTGATGAGATTTATTCATGTGGTCACCAATGTGTTGAGAACAAAACAACGTGTTGAGAACACCAATGTGTTGAACAGCCACCGCTGTCTACAGAACCTTCCTGCCCATTCAGTTACGCACAAAACGTGCTGAAATGTTCTCAGGGAAACATCAGCTTGAATATTAGGTTGTAATTTGTGTATGTTATTCTAAGGACTGAGCTACAGAGCCACCTATACAGACCTTGGTTTGCTTTCTAATCTTTGTTGTGTGTTTAATGCTGTTGTTTCCAATGCAGGACGCGGAGAGATATTTTAAAACCTTGGCCTGTGTACGCAGTAAAGCCCTAGAAAGGAAATTCTACAAGGACCTGAAGCATGTTACTATAGGTTCAAAATACAACTAGCTAGTAATAAAATAAACAGTAGACCTTCCCAGCCTCTACTGTAGGCTAATTGATCTGGTGTTTTAGATAGAGGAGCGAAATCTGGATTTAGGAAGATTATGCACCCTCTCCAGGAAAAAGTATACAAATCTGGGTAACATCCATGCTGGAATTAAATATTTGTCATGGAGGGAGGGGGACCAACGACATTCTATTTTCCAAAACACTCATGCACTCAATAAGTGTTTCTTACACTCACTCACCTTTTTTATTCCCCTTTCAAAGGTGAATAATTATTTACAGGAATGCTCTATTTTGTAGGGATGCTTTATTTTCTAACTTTTTTACCCCTTCCACATTTGCAGACCTGTAATGGAGATCCAGTCACCTGCTGCAGGAAGCACAATCCAGCTTCCTAACCTTAAGGAAGAGACCCTATCAATATTGCCTCTGCTTTTGTGATCAGGGTAGTAGTGCAATATTGCTTATAGGGTCTTTTCTTTGGAGGGTATTCTTCACAGGAAAGAGGAAAGCAGCGTGCTGGTCAAGTTAAGGCAAAAGTTTATGTAAATTATGAACATTGTTAGCTAGGCAATTGATTGTGCAGAGAAGCTATTGTGAACATAAATGCTCCTGTGACAAATAATTGTGCATAGATGCTAATGCGATGACTCAAGTTGTGAGTAATTGGTATATTTTTGATGTTATTAGGCGGGGTACTGAAACAGCCTGGTATTATAAGCACGAACAGTTGTACTTGAACAGTGAAACTGGAGTAACCCAACATTGCTAACATTTTAAAATAGTCTGGGACCGGAGATGTTTGAAGGGTGCAGATTTTACATAATGCTGTAAACACCAATCAAGGAATGGGAGGATATACTTAGCAACATGCACTTTTTGTATCCTGCACTTAGGCTGAAAACCGGCACAGTTCTGTGAAGCAGGAGTTTATATAGCAGTTGAAGCTATAATCCCAATAACCTTCAAAACAAATCTAACTTCGCGGATTAGCAAATTAAGTTTGATCCAGTAGCGCCTGGAGACACAGGCAGCAGTTTATGGAGCTGTGATTTAGTTTACGCTACGTGTAAATAGCTGATGGGGTGGTTCTCGTAGATGGCCCCAGCCCCTCCATCTAATTGTTGTTTGAAGGCTGGGCCCTCAGAACACGCAGGCAATAGCTCTGAACCGTTATCTGATTAATAAAGGCTCTTTCTGCGAGCTGTAGGGTAAGATATGTGGGAAAGTGGTGGGAGAGAGGGGTGTTAAATCTCTTATTCCTCTTTGTAAATTATCAGCTGAAGGAGGAGGGGTTGACAGAAGCCTGAAATGACTGAGTGGGTGGCCTGTACCAGTATTTTCAGGTGGTCCCCTCGCTCTCTTGTGGGACCTTTGAGGCCCAGGAAAAGGGCATAGAGGGAGGGGACTTCAGACCGGATTAGAAAACTGCAGAGCAGCCCTCCGCCAGGGAAGTTTCTAATCAATTCCCTCCAGCAGCAGGGCTGAAGCCGCCTTGGGAGCGCTGCGCCCCGCCTTACAACGGCAGCTCAGGGCTGAGCCTTCTCCGCAAGGTTGCAACAACAGCTCGGATCCAATGACACAGCTCTGGGGAAGCCAGGCTGGGTTTGGGAGGGGGGAGTTTTTCAGTGGGTGGGAGATCCCCATTATAAAGGGGCCACTCTAATTTCACATCTGATTCCATTTGCTGCCCTTGCTTTACCCCCCTCCTTCTGTTTTTTGTTTTTGTTTTGTTTTTTTATTTTGGGGGGGAGGGGGAGAGACATGGAAAGCATCTTGTGTCATTACCAAAAAAAAGGAAGGAATCCCCCCACTCCTCGTTCCAAGCCTGAGCCCCGGCCTGCACTGGGAACCACCAGGCAGGCTGCCACTCTTTCCCTGTTGCACTACTGTCAAACTTGTAGCTAGCAGTGCAATAATGAAAGGGCGTCGGTCTGCCAGGGACCAGCCTTCCTCCAGTGACAGCCTGCAGGGGTGGGGAGCTGGGGCAGGAGGCCCCTCGGCTAAGAATTAGGTCGCTCACCTCCTCCACCACCTTAAAAAGGAGGCCTTTCATTCTGGAACTTTGTTTTCAGCCATAAAGCAGTGGAGATCTGGGGACTATGAATCAGTTTCTGCTCATTCGCTCTGGCGGGGAAGAGGCGAGTTGAGCAGAGCCACTCAGGCACTGAAATCAGACATGCCTGGATAGTGAACAGAACAGAAGACACCTCAGCACAGTTGGTATCAATGGGAGAGGAAGCGCAGGCTTCTGAGAGAAATCCAGAATCCTAAATGCCTCTACCCGACAGGGGGAGGAGAGGGAGAGGTTAAAGCACTGGTCCAACAAAATAAAGTAATTTCACTCATTTATTTTTCTGTCTTTTATGCCTGGTTGGTTTTATTTCAGGTTGCTAGAAACTTACTAATATTCAGCAGCACTATGTGGATTTAAAAAATAATAAATAATAATAATAAAAAGTAAGGCTCCTCTGGTTGTTGAGTTCAGGTTGTCATTGGGGGTGGGACTGGGGCCGGCGGAGATAGTGAAGAGTGGGTGGGGGAAGAGGTGTGAAGTGGGGAATAGACTAATGGGGTGTTTGTGGGTAGGGGAGAAAGGGGGGGGTTGCAGGAGGCTATACAAATGAACTAGATCAGAACAGCATTCGCTGCATGTGTGAGCGGGGCTGGGCAGTCCAGGAAATAGCCCTTTGATTATGGGTGACTTTGGTGAAATGGATTTGTCTGGGGGGCAGGGAGGAGGGACTGAAAAGGGTATTTCCTTTACTAAAGGACATTTCCACGCTGGCCTATTGAACCTGCACTTCTCTCTGGCACGATTTCTGCTTCATCATGACTTTTTGCAGCGGAAGATTAGCGCAGAAGGCAGACTGGCTGTGCAGGAGGGATGCAATCTAATCCTAATGAAAACGCTTTTACAGTCCATGCTTCATTTCCTATTTCTTTGGGATACTCTCCTCTCTCTCACACACAGGCAGATCTTCAAGATGGATCCTTCCCTGCAGTCTATCTCCCAGGGAGAAGTCAGCTCCCTCCCTAGCTTCACCTTCAGGCTTTGCACACATACAAAATGGCTGCAGCAGCATGTGGGTGGGCATGGATAGCACAGGAAGCTGCTTTTCTCTTTCCCACTCGGCCTGCCCAGGAAGCCCCCTGTGCTTTGATTTGCTGGGGCATTTTGCTCTGCATAACTGGGTGGAATCGAGGGGTCTCCCAAGTGTCAGCTACGCACAGAATGGGGGAGGGGAATGGCCAGTTTGCATGAGAAGGGGACCTGCTGGGCCCCAGTGTTTATTTTTTTGCTGACCTGGGGATATGGTCAGTGAGAGCTGTGACAGCTGCTGGAAGCGGCAGGGGCTTTGAAGATTGCAGAGGTTGTGACCTGGAGGCCCCTTTCCTCTCTCGGTCCCAGGAGCTGCTGAGTCAATCAGGGAAAAGGGGACGTGAATTGGTGGGGGTTGCTCTTTGGCCATTTTTCAATCGGTGAATGAAACAGGAAAGGACAAATGCAAGAAGAAAGAGGAGCAATTACTTCCACTGCGGTGAATTGCTGAGAAGGGGAATTGCTGTCTGGTCAAGGCTTAACAAATAGTCATGGAAAAAACGTGCTCCAAGCACCCTGGCCCATTCTGAATTAAGGGCCATTGCAAATCAATATTGATAACGGAGTCAAAAGTTGGTTCTTACAAACTGTTCTGGATCACGGAGATACAGCCGCCTGCCATTTCCACCCTGTCCGCGAGCTCTGCTCCTGGTAAGGGAACCTCTCCCACTCCTACCCCTTTCCCAAGGGGTTCACACTGAAACGTCTGCCCCTTTGCAGCACAGCGCTGCGCCGCATTGACGGTCCACGACAAAGTGTCATAAATAATGATGGCGGTGCTGCCCTTGCCAAAATAAATGAACAAAGTACATTTTGTGATGCTGGATCCTTGATTTTTATTTTTTTTTTAATGTTTGTTCACTGGGGAATTTGCACTATTTGGCAGCCTGCCATGGGGCTCCCACACCTTACCATGACTTGGGGAGGCTCCTTTAGCCTGGTGAGCCATATTTAATTCTTTTTTTTAGTTGTGGGATGACTTGGGCCTATGGGTCTTTCCTTTTAGGCTAGTAATCAGAATAGCAAACAGGGTGACTGCCTTCAGCTGACCACCACACAACAGAGGCATGGAAAGCAAACAGCAGGCTTTCCAGTTAGTTTACACAAAGGTCGCTTCAGTCCTGTGTGTTGGTTACATAATACCATTTTGGGTTTGGGTTTTACACATTCTTCTGCTAAATATTTCTACTAGATTTGTTTTAAAATGATCAACATAAATCCAGCTCCGGCTTTAAAGGAAAACTCCAGTGATTAGGTCTAATACGCCTAGGTAGCTCACAGGCCATTTACTAACAAACATTCACAATAAGAATGTCCTTCTAGGAATACCCGTCACTGTTGTCAACTGTCTCTTACTGAGAATGGCGTTGGTGGGTCTCAATGAAGGCTGCCATTTTTACTGTTACTTCCCAGCAGGAAGGTTAGTCTGCTGCCTTTCAGGGCCATATCCTGCCATTGAACCACATGCAGAACTCCCATGGATTTTACCCAGCGTGGAACCAAGGCAGGATATGGGCTAGCAATTTATGACAAAAGAAGTGCTAATGAAGCAGATGAGTGCATGAGAAGGGCTGGAGCCCATCCCAGCTGTATGTTACATTTGATTATTTACTAGAAAACAAGATGGAGGAAATATAGAAGCGTTGTTCATATTAACAAAAACCATCCTCTTCCCTTTGCATCTCGCCCCCACCCCTCCCACCTATGCCCCTTTCACTTGGAAACCCGACCCTCAGTCTCCTCCATTCTGTCTTCAGTCACATCCCTCCTTAAAACACCACACTTCCCTTCCACTAATCCTTCCACCCGAGTCCCCCAAAGGGAGCAGCATGTGTTAGCAAAACTGCCCTGCTCTGAGATTTGAGCCCCCTCCCCCCACAATCCACCCACCCCAGGTCATCAGGAGCCTGATTCAGAAAGTGCTCTGAGAATACAGAGTCCTCCCTTGCGTGGAAAGCTTCCACATTCAGGGCTTGTCGCTATCTGCCAGATCCTTGTATCGTGCCAATCTCTAGTATCTGTGTGGGTGACCAGCTGGAGGTAAAATCTCAAAGCTAGCACACCTTTAAATAAAGGCTCCTTTCTATGATGGGCTGCCAGGGAAGGCTGCCCAGAACAAGGATTTGCCCTTTGGAACCCTAGCAGAACTGGGGCTGGGCATTTGTTGTGTCAAGAGATTTGTCTAATTTAGAATTTAAGTTCCTTGGGGCATCGTTTTCATCCATGCTCTGCGAAGCACCAAGCACGCTGCCCTCAAACTACAAACCAGATGAGTAGAATCCTACTTGCCCTCTTACCTTGGGGTGAGGGGCGAGTATTTTTTTTAATAGATGAGTAAAGTATCAGATTTTTCTCTTTAGACTCATCTGACCTAACTAGATCAAGAAGATGTAAATTGGCCTATATCACCGCTAGTGGCCGTTCTCATGCCCATTTTGTAAGGCTGTAATAAACCAATATTGAATTAAAAACTTCTATCAAATAATAGAATTTACCTTGAAATGAATGACAATCCTCAGCCTCTCTCCTATGTTCATCAGCTGATTGCCAACAGTCTGTATGCTGAGCTCTGAGTTAAAATCAATGGGGAGTTCTGCTTCATAAGAAAAGCCCACCCATCACAGATCACAGTACAGACAAGCTGATAAATACTAAAGGAACAAGAAACTATTACTTTCATTGAGCTAAGAACAACTTTAAAATACTGGTGATCAGTTCCTCTCTCCTCCTCTACACAAGCAATAGGGATAAAACTCAGAGGGGATTTTAAAATTTGGGGTTTCCTTTAAATCATCTCCCAAACTTTTAGGGGGAAAAAGAATCTAACAAAAGAGATTGTCCTTGGAAGCTTTTACTGATCGAAGGGGCTAAGAGTGGCAGAAAAAAAATGTTTCTAGATCCAAAAGAAATGGATCCCTCAGCAGCTGGGTCTAGAAACTAAACTGGAAGCCACCTTTATGTGCAACAAGTGTTTTGTAGTTATACATAAGAGTGGTTAACTAGACAAGGCTGAACTAAAACAACATTCCCTGCAGATTTTTTACTTAGAGAATCTCACCTTCAAAGCCCCAAATATACTTTGTATTTAGAGGTAGGAATAAACAATCTGACAGGGCTGGTGTCTCCATTATTTCAGGCTCTCCAGTCAAGTTTTTCTCCTGTTGTCAGAAGCCAACCAAACCACCCATGCGTGCCATTAGTGAATGGGAATGTTTAAGAAAGAAGTGGGAGAGTCACATTTTGGGCTGAAAGGGGGGAAACCTAAACAGTTTCTCACTCATGCCTAGATCAAGTTATGAGACCATCCTTAAAGTCAGGATCAGCTGAGCACCTAATCCACCAAGGCAGGTCGATGATTGGCACATGGCAAAGCGCATCTCCTTACAGATGGTTAGGCACCCCATGGCCATGATGAGACCCTGCCATGCAGTAGCAGGATTATTTAGGGTAGGGACTGCTGGGGTGGCTGCAGGTCTCCAGCCAGGGGATGGAAATCACTTCCCTGCTCCCTTTGGCAGGAAGATGGTGCTTTCTTAGGGGAAGCTTGAATGCAGAGATGCACTTTCTGGGGGGGGGGGGGGGTGGAGGGGGGTTGGGGGTTGTGAGGTCTAGGCAATGGTATTTACACAAACGTGCATGTTAGGAAAAGAGTGCAAGAAACTTCCTCTAACGTGATCTTGAGCTTTTGTATCACCAATCTACAAGTCACCTGACCTGACTGTGAGCAGAACATGACCCAGAGATCATGAATCTGCAAGGGATCCTTTGGCAGGAAGTGGCTTTGAGCCCAAGGGATCATTTTGAAGTGCCATTAGTGTTTGAGTCTCATCTTTGCCACTATGTGCGGGATGGGGAATCACAGCAGCCACTGATCCTGACGGTTGTTAGTAAAACTCAAGCGCTGATTTCTGAGAGTCTTCAGGGTAGTGGCCCTTGATTGAAGGGACCCCCTCTCTTGATAACTAGACTGACAGTATATTTGTGTCCATACTGTTGTTTCTACAGCTCTACCCAGTGGGAAACTGATGAGGGGGAAGGAGTGTGAATCCAAGGGAGTCAGTCTGGAAGGAACTCCCCTACACTCCCTCCAGTGAGCGCTAGGGATTCAGGAGGGAGAGGGGCGGTGGGGTGGAAATTCTGTTTCTTATGGAGATAAAGGTGTTTCAAATCAGACCCCTCCAATTTGCTAATTCCACTGAGTTTATCCCTTGTTCGTGTTTGACACAGCTTACCTCCCACAGGCAGGAGAGGAGGTTAGAAGAGGTGGAACAGTGTCACAAAAGGTGGGTTTTTTTGGATAAAGCCAATTTCTAGGCTAAGGAAATGCTATTTTGATGAGCCCAAGTGTGCAATATAAAATAGAAGGGGTACCTACTAGGAGACAACATTTTGTCCAATTAATATTGCTCAGGCTATTTTCATGCCCTCTGTTTCCCAGACTTCTGTCTAAAATTAGCCTGAAACCCTCAAATACATAAACTTTTCTTGATCTGCAGAAACAAAATTGAAATCTATTGATGCTCGGCAATCTAGAAATAACTCAGAAAATTATCCATTACAGAATCTACTGTTTCTCTGATATTCTGTCCAGGAACTCTTGCTGGTAAAGCACTGGGTGCTGGACAAATAGCTGTGAGAGGGCATCAGGTTCAGAGACTCTTTCACTGCCATTTGGGGTTTCCACAAACAAATCAATGTGCTATTGTGAGTCTCTCACGTGGAACAAAAATCTGATTGCTTTGATTCCTCTCCCAGTAGAGGGGATGGTAGTGGGGTATAGGACAATGAATAAAATACCTGGCCTAGAGTCCTGGTCCCATTAGAGTAAGTGGCGGGGGGGGGGGGGGGGGGAGGGGAGAAAAAACCACCTGCATGAGGGCCAGGATTGACACCTTGCAAATAAACTCATTATCCGTGTGTGTATTTTCTTGATCATTTTAGCACACTGTATGTTGAGATGTGTAGGTTTATCCTCTGTTTAGAGTCAGGAGAAAAAAAACATAACTAGTGATTCTAAATCCTTAAAGTCTTGAGACCCCAGTCAGGGATCAGTGGTCACGTGTGCTAGGGGCTGAACACACACCACTCTCTGGAAACGACAGTCTTCGCCCTGGAGAGTTTAAGGCTGTGTCTACGCTAGACAATGTAACTGTTACTAATTGACCCAACAGGATAGCTCCAGTATTAAGTGCAGACTTTGGTGTGTGACCAGGTGTCCAAATAGCTATCTGAGATGAGGACCAGAGTGACAAGCAGCGCACAGAAAAGATCCAAGGGGCCAGTGTCACAAGACTGAAGAGTCTTGGCACTATGCTAGGCAGAATCCATGGAACCTAGCCTTCCTTGCAGCCAAGAGTGCTACTGGAACACCTGATGGCCACTGCTACGGTGGGTGACCACTGTGTGGAAACAAGGTGTGTTACATGCATGCAAGGGGACAACATGGTATTTAGCACACCCAGTTTCTCTAGTGTAGGCAAGGCCTAGGAATTTCTGAAACCGACAGGTTGCCTATAAGTAGACATGACCCTCTCCTGGCTCTATATGCATTGTTTGACTCTCCAATCTCCCTCCAGCCATGAGAAAGGCTTCTTCCCATACAGGAACTCCCATCTGTGGCCTTGTCTACATTAGGCACCCCTCAGTTTCCTCCCACCAGTGGGAATTCTAGTATAGACTGCACATGGGTGGCTGCAAACATTGTAATCACAATATCTACCTGCTCTAAGCACTCTTAGATGATATGAAGGTCAAAAAGCCAGCAGCTGATCTACACTAGAGCATCCACCCTCACTATCACCTGTGTAGCTGCCCAGGTAGGAAATAAACACTAATGTAAACAGCCTGAGAGTGTTTGAACACACATTTCCCTTTGTACCACTTTTTATTTTTATTTTTGTTAATTCCTGATAGATTGTTTCCCAGACACAGTCATATAGAGCCTAAAACTTAAACACGACTGTTAGGGTCAAGGATTTGCTGCTTCCTCAAAGACTCTCATAAGCAGCTATAGGTAAGAAACAAAAAACTAAAGCAAGCAGTTCAGAGACAAAAGCAGCGCCCCCACTCCCCAGAGCCCTGTGTGCGATCCCACCGCTGTCTTTCCCAGCTATTGCTAGACCCTGAGCAATTAGTAAAAAAAAGTGTTTGACAATAGGCTCTAACTGAGACGGGGGTCCCATTGTGCTAGATGGATGTGCTGCACACTCAATAATAGTCAGTCGCTGCCCCAAAGAGGTAACAGGCTACACAGCCAAAACAGATAAAGGAAAGATTATTATTCCCATTTTCCAGATGGGAGGGAAACATGAAGTACAGGGAGATTTTGTGATCTTGAGTAAATCAAAGAATCTGTGGCAGAGCTGGGAATCAAAGCCAACTCTCTCAATAGGACTTCCAGTGACTTAACCTCATGACCATCCTTCCTAAAGGATGTTAGATCATTCAAGGCATATATAAAGTCCCCTCGCCCCTCAAATTAAATTGTTTATTTACCAGTGAAACAATGAGTCATTTTCCTTTGGTTTCTTCCTATGTTAGACTAAGGAAAAGTCTGATGTAACACTACCAGGCACTTTCCTTGTACTGAAAATTCTAGGGTGAACAACCTGTGTGTGAATTAAGGTGAGAGGAATAATTGCATGAAGATGGCAAGAGCTTTTTTCAATTGTTTCTTCAGAAACACCTTTTAACACAGTGCCACACCCAACAATATCCTTAGTAGGGTTGCTTCATGCAGCTTTCTATCCTATGAAGGGATCATCTTCAGCACCAGCTGCTTTCTGCTCGTACAGGATTTTACACCCCAATTCAATTTTAGTGTGAATCTAAGCACAGAGCATAGGATAGTCCTGCATTTGCACAAGGGGTGTTGGAAGGAAGGATGACGCAGAATAAGAAGGGGCACAAGTGACTTGAAGGGACAAGCTGAGGATGACTCAAGGATCTTTTAACTGCACATTTCTTGCCATGTTGCCCCCACAATGCACTGTCACCCTCAACCACACTCATACCCCTCATGTGCCAATTTCCCCTTTAGTCCAATAGCCTCTTTCCCTGTCGTCCCCCCCCACAACACAGTTGAAGGGGGGGTACACAGCTCGGTGTAAACCGGGGGTTCTTAACCCCCGCCCTCAGGGGGTCACGAGGTCATTACATGGGGGGTTGCGAGCTGTCAACCTCCACCCCAAACCCTGCTTGCCTCCAGCATTTATGATGGTGTTTAATATATTAAACAGTGTGCTTAACTTCTTAGGGGGGGTAGCACTCAGAGGCTTGCGATGTGAAAGGGGTCGCCAGTAAAAAAGTTCGAGACCCACTGGTGTAAACTCTCTTCTTCCAGAGAAGTCAGTGTACACCTGTGGTTTTTCCTGGCCAGTTTCAATCAGCACAGCTTTCAGAAACTCTGTAACCAAGGGCAGTCCTGATATTCTCTCTCTCTCTCACCACACACACTTGCAATATAGTGACCAATATAGTTAAGGTTGCAACGTAATTTCAGTCAGAAGACCCTGTTTTCACACCAATAACTTTGTGGTTCATCTTTTGGTCTGATATTTTCAGTGTTTGATTTTTGCCCATAAGGTGACTTTTTTCTACAGTATGAGCAAGAATCCTTAGATGTTTTTATAGCTATGAGTGTCTGGGTGAGGGCAGGGAATACTATTTTCCCATTTAAAATCAGATCACTTCCTTTCCCCTCTGTAAATAAAAGCCTGGATAAATAACTATATGAGCTGAACTTCGAAATTTCAAGCTTGGCATCAAAGGCAGTGGTTCTCAACCTTTTCCATACAGGGACTCCACTTACCACCTTTTCCATAGGAAAAGCCCCCTTCCCATCTATCTGGATTCCCTTCTCATTTAGCAATATGGGAAGGGCGGGGCGATGGTGACCCTCCCACCCAGACTCCTTTTTGTAGGGACAATGACCCCC